>NC_058403.1:37754052-38127974 GCF_002201575.2 Neomonachus schauinslandi | reverse complement strand
CTCTTCAGGGTATAGGGATAGAGGGAACATTCCTCAAGTTCATAAAATCCATCTGTGAAAAACCCACAGTGAATATTATCCTCAATGGGGAAAAGATGAGAGCCTTTCCTTTAAGATCAGTAACACATCAATGATGCACACTTTCACCACTATTGTTCAAAACAGTACTAGAAGTCCTAGCAACAACAGACAACAAAAAGAAATAAAAGGTATTCAAATTGGCAAAGAAGAAGTCAAACTCTCTCTTCTCTCAGATGACATGATACTTTATGTGGAAAATCCAAAAGACTCCACCCCCAAATTACTAGAACTCATACAGCAATTCCGTAATGTGGCAGGATACAAAATCAATGCACAGAAATTAGTTGCTTTCTTATATACTAACAATGCAACTGTAGAAAGAGAAATTAGAGAATTGATTCAATTTACAATAGCACAAAAAAACATAAGATACCTCAGAATAAACCTAACCAATGAGATAAAGGATCTATATTCTAGGAACTACAGAACACTCATGAAAGAAATTGAAGAAGACACAAAAAGATGAAAAAACATTCCATGCTCATGGATCAGAAGAATAAACATTGTTAAAATGTCTATGCTAACCATGGGGAGCCTGGGTGGCTCAGTCAGTTGGGTAGCTGTCTTTGGCTCAGGTCATGATCCCAGGGTCCTGGGATAGGGCCCCACATCGGGCTCCTTGCTCGGCAGAGAGCCTGCTTTTCCCTCTCCCTCTCCCTCTGCCTGCCTGCAACTCCCCTGCTTGTGCTCTCTCTCTCTGTGTCAAATAAATAAATAAATAAAATCTTTAAAAAAAAATGTCTATGCTACCCAGAGCAATCTATACCTTCAATGCCATCCCGATCAAAATTCCAATGACATTTTTCAAAGTGCTAGAACAAACAATTCTAAAATTTGTGTGGAATCAGAAAAGACCCCAAATCACCAAGGAAATGTTGAAAAAGAAAAACAAAGCTGGGAGCATCACGTTGCCTGATTTCAAGCTATATTACAAAGCTGTGATCACCAAGACAGCATAATACTGGCACAAAAACAGACATATAGACCAGTGGAACAGAATAGAGAACCCAGATATGGACCCTCAACTCTATGGTCAAATAATCTTTGACAAAGCAGGAAAAAAGACAGTCTCTTAAATAAATGGTGCTGGGAAAATTGGACAGCTATATACAGAAGAAAGAAACTTGACCATTCTCCAACACCATACACAAAGATAAACTCAAAATGGATTAAGGACCTCAATGTGAGACAGGAATCCATCAAAATCCTAGAGGAGAACATAGGCAGTAACCTCTTTGACATCAGCCTCAGCAACTTCTTTCAAGGTACATCTCCAAAGGCTAGTGAAACAAAAGCAAAAATGAACTTTTGGGACTTCATCAAGATAAAAAGCTTCTGCACAGCGAAGGAAACAGTCAAAAAAAAAAAAAAAAGAGGCAACCCACAGAATGGGAGAAGATTTTTGCAAATGACACTACAGACGAAGGGCTGGTATCAAAGATCTATAAAGAACTTCTCAAACTCAACACCCAAAAAACAAATAATCAAGTCAAAAAATGGACAGAAGACATACAAATGGCTAACAGACACATGAAAAAAAATGTTCATCATCATTAGCCATCAGGGAAATTTAAATCAAAACCACATTGAGATACCACCTTACACCAGTTGGAATGGCAAAAATTGACAAGGCAAGAAACAACAAATGTTGGACAGGTTGTGGAGAAAGGGGGATCCTCTTACACTGTTGGTGGAAATGCAAGTTGGTACAGCCACTTTGGAAAACAGTGTGGAAGTGCCTCAAAAAATTAAAAATAGAGCTACCCTATGACCCAGCAATTGCACTACTGGGTATTTACCCCAAAGACACAGATGTAGTGAAAAGAAGGGCTGTATGCACCCCAATGTTCAGAGCAGCAATGTCCACAATAGTCAAACTGTGGAAAGAGCCAAGATGCCCTTCAACAGATGAATGGATAAAGAAGATGTGGTCCATATATACAATGGAATATTACTCAGCCATCAGAAAGGATGAATACCCAACTTTTACATCAACATGGATGGGACTGGAGGAGATTATGCTAAGTGAAATAAGTCAAGCAGAGAAAGTCAACTATCATATGGCTTCACTTATTTGTGGAACATAAGGAATAGCATGGAGGACATTAGGAGAAGGAAGGGAAAAATGAAGGGGGGTGGAATTAGAGGAAGAGACGAACCATGAGAGACTATGGACTCTGAGAAACAAACTGAGGGTTTTAGATGGGAAGGGGGTGGGGGGATGTGTTAGCCCAGGGACGGGTATTAAGGAGGGCACATACAGCATGGAGCCCTGGGTGGTATATGAAAACAATGAATCGTGGATCACTACATCAAAAACTAATGATGTATTGTATGGTGACTAACATAATAAAACAAAATTTAAAAAAAAAGAGTGAAAGTTTGACTTCTTCCTTGCTGATTTGGATTCCTTTTATTTCTTTTTGTTGTTTGATTGCTGAGGCTAGGACTTCCAGTACTATGTTAAATAACAGTGGTAAGAGTGGACATCCCTGTCTTGTTCCTGAACATAGAGGAAAGCTCTCAGTTTTTCCTCATTGAGGATGGCATTTACTGTGGGTTTCTCATACATTGCCTTTATGATGTTGAGGTATGTTCCTTCTGTCCCTAATTTCTTGAGGGTTTTTATCAAGAAAGAAATCTGTATTTTGTCAAATGCTTTTCTGCATCTATTGAGAAGATCATATGGTTTTTATCCTTTCTTTTAGTAATGTGGTGTATCACATTGACTGATTTGCAGATACTGAACAACCTCAGGAACCCAGGAATAAATCCCACTTGGTCGGCATGAATCATTCTTTTAATATACTGATAGATTTGGTTAGCTAGTATCTTGTTGAGAATTTTTACATCCATGTTCATCAAGAATATTGGTCTGTAATTCTCCCTTTTAGTGGAGTCTTTGTCTGGTTTGGTGATCAAAGTAATGCTGGCCTCATAGAATGAGTTTGGAAGTTTTCCTTCCATTTCTATTTTTTTTGAACAGTTTCAGAAGAATAGGTATTATTTCTTCTTTAATGTTTGGTGGAATTTCCCTGGGAATCCATCCAGGTCTGGACTCTTGTTTGTTGAGGGATTTTTGATTACTGATTCAATTTCTTTGCTGGTTGGGTCTGCTCAAGTTTTCTATTTCTTCCTGTTTCAGTTTTGGCGGTTGATATGTTTCTAGGAATTTATCCATTTCTTCCAAATTGCCCAGTTTGTTGGCATATAATTTCTCATAATATTCTCTTATTATTGCTTGTGTTTCTATAGTGTTGGTTGTGATCTCTATTCTTTCATTTGTGACTTTATTTATTTGATTCCTTTCTCTTTTCTTTTTGATAAGTCTGGCAAAGGGTTTATCAATTTTGTTAATTCTTTCAAAGAACTAGCTTCTAGTTGCATTGATCTGTTTTACTGTTTTTTTTTTTAAATTCCTAAATCACTTATTTCTGCTTTACCCTTAATTCCCTCCTTCTGCTGGTTTTAGGCTTTATTTGCTGTTTTTATTTATTTATTTATTTATTTATTTATTTATTTATTTATTTATTTATTTATTTATTTTTCCCCAGCTCCTTTAGGTGTAAAGTTAGGTGTGTATTTGAGATTTTCTTGCTTCCTGAGGAAGACTTGTATTGCTATATACCTGTCTCTTATGCTTTGCTGCATCCCAAAGGTTCTGGACAGTTGTTTTCATTTTCATTTGCTTCCTTGTATTTTTTTTTTATTTCTTCTTTAATTTCCTGGTTAACTCATTCATTCTTTAGTAGAATGTTCTTTAACCTCCATGTATTTGTGGACTTTCCAAAATTTTTCTTGTGGTTGACTTCAAGTTTCATAGTGTTGTTGTCTGAAAATATGCATGGTATGATCTCAATCTTTCTGTACTAGTTGAGGCCTGATTTGTGACTCAGTATTTGATCTATTCTGGAGAACATCTCATGTGCATTTGAAAAGAATGTATATTCTCCTGCTTTAGGTTGAAATGCTCTGAATATATCTGTTCAGTCCATCTGGTCTGATGGGTCATTCAAAGCCATTCTTTCCTTGTTGATCTTCTGCTTAGATGATCTGTCCATTTCTGTGAGTGGGGTGCTAAAGTCCCCTACTATTACTGTATTATTATCAATGAGTTTCTTTAAGTTTGTTACTAATTGATTTATATATTTGTCTTCTCCCAAGTTGGGGGCATAAATATTTACAATTGTTGGATCTCCTTGTTGGATAGATCCTTTTATTATGATATAGTGCCCTTCTTCATCTTTATTACAGGCTTTGGTTTAAAATCTAGTTTGTCCAGGGGTGCCTGGGTGCCTCAGTCTGTTAAGCATCTGACTCTTAATTTTGGCTCAGGTCATGATCTCAGGTTTATGGGGTAGAGCCCTGCATCAGGCTCTATGCTGGGTGTGGGGACTGCTTGAGATTCTCTCTCTCCCTCCCCTCTTTCCTGCCCTCGTTCTCCCTATCTCCCATTCTTTTTTTTTTTTTTAAGATTTTATTTATTTATTTGACAGGGAGAGGTAGCCAGAGAGAGAACACATACAGGGTAAGTGGGAGAGAGAGAGCAGGCTTCCCGCGGAGCAGGGAGCCTGATGCGGGTCTCGATCCCAGGACCCTGGGATCATGACCTGAGCTGAAGGCAGACGCTTAATGACTGAGCCACCCAGGTGCCCCACCCTATCTCCCACTCTTAAAAGAAATCTAGTTTGTCTGATATGTCTATTCCAGATTTCTTTTGATGTCCATTAGCATGATAGATGGTTCTTCACCTCCTCACTTTCAATCTGGAGGTGTCCTTGGGTCTAAAATGAGGCTCTTGTAAGCAGCATATTGATGGTTTTTTTTTTTTTATCCTTTCTGATACCCTACATTTTTTACCAGAGCATTTAGTCCATTAACATTCAGAGAAATTATTGATAGATATGAATTTAATGCCATTGTATTACCTGTAAAGTCTCTGTTTCTGTAGATTGTTTCTGTTCCTTTCTAGTCTTTGCTGCTTTTTTGGTCTCTCTTTCCCACTCAAAGGGTCCCCTTTAATATTTCTTACAGAGCTGGTTTAGTGTTCACAAACCCTTTAGTTTTTGCTTGTCTTGGAAACTCTTTATCTCTCCTTCTATTCTGAATGACAGCCTTGCTGGTTATAGTGTTCTTGGCTACATACTTTTCCCATTCAGCACATTGAATATATCATGCCACTGTCTTCTGGCCCCCTATGTTTCTGTGGACAGGTCTGCTGCTAACCTTATGTGTCTACTCTTGTAGGTTCAGGACCTTGTGTTCCTAGATGCTTTCAGAATTATTTCCTTATCTTTGTAGTTTGCAAGTTTCACTATGATATGTCTTGGTGTTGACCTGTTTTTGTTGATTTTGAGGGAGTTCCCTGTGCCTCTTGGGCTTGAAGTCCTGTTTCCTTTCCCAGATTAGGTAAGTTCTGAGCTATACTTTGTTCAAATAAACCTTCTGCCCCTTTTCTCTGCTCTTCTTATTCTGGGACTCCTATGATATGGATATTATTGAACTTTATGGAATCACTGAGTTCCCTGTCCATATTCGTGATCTAATAGTTTTCTTTCCCTCTTCTTTTCAGCTTCATTATTTTCCATAATTTTGTCTTCTATATCACCTATTTGATGCTCTGCTTCTTCCATCTTCACTGTGATTACATGTAGTCAGTTTTGCATCTCAGTTATAGCATTTTTCATTTAGGCCAAAAACTAGTTTTTAGGTCTTTTATCTCTGCAGGGAGGGTTTCTCTGGTGTCTTATATACTTTTTCAAGCCTAGTTGGTCTTCTTATGACTTTTTTTCTAAATTCTTGTTCAGCTATATGCTTATATCTGTTTTGAGCAAATTCCTGGTTGTGATTTCTTCTTGAGCTTTCTTTTGGAGAGAATTCCTCCATCTTGTCATTATGTCTAGGTTTCTGTCTTTTGTGTGTTAGGAAAGCTTGTTCTATTTCCTACTCCTGAGAGTAATACTATATTAAGAAGAGATCATGCATTGTCCAGGGCCTGGTGCTTCAGAAAGTGTTTCTGGTGTATGCTATGTGCACTCTGCTGGTGTGTTTTGGCTGCTCTTTCCCATAAGTCAGTCCTCTGCAGAGTTCCTCCTTCCTTGCAATGGGGAGTGTTTGGACCTTTACCTAGATATGATTTGATTTATTTGTTAAGATAAGCCTGGGGCTTATCCAAGAAAGGAGAAAAGGAACAAAAAAGCAAACAACCAAACAAAAAACTATAAGCCTGATTACAAAGAAAAAAGAATACACATATATATCTATAAATGTAAAATTTAAAAAAAATTAAAAATTAAAAACAAACAAACAAAAGAAGTCCTGGTCCTATTTCCACTGGAACTGACATTGACAATTTAGAGCATTCTATGATCAGTAGACTTGGTACATGCAGGGGGCCTGTGTTGGTCTTCTGAGGGAGAGTCCCACTGTACTGGCTCACAGTCAGACCTGCTCTGGTAAAAATGCCCCTGCTGGATGCAGGGGGGCGGGGTTTGGTGTAAGTGATTCCAGCTTCCACTGGAGGTGCTGTATTTCTCTCTGAAGTCCTACCATGCATGGGCGGGGGGCGGCGCAGTGTGTGGCAGATGGCATCATCCTGCCCTTTCATCCCTGGGAAGGGGAACTCTACTCTGGGTAGCTGCTCTTCAGGTAGTCCTAACAGAAAAGCAAACAATCTCCTCTCCTGTGTCCCAGCTATTGTCAGATCCCTGCCCTCAACCTATCTGTGCTTGGGCTGTAAGCACACCCAGTGCCTCAGTTCTCCTGTGTTTTATCTCTGGCTGGTGGCTGGGATTCAAAACTCCAAATTTTAAAAGACCCAGTAAAGTGCTGCCCCCATCCCCTCCCCCAGAGAAGAGACTCATAGGCTGTGGCCAGCACCATTCTGTCCCAGAAAAGCAGTCACAGCTTATGTAGGTGACTTGAATCTATGGTGAAGCAGAAGAAAAAGCTGCAACCAGGTTATTTGCCCTCTGTGAACATCCCTGTCCCCTGCTGTCGAACGGCTGCTCAATGGGGCCCAGCAAAACTTTTGTCCTTGGAGATGTGAAATACCCACTTCCAAATGTGCTCCAGAAAAGGGGAGAGATCTCTCTCATTGTAACCCAGGGTATCAATACACCACAATGTAGAACTCTATGGGCTGCTGTCCTGCTCTCTCCTTCTCTCCCTGACTTGGCTCTGCCAAAAGTGCTCCCTCCCTTTCCCAGCACCACAACTTTTCTCTCCCCCAAATCACAGCTGCAAATCTTGCATCTGCCATGTTCTCTCCCTCCAATTGTGCAGATTGTTTTCTTAATCATTTGACAATTTCTTAGTTGTTCAAAATGATTTGATGTTGATCTAGCTGTGTTTGAGGGACAAGGCAAGCTCAGGGTCCCCCTACTACTCCTCATCTTAATTTAGTAATTCTATTTTTAATTCATTGAGTAAACTCCATAGTGTTTTTCATAGTGGTCACACCAATTTACATTCCCACCTACAGTGCATGAGAGTTCCTTTTTCTCTGCATCCTCACCATCAATTACTATTCTAGTGTTTTTATTTTAACCATTCCGACAGATGTAAAATGATATCTCATTGTGATTTTAATTTCTCTGATGATTAGTGATGTTGAACATCTTTTCATGTGTCTGTTGGTTATCTGTAAGTCTTCAGAAAAATGTCTATTTAGGTCCTCTGCCCATTTTTAATTGAATTATTATTACTATTTTTTGTGTTGAGTTGTATAAATTCTTAATATATTTTGGATGTTAACCTATTATTAGCTATACCATTTGTAAATATCTTTTCCCATTCAGTAGGTTGCCTTTTTTTTTGTTGGTGATTTCCTTCACTGTGCAAAAGTGTACTTTGCTGTGGTCCCAATCGTTTAATTTTGCCTTTGTTTCCCTTTCCTTAATAGACATATCTAGAAAAATATTTCTATAAACAATGTAAAAAATATTGCTGCCTGTTTGCTTCTAGGAATTTCATGGTTTCAGGTCTCACATTTAGGTCTTTAATCCATTTTGAATTTATTCTTGTGTATGGTAGAAGAAAGAGTTCCAGTTTTATTCTTGTACATGTACCTGTCCAGTTTTCCAACATAATTTGTTGGAGACTGTCTTTTCCCATTGTGTATTCTTGCCTTTTTTGTCATAGATTAATTGACCTTAAAAATACTGGTTTATTTCTGGGCTCCCTATTCTGTTCCATTAATCTATGTGTCTATTTTTGTGCCAGTACTCTACTGTTTTGATTGCTACAGCTTTGTAGTATATCTTGAAATCTGGAATTGTGGTACTCCACTTAGTTATTCTTTTTCAAGATTGTTTTGGCTATTTGAGGTCTTTTGTGGTTCCAAACAATTTTTAGTATTATTTATTCTAGGTCTGTGAAAAATGCTGTTGGTATTTTTGTAGGGATTTCATTGAGTCTGTAGATTTTCTTTGGGTAGTATGGACATTTTAACAATATTAATTCCTCTAATCCATGAGCATGGGATAGATATTTGTTGCATCTTCAATTTCTTTCATCAATATTTTATAGTTTTTGGAGTGTAAATCTTTCACCTGCTTGCTTAGGTTTATTCCTGGTTATTTTATTATTTTTGGTGCAATTGTAAATGGAGTTGTTTTCTTAATTTCTCTTTCTCCTACTTCATTATTAGTGTATAGAAATGCAACAAATTTCTGTATATTTTGTATCCTGTGACTTTACTGAATTCATTTATAAGTTCAAGTAGTTTTTTGGTGGAGTCTTTAGGGTTTTCCATGTAGTATTATGTCATCTGCCAATAGTGACAATTTTTCTTCTTCCTTTTCAATTTGGATGCCTTTTATTGATTTTTCTTGTCTGATTCCTGTGGCTAGGTCTTCCAGTACTATGTTGAATAAGTGGTGAGAGTAGACTTCCTTGTCTTGCTCCTAACTTTAGAAGAGAAGCTCTCTGTTTTTCACCATTGAGTATGATGTTAGCTGTGAGTTTTCTGTATAGGGCCTCTATTATGTTTAAGTGTGTGTCCAATAACACCACTTGTTGAAAGTTTTTATCATGAATTGATGTTATACTTTGTCAAATGCTTTTTCTGCATCTATTGAAATAAACATAGGGGTTTATACTGTCCTGTTAATATCATGTATCATGTTGATTGATTTACAAATACTGAACCACCTTTGCCTCCCTAGAATAAATCCCACTTAATCATGGTGAATGATTTTTTTTTTTTTAGTATTGTTGGATTCAGTTTGCTAATATTTTGTAGAAGATTTCTGCATCTATGTTCATCAGAGATATTGGCCTTTGGTTTTCTTTTTTTATAGTGTCTTTATCTGGTTTTGGTACCAGTGTAAGCCTGGCCTCATAAGGATGAATTTTTTTTTTTTAAAAGATTTTATTTATTTATTTGAGACAGAGAGAATGAGAGAGACAGAGAGCACATGAGAGGGGGGAGGGTCAGAGGGAGAAGCAGACTCCCCGCTGAGCAGGGAGCCCGATGCGGGACTCGATCCCGGGACTCCAGGATCATGACCTGAGCCGAAGGCAGTCGCTCAACAAACTGAGCCACCCAGGCGCCCGAATTTTTTTTTTTAAAGATTTTATTTATTTTATTTGAGAGAGAGAGAATGAGAGACAGAGAGCACAAGAGGGAAGAGGGTCAGAGGGAGAAGCAGACTCCCTGCCGAGCAGGGAGCCCGACGTGGGACTCGATCCCGGGACTCCAGGATCATGACCTGAGCTGAAGGCAGTCAGTCACTTAACCAACAGAGCCACCCAGGCGCCCCTCATAAGGATGAATTTTAACACTTTCCTTTCTCTTCTATTTTTTAAAATAGTTTGAGAAGAATAGGTATTTATTCTTCTTTAAATATTTGGTAGAATTCACCTGTGAAACCAACCAGTCCTGAACTTTTGTTTGTTGGATTTTTTTTTTATTATGGCTAATTCAATTTTATTACTAGTAATTGGTCTGTTCAAATTTTCTTTCTTTTTGATTTGGTTTAGAAAGGTTATATGTTTCTAGGAATTTATCCATTTCTTCTAAGTTGTTCAGTTTGTCGCCGTATAATTTTTATAACATTCTCTTATAATTCTTTTTATTTCTGTGATATTGATTGTTATTTCTCCTCCTTCATTTCTAATTTTATTTAAATCCTCTCTCTCTCTTCCCTCTTGCTTTTCCCTTCCTTTCTTTCTTCCTTCCTTTATTTCTTTTTGATGAGTCTAGCTAAAGGTTCATCAATTTTGTTAATCTTTTCAAAGAACCAACTGTTAGTTTCATCGATCTGTTCTACTGTTGTTGTCTCTATTTCATTTATTTCTGTTCTAATATTTATTATTCCCAATCTTCTACTGACTTTGAGTTTTGTTTCTTCCTTTTCTAGCTCCTTAAGATGAAAAGCTAAGTTGCTTATTTGAGATTTTTCTTGCTTCTTGTTGTAGGCCCATTTTGCTATAATCTTCCCTCTTAGGACAGATTTTCCTGCATCCCCAAAATTTTGGACCGTTGTGTTTTCATTTTTTTTTTTTAAGATTTTATTTTTATTTATTTGACAGGGAGAGAGACAGCCAGAGAGGGAACACAAGCAGGGGGAGTGGGAGAGGGAGAAGCAGGCTTCCTGCAGAGCAGGGAGCCCGATGTGGGGCTCGATCCCAGGACCCTGGGATCATGACCTGAGCCGAAGGCAGACGCTTAATGACTCAGCCACCCAGGCGCCCCATGTTTTCATTTTCATTGTTTCCATGTATTTTGTTTACTTCATCTTTGATTTCTTGGTTGATTCATGCATTGTTTAGTAGCATGTTACTTATTTTCCACGTATTTCGGTCCTTTCCAGAGTTTTTTCTTGTGGATAATTTCTAGTTTCATACCAGTCAGAAAGATGCATGCTATAATTCAGTCTTTTTTAACTTGTTGAGACTTATTTTATGGACTAACATGTAATTTCTGGAGAATGTTCCATGTGGACTCAAAAAGAATGCATATTCCACTGCTTTTTGATGAAATGTCTTAATATATCCATTAGGTCTATTTGGTCCAATGTATCATCCAAAGCCACTGTTTACTTGTTGACTTTCTATGTGGTGATCTATCCAATGATGTAAGTGGGTTGTTAAAAATCCCCTTCTATTATTGTATTACTATCTGTTTCTTCCTTTATATCTATTAATAGTTGCTTTAAATATTTAGGTGCTCCCATGGTTGGTGCATAAATATTTACAATTATTGTATCCTCTTGTTGGATCACTCCCTTTATGATTATGTAATGTACCCCCCGTCTCCTGTTACAGAGACTCTTGTACAAATTTTAGAATTTTAATTGAAATGTAATCTGCAAAAGCTAATAGGCACAATATTTTCTCTTCATTTATGCTTATTTGATGCCTAATTTTTTTTTTTATCAAAAACATTCAGCCAAGTTGTGTGCTTTGCATGTATAAAAGCAATATCTGGATGCCTGATCCCCTCTGTATGTGGGGTAGAAAGCTGGAAAATAACAAAAACCTGTGTGTTTTTACATATATCCACCACCAACACCAGCTTGCCAGTGTCTGAAATTCTTTCCATTATTTAAGGTATTATGTGAATATATTAACTGGGAAATGTAATGCCAAAAGTTAAGTGCTTTGTAGATCATATAGATCTGTACCAATGTAAGCTATTATCACACAAGTCATGGAATATTATAATCAAGTGTCCACATTAAAAAAAAAAATGAAAGAAAATTAAAAATAATTAGCTTATTTATTTAAAAGGGTGTTTAAAAAGAAAAGAAGTTCCACTTAAAGACATAGAAACTACCTCTAATAGTAAAATGCTGTACCTATCATCAGAGAGAGAGAGACTTGTTTCAATTTATTTAAATACCTTGCCAATGAGGACTGATATACATATTTTTGTTAGCTTTCAAATAGCATTTAAACTTATCATAATGTATTGAATTTCAGGGACTTTGGGGATGTTTTAGATACTAATTTATATTCTTAATTTCCTCTGTGTTTTAAATGTAAATGTAATGACAATATGCTAGAATCTATTTTACATAGGTATATTTTTAAAATTAAAGGCATTTAAAAACCATAAGCTTTCAGTATGTAATAGATTATTATGCAACAAAGAACAATATGATCTCTTAAGCAGTATTTCTGTGTAGAGTTCCATCGATAATACATTTCAGAACACTGTAATATAAGAACGAACAAAGAAAAATATTTCATCATCATCTCTTGGGTATTGTACAATTCAAATTTTATCAGTTCTTTTCTAAGGCAAAACACAAACCTCTCAACTATTAAACATGATAAATTAACATAAAAGATACACTAGAGTATAACGACAAAATGGAAGAGATATTATTACTCACTGGGAAGTCCAAACACAATGGAAGAACTTGAATTATCTTTACTCTGTTATTCCTGTGCAACAAAAGAACCACGAAAGACATTGCAAATTCATCACACATATTCTCTCCATTTGTACTTTCTTTTTACTTGAGAAAATGTATTCTTATATATTGAGTAAATGTATTCCCCTCAAAATGGTAAAATTCTATGCATTGGGTCTATTTTTTCTATCACTATTTTCTATTACTAAATTTGAAAGCTATTTTGTTTAGGAAAATATTCTGAAATAACAAAAATATAAACATATTTAAAAAAATACATGAATGACAATTACAAGATAAATGGCTTTTTACTATATCAAGGGAGGGAAAATAGTTTTGTTTTACAAGTTATAGCTGTGGTCTAAAGGGGGAAAAAAAAGATGTTTTATATTAGGAAAAAAGTACAGTCCAGTAAGTATCTAACATCTCTATAATTGAAAATTTCAGCAAAGTTTATATTCTAATTTACTTGTACCATCTCATGAAATCTCTCTACAGGAGGCAGTTATGTTTCTACTTTAAGCAGACTACACATCAAGATAAAACTTCTCAATATGGAACACAATATATGCTAGATAAAATCCAAAAATTCATGATTAAAAAAATGTGTGCTGTTAGAAAAATAAATTCTGAGAATGTCCCAAATTATAAGAAAATGCAATTCAATAGACATAAAACACGAGATTGCTTTATTTTAGAAGCATCTGTTTACCCTTCATCTAAAGTGGCCTGAAGCTTTTGTTTTAACTGTTTATATACCATACATAAATGGGACAATGCCTGAATAGGATGTTGAATCGGAAAACTCTTCATAAAGTTGGAATTCTGAAAACGTTTTACCTTCATTTAGAGATCAAAGAATCCTAAAATGCAGCAGGAGATGTTTGGAACACTTCTTTTGTTTAAAAAAAAAAAAAAAAAAAAAAAACCTCTCAGAATTTTCTAAACACAGATGTCTGTCAAGCATATTTGACATCAGAATTTATTATGTATTGCTCAAACTGTAAGCTAAAGATTTAGCTTAAAGAACTCCTAGGCAGGTTCCCCCCACCCCCCGCCCCTTACCTGAGAGAAGAAACACAAATAGTCTCAGGAAAAAAATAACTTTAAGTAAAGCCTTCAAATAATCTCCAACATTCATTTTTAAGAATAGGAGATTAAGAAAAATCATAGGTAAACAACAAAATAGGTATCTTGAGTGAGTTAACTGGAACAAAAATTTTATAATCATAGCAGAAGGACTGCAATTGCTGTAATTACCAGATGCATAATATAAAAGTAATATATTTAATATTCTTAGATAAATTAAAGAACTGAAAAGTATGAGAAAGCAAAGAGACTATCAAAAAGGTCTAGATAGATTTGAAAAAGAAGCAAATGCATAAAAAACAAAAATGAATTTTATGTGTATTAAATATATATATGAGATGTATACATATTCATATTAATATATTCATATCCATGTATATATGAATGAAAATTTTAATAATTCTGTGCAACACTTGCTATTTCTGATATCGATAGACTAAATTTTCAGAACTAACCTCAAAGTATGACTCCTAGATATAACACTAACGAAATATTTCTTTAAAATTTTTGAAAAGTTGAAAAGATCACAAAGAATTACTGGGTCAAGTTGATGTCAAGTTCAAAACCCAGAGAAATAAACAACTAAGAAAATTTATGTCTCTGGGAATAATTGTTAAGGTTGGAAAATTTGAATGTGATATTGGGGGAATAAAATAAAAGCTGATGCCCACAGAAATGGTGATTCTTTAAAGAGAATCATCTCTGGGCACATGGGTGGCTCAGTTGGTTAAGCGTCTGCCTTCAGCTCAGGTCATGATCCCAGGGTCCTGGCATTGAGCCCCGTGTCAGGCTCCCTGCTCAGTGGGGAGCCTGCTTCGCCCTCTCCCTCTGCTGCTCCCCCTGCTTGTGCTCTCTCTCTGTGTCAAATAAGTAAATAAAATCTTAAAAAAAGAGAGAGAATCAGCCCTTTCTCAGTGTTAGAGTCAACTGGGACTTGACCAAATTTCATGAGGAACTGACAGCTGAAATATAACCCAAATAGATCTTCTGGAAATCTCAAGCCTTAAAATTAATTTAAAGTGGTCTTTTACTAGCAATGACCATAGTCAAATGGCAAAGACATCTTTTTCTTTAGGGTTCAAATTATACCTTCAAATATATTTATTTTTCATGTATATTGACATGAATATAATCAAAGCAATCAAGGCACTCAAAAAATTTCAGTTTAAGTTTAACTACAGAAAGAGACACAGAGATTTGGGCTATTAAATTATTATACTGTATAGAAACAATTTTAATATATATAAATAGCAGATATAAACATATATAAAGTTCATATATAGAACTATTTTAACCTAAATGAATATATTTTCAAGGGATAGGGAACTTTAAATTGTATCAAATAGATCACCTAGAAGTAAAAATACATTAAAACTAAAATACTATATGGTTTAACAACTATTAAGACAAAACTGAAAGCATGATTATAACACTCTATCTTTCATGTTTTCTGTACATTTTTTATAATTTTTTTTTATCTTTTCATGCTTCTCCTGGACAGTTCTTCCATCCTATAATTCCATTTTCTAATTTTTTTCCAGCTCTGACTATTCTATTAATCTCATTCTTCAGGTTCTTAATTTCTGTTATTTATAATTTTTAGCTGTAAATTTCTATCTCTTTTTTCTTACAAGATCAAGATCTCTATCAAAGTTTTTAAACTCTTCTTGCATTTTCTTTAACATATTAAGCCTAGTTTTATTTTTTTTAAATCTACATCTGACGCCTTTCTAATCTAGATTCTCTGAGTCTGTCCCTAATAATCAAATTGTCTTACTCTAAATGCATGATTAGTTTTTATTGAGTGCTGGACATTGTAGATGAAAATGGTAGATATAAATTGAGCTCTGAAAGAATTTGAGTTCTCCCCAGGGCATTTATATTTTCTTCTGCCAAATAGCTAAGGCCAATCACAACATTAATCAACTTAACCCAATCTAGTTTTGATACAGTTTGAAGGTGTGCTTCTGTTTTAGTAAGGGTTGGTTTGTTTCCAGTTGACCTGCACACATAAGGTGTGGCACTTTGACTTTTCCTTGATAGTGCTTATTGGGTTCATTAGTGATCCCACCACCTGGTAGGTCCTGAACTCCATTTGTTGTTCCCTTAATCTTGTGAGTCTGTCTAAAGTTTCTCTCAAATTCTAAGCTAAATAAGACAGATAAGGCTTCAATGTTTAGAAAATGTTTTCTTTCTCATTCTTTCTCTCTCTCTCAGATCCTGATTCTGTAACTCCTTATTACCTTGGTAGCTGTTTAACTTACAACGTATATTTTCCACATTTTCTATTTGTTCTCATTATGTGGGTTTGTCCAAGTTACCTAATAGACTGTTATAGGAATGAGAACTCTGGTAACTTTTCTTTGGTCCTGAAAATTAGACACTATTCCTAACATTTCACTACAGTTGAAGTATGTATGTCTTACATGACTATATTTTAAGGCCAAAAATGTCTGTCGGTTAATAGTGTTCCATCTTTACACTACAAGATTATTTATTTTACTTGCTGCATTCATCCAAAAAATAATATTGCTAATATAAATAGATGATTCAGTTGAATTATGGGCAAGTTCTGCTAACTTTAACCATTGACATTGCTCCCCTGGTCTACTGATTGGTTTTAACAGAAAAAATGTGTGCTCCAACATCTTCTGCTGACCTCTTCATTTTCTTAAAAACCAATTTACTTGCAGATAGGGACAGAAAGGCAGGGTGTGCATACTGGTGAGAATTATGAAACAAAGATTAATGAACGGTGCTTGTCAGAGATTTGCTGAAGTCAAGTATTTTGCACAGGCTGCCTGATACAGCAGTCATGCATTCATTCAGTCTATAGAGTTTAGGACATAAAAATGGAATCATGCCAGATGAGCGAGCTCAGGAAATGTGAGAGCTTGAATGGTAGCAATTCCACATACTTCCACATACTTCACATACTTCACCTTAGTAAAGCCTAGCAAATCACCCTTCTTAGACCTCATTTTTCCCTTTGTCAGCTGAATACGGGTAACATTTCTAAGAGAGAAGGGATAGAAGTGGTATGCAAAATACTTCAGACTTTAATTTACTCTTAACTCTGACTTTCTAAGCATGCTTGCCATGGCGCCAAGAGGCAATTTAAGGAAAATTAATCTGCATTTAAAAGATTAACTTTAGGGGCACCTGGGTGGCTCAATCGTTAAGCATCTGCCTTCAGCTCAGGTCATGATCCCAGCGTCCTGGGATCGAGCCCCGTATCAGGCTCTCTGCTCAGCAGAAAGCCTGCTTCTCCCTTTCCCACTCCCCCTGCTTGTGTTCCCTCTCTCACTGTGTCTCTGTCTGTCAAAAAATAAATAAAATCTTTAAAAATAAATAAAAATAAAAAAATAAAAGACTAACTTTAGATACATTTAAAATGGCAATATAAAGTATAGTTACAATTCATAGCACCTGTATAATAAACTTCTAGTGTTTGTTGATATCTAATGAATCATTTTGAGAACTTTGGAAAGCTAGATTTTAAGTTTTCACTGTAGCAGCCTGTTCTCTTTGACATACATGAAGAGAACTGTATTCTAATTGGCTTCTTTTATTATTATTATTATTATTAACATATAATGTATTATTTGTTTCAGGGGTACAGGTCTGTGATTCATCAGTCTTACACAAATTCACAGCACTCACCATAGCACATACCCTCCCCAGTGTCCCAGCCACCCCATCCCTCCCACCACCCTCCACTCTAGGAACCCTCAGTTTGTTTCCTGAGATCAAGAGTCTCTTATGGTTTGTCTCCCTCTCTGGTTTCTTCTTGTTTCATTTTTTCCTCTCTTCCCCTGTGATCTTCTGTTGCACTATCTGGGTATTTACCCCAAAGATATAAATGTAGTAATCCGAAGGGGCACCTGCACCCCAATGCTTACAGCAGTAATATCCACAATAGCCAAACTATGGAAAGAGCCCAGATGTCCATCAAAAGATGAGTGGATAAAGAAGATGTGGTATATATACACAATGGAATATTATGCAGCCATCAAAAAATGAAATCTTGCCACTTGCAATGATGTGGATGGAAACTAATTGACTTCTAACTAAAATATTAGTGTGTTATTTGAGTGTCAAGCCATCCATACATCAGTAATCAGCTATTACTCCGATATTCAAGCCCTAAAAGATTTACAATACCCCCCGTGATACCATTTCCTTTCATTGTCCAAAAGGAATAGCAAGAATGTTGGACAAAAACAAAAATATTTCTATATAGAGCAAGGCACTTGTTTATCTAGAGTAGAAAACACAGTTTCAGGATAAAGCCAGTTCTCTATCTTAGGATCATCCCTGCTTTAGGGTTATTCCATTTCAAAATATTTACTTGCTGCTTGTAGAGATATTCAATTTCTGTTTCAATATTTTGCTTATATAAAAAAAGTATCATGTTCTTAGAATGATATGGTTTATCATTTTGATGATAGACATTTTTTGTTTCAATCTTGTATAGATTTAAGAAATTAAAGATTTAAAGATTTAAAGTTAAATTTAAATCATGTTAAAAGTATTTGTTACAAGATGAGAATAAAACTTTAATTGTCCCTGAGACAATTTTAAAACATTATTTACAAAATTTCAGAATCCGTTTTTTATTTCATGTCAGAGGTTGATGAGGAGATGACAAATTTAGTGAAGTTAGAAAACATCCATGAAATGTAAAAGTATGAAAGAAAATAGTAGCTATTAAAATGATAATGCCACTGAGCTATTTGTGAGTTGTGGCTGCTGAGGGACTAGATAGTTGATAGTGCTCACAGGAAGTTTTCTGGCAAGATAAGAAAAACCTTTCACCTTGGACTCTAAGAAATAACTATCTTGCTAATCATCATCATCATCATCAAAATACAATAATGATAATTTAATTCTTTCCCTTTTTCTCAAACACCCTTGCAACTTGCTTCAGTAAATAAAAAGTTGACACGGAGAAGAGAATGCAGCCACTACTCCTGAGGGAGTGATAGCAAGATACTAATAGGTAAATAAGATAAAAGGGCTGGCTGGTGGTCACAAAGAAAGTTTAAGTGATTTATTATAGAACTTAAAGCACATATTGAATACATGAGTGTAGATTATTAATCTCTGGGAAAGGGTATAGGATATGAACAATATTCAATACGTTTTTTTATGACCAGATTGTAGTAGAAAGATTTCTAAGATACCCTCTCCCAAGATTCCAGGGCCATGTTCTCCCCATTATTAAATTAAATGCTTCTAGGTTTTGCTGTGAAAGGCTTTTGTAGTTGTAATTAAGATTCCAAATCAGTTCTCATTAATTTAGGGAGATAATCCAAGGGGCCTGACATGGTCAGGTGAGGTTTTTAAAAGCAGAGTTTTTCTAGTTCATCGAAGAAAAGGAAATTAGAGATTTGAAGCACATGAAAGATATAATAGCCTATTGTTGGCTTGAAGAAAGAGATAGCTACATGGCAAGGAATACATTTGTCCTCTAGGAACTGAGAGAGTGGCCCTTGTATGTTAGCCAGCAAATAAACAAGGACCTCAGTTCTTCAACATCAGGGAACTGAATTCTGGCAACAAGAATAATCTTGGAAGCAAAAGTTTTCCCCAGAATCTCCAGATGAGAATTCAGATAAGCCAGTGCTTTTATTCCAGTCTTATAATACCTGAGCCAAGGACCCAGCCATGCATGCTAGACTTCTGACCTGCAGAACTGTGAATTCAATCACATAACCATCACCAAAGATGCCAGGGGCAGTATAACCAAGCAATGGGTTTATTTAGAAGAGGAAATAATTTTGAGGATAAAATAGAAGTTTCTGTCTCAGCATAACTTTCCATCTGTTCAAGCCATTACTGAGTTGTTAATCCTCTTAATTATTAATTCTCATTATTCTCTTTATTTCCTTAATAATTACCGATGTATATTACCCCAAACATTTTTACGGAAACTATATGTAATATTCTGTTTTTAAAATGATTCTCAAGGGGTGTATACATATATGGATAATATGCAGATAATTTAACTACTGGATTGCTGACATAAAATTTTTAAAGGCTTCTCAGCAGTACATAAGAATGCGTGTCTCTACTATGATTTCTTCAATTTACTAATTTGTAGCTATTACCAAAATCCTATTTTATAGAATGGGCTATAGGTTCCAGAATATTTGAAGGAATATGAGTGACATTCTATCCTAACCATATATTTAAATTAATAAAATGATATCCAGAGATATGATATAAAGAATTTTTAGGAAAACGGTTTTTAATATCCCATGAAAACTTAGAAGAGATAGATAAAGTAGAAGGAATTCATGGCCAATTAAGACATGTATTTTGAGTAGATCATAACACTCCATTTTTCCAAGGTATTAAAAGTTTAGAATAATATTTTATTTAGTCAAGGGGGATTATCCAATACCCACAAAAGTACTGTCATTGACTACATGTTTTCGAATTTGATGGTATAATAGTTCAAGGTGCAAATCCTGAAATAACATCCTCATATATTACCTGCTAATACTGTTCACAAGACATAGAAATGACCTCAGTCTTTAACTTCTTTTGTAAACTTGTAATAGGTACTTTGAGCTATATTATTATTTTAAATATTCCTTGGTTTTCTTGGGAGTTCTAATTATTTTCAGTGCCAAAGTCTACACTTTATTGTCTCAAAGAAAAGATTTTTCTAATATCTATAGAAAATAAACAGTTGAATGTGATGCTGTCCTAACTCTCAAGGAGTTAACTATTGAGATAATGCAGTTAAATAAAACATAATAGAGAATTTGTAAATTCAATAAAAGAGGTTCAAAGATTGTGGGAATTCAGAGGAGTAACAGAGTATATACATTTAGCTAAGTGAGAAAAGACTGTAAAATGTAACATTTGATATGAGCTGTGAAGAATTGGCAAACATTCAACAACATGAAATAAATGTTGTAATTAGAAATATACACACAAACAGGCATACATACATACAAATTCTATTGGATTGTCCCTAAACAAGGTGTTGAATGAAAAACTCTTTTTTTGTTGTTGTTGTTAAAGATTATTTATTTGAGAGAGCGAGAATGAGAGAGAGAGAGAGAGAGAGAGTACATGAGAGGGGGGAGGGTCAGAGGGAGAAGCAGGCTCCTCGCTGGGCAGGGAGCCCGATGCGGGACTCCATCCTGGGACTCCGGGATCATGACCTGAGCCAAAGGCAGTCACTTAATCAAATGAGCCACCCAGGCGCCCGAATGAAAAACTCTTAATAATAGAATTATCTGGTGACCAACACTAAATGAACATTTTTTAAATTTCACAAATATTTTGAAATACAAGGACCATGTATTTACTAAATCCATTAATGACCCAGCATTTGCAATTTAGGGACATGACACACAGATGGCAGTAAACCTCAGAAAGATAGTGCAAAACTATGTAATGAGACAGAAAATTCTGGCAATGAAGTTCAATATAGATAGCATAGCTGATGATAAAGGAGCCTCTAATCTGACAGGGAGCCAAGATACAATGCCAAATATTTTAACTAAGAAACCCGGTAACCTAAATTTTAAACAAACAAACAAAAAAAAACAACGTAAATGTACACAGTATGTTTATATTGGTTCATTCATTTACTCGATAATCTATCATGAATGCGTACCATCAGGGAAAGACGCTCATGTGAACTGGAAAGAAGGAGCAACTAAATATTGTATTTCAAATCCCAAGAATTGAATTAAAAGTGATTTGTTTGATTTCAAGGAATGTGAAAACAGCGAAGGGAATTGCTTTTATTCCTTACTCACTTAATGGTAATACTGTTCATGAAGTCTTTCCACTATAATCCTGTCAAATGTATCTCAGATATGTCTCTAAAAATCTGTTCTTTCCTCTTTCCTCTCATTGTTGCTGCTCAGTTCAGGCCCTCATATCTGTCACTTGAAATATAGTAAAAAAACCTGGGCGCCTGGATGGCTCAGTTGGTTAAGCGACTGCCTTCGGCTCAGGTCATGATCCTGGAGGCCTGGGATCAAGTCCCACGTCGGGCTCCCTGCTCAGCAGGGAGTCTGCTTCTCCCCCTGACCCTCCCCACTCTCATGCTCTCTCTATCTCATTCTCTCTCTCAAATAAATAAATAAAATCTTAAAAAAAAAAAAACCTTTTAGCAGCTCTCTGTACAAACAGTTTATCTAGTTCCATTTGACTTGTCATGCTGCCACTCCAGTTATCATGCTTAAAATGCAAATACATCATCTACTTACCAGTATTAGAACTGTGTTGGGACCCTGTGCATATAGAATAAAATGCAAACCATTGGCTAGGCACAAGATATAGCCATATATTTTGCAGCATAACCTTGGTCTACATTTTTCAACCTCATTTGCTACAACTCTGTACAATCTTCCCCCTCGATCTCTTACCTTGTGTTCCATGAAACTTTTTACTATACCCTAGGCACAATAGGCTCTTTCATAGTCATATAGCTTGGTACAGTTTTTTTTTTTTAAGATTTTATTTATTTATTCATTAGAGACAGAGAGAGAGGCAGAGGGAGAAGCAGGCTCCCAAGGAGCAGGGAGCCCGATGCGGGACTCGATCCCAGGACCCTGAGATCATGACCTGAGCCGAAGGCAGACGCCCAACCATCTGAGCCACCCAGGCGCCCAGCTTGGTACAGTTTGCCCCTCACTTCCTGGAATTGTCTCCCTCCCAGATTATTTATTTATTTTTTTGTATTGAAGTCCTATCATTGAAGGCCCAGCTTAAATATCACCTCTTCACTGTGATATTCTTTGTAATGCCCAAGAAACACTGTTCTATCTTCTGTGATCCCTTAGAACCATATACATATGCAAGTAAAACTATTTTATTTTTTACATTTTATTATAGTCTGTTGGCTTCTGGGTCTTCTATCTTACTCTAATAGGTAAAATAAGTTCAAACTTCATTTCCATCTATCTTTTTTTTTTTTTTTCCTCAACACCTAACATAGGGCCTGGTATAATGGAAGTAATAACGTATGTTTGTTAAATAAATGAACATATCTGTTGAAAATGATGCTGTGCTGAAACTCAGTTTTTATATGTAAATTGTAATTTTCATTTTTGTTATTTTTTTATTAATCAAGCTTATTTTTATATTCTAGTATTAGCTACAGTAGCAAAGAGAAAAAAACCAAATTTTGTGAATAAAATTAATTTACAGTCATATATTTTCTTAACTATGGATGACATTTTGCCTGTTGCAGTAAAATACTCCCTCCTCTCCCACCAATTGTGATTTGTGCCTTCTTAGTCTCTCAATATAAGTGCAAGGCTTAAATATATGTTCTATATTTTTACCCTTGGAGACAGTAATTGAAAAAATCTATGGTGTTCTGGGGCGCCTGGGTGGCTCAGTTGGTTAAGCGACTGCCTTTGGCTCAGGTCATGATCCTGGAGTCCCGGGATCGAGTCCTGCATCGGGCTCCCTGCTCGGCAGGGAGCCTGCTTCTCCCTCTGACCCTTCCCTTCTCATGCTTTCTGTCTCCCATTCTCTCTCTCAGATAAATAAGTAAAATCTTAAAAAAAAAAAAAAATCTATGGTGTTCTTGTCGAAAAATCTCCACAAAAGGTCAAAGTAAACTCAGAAATTGGTGAAATATGAGAATTTTTAATGTATTTTTCCTAGAAAGTACTTCAGACTTTAGGAACTTTTATGATTAGAAACTTTTAATAGATTTTGCTATTTATTTTATATCATACATTTGAAGGCTTAGATTTCTCTATCTTTGGGGAAGTGAAAGAAACTTATTCATGATTGGTGGAAAACTGAGCAATTTATTAAACTATTTCTGAATCTCATTTTTATTAGTACCAGCATTCCTCAACAAAGTTCTAGAAACATAATTGGTGCCCTCTACCTGCCCCTCCCCCCCAAAAACCTTTACAGTTCCTTTACTTTTCAACTCTCAGAATTCACATAAGAAGACTGGGAATTCATACTATGAAGATGTAAGGTGGAGTGGAGTGTAAGATGTAAGATGTAAGGTAGAGTGGGGAAGAGAGGGGTAAATATCTTCTCTGTTTTTTAAACTCTTACTTCTAAATGGAGTCCTCTCAATTATGGAGCTAGGAAATAAAACTTAGGAAAGAGAAAATAGTGGTAAGGTGAGACAAATGGTATGAAAATTGATGAAGTCTCACCAAGAGTAGTTATGTAACCTCAGTATTAGAATAAAGAGAAGATCTTCTAAAACTATCCAGAGCCCTCTTGAATACCATTCCATTATGACTCAAACATCTTACTTGGTTTTTTATTGGTTCCAAAAGTGTTTGTGATATATATTATAGTTTATTCAACAAATACTGAATTAGACATATTTTTAACTATTGTCTAATTCAGTTTACATTTTTTCCAAATCTTTCCAAATGACAGTGAATTTTTCTTTTGAATACTGGCATAATGCAGAGCACAAAAGTGTACCTATAACAGTAAACAGATTTTGGGGCGCTTGGGTGGCTCAGTCGTTGGGCATCTGCCTTCGGCTCAGGTCATGATCTCAGGGTCCTGGGATCAAGCCCCGCATCGGGCTCCCTGCTCGGCGGGAAACCTGCTTCTCTCTCTCCTACTCCCCCTGCTTGTGTTCCCTCTCTTGCTGTGTCTCTCTCTGTCAAATAAATAAATAAATAAATAAATAAATAAATAAATAAATAATAAATAAACAGATTTTATGTCATACCAATTTTCTTTCTTAAGTTAAATGTTATCAAATAGACGTCTTGATTAAACTAATAATCTTTAAACATATTTAAAAATAAATTTTAGGGGTGCCTGGGTGGCTCAGTCGTTAAGCGTCTGCCTTCTGCTCAGGTCATGATCCCAGGGTCCTGGGATCGAGCCCTGCTAGGGCTCCCTGCTCGGCGGGAAGCCTGCTTCT
This sequence comes from Neomonachus schauinslandi, assembly GCF_002201575.2. Lineage (NCBI taxonomy): Eukaryota > Metazoa > Chordata > Mammalia > Carnivora > Phocidae > Neomonachus > Neomonachus schauinslandi. Next base: position 38,103,542 of record NC_058403.1, on the reverse strand, counting down.
CCCTCTCCCACTCTCCCTGCTTGTGTTCCCTCTCTCGCTGTGTCTCTCTCTCTGTCAAGTAAATAAATAAAATCTTTAAAAAATTTAAAAAATAAATAAATAAATAAAAATAAATTTTAAAAAATATTCAAAATACGTTTTTAGAAAGTATTACTAAAAAAAATAAAACAGCATTAAATCAAACTTTTAAGAGACAGCTATAATTACAAACTTTTAATGAAACAATCATTTTCAGTTATACATGCTTCTTTTCACTTCTTACCCATATATGACCATTTATTATCATAATTATAATTATATAGCAAATTTTGGTTACTTAATTTGGCAGTCTATTGTATGCATTCTCCATGTTGCCATACATGATAAAATATTTGATATAGCATAATTTAAGTATATTTTGCAATTGTTTCATTGCATTTTAATTTTCAAGTATTGTAGATAATGCTTCATAAATGTAGAATTCTTTTCCTTAGATTTTTTTAAATTTCTAAAGTAAAGTTGGAAGGAAAAATAATAAAATACCTGTGAGGAGAGTAAATGTCAAATATCTGTGTTTGGTCTCAAGAGATTTATTTTATATGTAAACTGAAGAAAATTTATGAATAATATGTATAGCTCTTGATATATTAAATTAATTACATTAGTTTATGTAATATGTAATGTAAACTAATATAGTTCATATTATAACTATTACATTAAACAAACAATTATATTAGTTTTACAACTAACAAAAAAATGTATATATTCATTTGAGAAAAGAAAATGATACAAAGCCACAAAGATCTTTTTCTGTAATCTTTAATGTTATTTAAATTCTGAAACTTTGCAGTCTCTTCTGTATATAAGAATGACAATGTCTACTTTGCAGTGATTTTTGTTTGTTTAGTTGAGGATTAAGTCTTTTAAAACTATGAAAAGGCCCTACTACACTGCTTAGTATGTAATATAAGATTAAGACACATAAAAAATTAGGCATAGTAAAGACTTTTACATATATAGATTGTGCACCACGTCTTTCCAGATTTTAGTTAACTGGTAAACGATTGCTTCTATTCTCCTTTTTTATTTCTCAAACTTATCCGTTTTAAAATTTATTAGTTTACATTTTAGAAATAAGATAGATTGATATTTCAGCTCAAATATGGGTGAGTTTTCACTCTTGCTTAACATTCACTTTAGAAATTCATCAAAGAAGAAAAAAGAGAGAGAGACAAGTCATAAAACAGACTCAAGTATAGAGAACAAACTGAGGGTAACTAGAGGGGAGGTGGGTGGGGGATGGGTTAAATGGGTGGTAGGTATTAAGGAGGGCTCTTGTGATGAACATTGGGTGTTGTATGTAAGTGAGGAATCACTAAATCCTACACCTGAAACTAATATCACACTAACTGGAATTTAAATTTAAAAATTGGAAGAAAAAAAGAAATTAAGACAGAAACAGTCCTATATGCTCATCTCTAAAATAATGAGAGGAATTATTAATCCAGATTTTTTATCTTCTTATTTTAAAACAATTATAGATTCACAAAGAGGTCAAAACTGGAAAATTGACCTTTTCTCATATATGTAGACTGGTGAAACCACCACCGATCAAGGTACAGAACTCTTACATCACCTAAAACATTTCCCTTGTGCTATATAGTCACACCTACCTTTTCCCATCCTCCAGTCATAACTCCTGGCAACCACTAATCTGATCTACAGATTCATATTTTGTCATTTTGAAAATGCCTTATAAATGGAATCATACAGTTTGCAGCCTTTGAGACTGGTTTTTCATTAAGCATAGTGTCTTTGAGATCTGTGCAAGTCATTGAAGGTATTAATCCTTTTCTATCCCTGAATCGTTATTTATTGTGTGTATATACTACAGTTTAACTATTTACCTACTGAAGGATAACTATTGTTTCTGGTTTTTGACTTACAAAAATAGTTGCAATGAACAATTGTGTACAAACGTTTCTGTGTGTACATAACTTTTCAAATCTCTGGAATAATGATCTAGAAATACACTTGCTGAGTCATGTGTTAAATGTATGCTAGAGTGGCTGTACCGTTTTACATTCCCACCAGTAACGTATGAGTGATCAGTTTCCCCATATCTTTGCAAGCATTTGGCATTGTCACTACTTTTATTTTAACTATTCCAAGTAGATATGTAGTTATGCAGAAGAATTTACATAGTAGGTCTGCGATTGCTATCTCAGGTTTGCCCTTGGTTGATATCCTGGAACTTGGATTTAGAGAGGCTTTCCACTATCCCCTAGTAAGAATGAATCACTGTACCTAAACTCTCTGTAAAACAATCTGGTTTATATTGAACACCTACTTTCCTTCTGGAAGTCTGGAATTTTGTGCTTTTTTTTTTTTTAAGAGATTTATTTATTTATTTATTTGTAAGTTGGGGGGAGGGACACAGAGAGTCTTAAACAGACTGCGCCAGCACAGAGCCCAAGGTGGGACTCAATCTCACTATCCCAAGATCACGACCTCAGCTGAAACCAAGATGGGAACCTCAACTGACTGGGCCACACAGGCACCCCTGGGAATCTGGAATTTTGATACATGGGAGGTAGGGGCTGCCTACATGACAATCGCCTAATTAAAAAATGCTAGCACTGAACTCTAATGAGCTTCCCTGAAACACAACATTTAACAACTCATTTTTGGAGGAAGTATGTCCTGTGTGACTACACTGGGAGAGAACTGTTGGAATCTTGCACCTGATTTGCACTGGAATTTTCCCTATATACATTCTCCCTTTGCTGATTTTGTGTTGTATCATTTCACTGCATAGATCATAGCTGTGAGTATGACTATATGCTAAATCCTCAGAGTCCTCCTAGAGAATCAGCAACTTGGGGTAGTCTTTTGAACCCTGACATAGAATTATCCCATGTTAGTCTTAATTTGCATTTCCCTAAAGGCTAGTGATGTTAAACGTCTTTTCATGAGCTTATTTGTCATTTGTATATCATCCTTGATGAAATATCTTTTATGTCTTCATTTTCTTTCTTTCTTTCTTTTTTTTTTCATTTCTTAATTGGACTTTTTGGTTTTTTTCTGCAGTTGAGTTTTGGAAGTTCTTTATATATTCTGAATCTCTTATCATATTTATGGTTTGCAAATATTTCCTCCCAGTCTGGAGTTTTTCTTTTTTTTTCCTTTTAATATGACAAAAGATTTAACTTTGATGAAATCTAATTTATTGATTTTTTTGTTTGTGCATAATGCCTTTGATATTATGTCTAAGAATACCTCACCAAATCCTATGTCCCAAGGATATTTTCATATGTTTTCCTATAAAAGTTTTATAGTTTTACATTTTATATTGAAATCTATCATCTATTTTAAGTTAAATCTGTATAATATGTGAGGCTTAAGTCAGGGCTTTTGGTGAATGGATGTCTGATTGCTTGATCTCCATTTGTTGAAAATACCAACTTTCTTCCATTTAATGACTTCCCACCTTTTTCAAAAGCCAGTTGGTTATGCTTGTATAGGGCTCCTTCTGGATTTTCTCTCCCACTCCACTGATCTATGTTCTTTCTCCACAAGTACCAATCTTGAGGAGTGATTTCTTCTTTTATCTTTTTTCAAAATTAAAATTTTAACTCTTCTCATTCCTATGCCTTGAAACAAAGCTAGCTTTTAGAATAATCTTGCCAAATTTACAAAATATCTTCATGAAGATTTTGATAAAAATTGTGTTAAAACTGTATAACAATTTAAGGAGACTTGACATCTTTATTATGTTTAGTCTTCCAATGTATGGACACAATCCATCTATCCATTTATTTATATCTCCTTTGATTTCTTTTATCAGAATTTTCTAGTTTTCAATGTATAAGTTATATGCATGCTTTGGGAGATCTACATCTAAATATTTACCTCTTTTTTTGAGTGATTGTAAATTATACTGTATTTTTGGTGTCTATATATATTCATTGGTTATACAGAAATATAATTGATTTGTATGTGTTTTTCTCATATCCAGCAAACATACTGTACTCACTAATTAGTTCTAGGAATTATTTTTGTGGATTCCTTGGGATTTTCTACACAGACCATTATGTCATCTGTGAATAAGGACAGTTTTATTTCTTCATTTTTGATCTGGTGCCCTTAATTTCCTTTACTTGCTGTTTTTATTTATTTATTTTTCTTCATCTTTAGTTTTCAGAACCTTTACTATGTCACATTTTGGCACGGATTTCTTTAGGTTTATAATGTTTGGGCTTTGCTCAGATTTTTGAATCTGTTGGTTTGTGTCTTTTGCCAAATTTAGAAAATTGTCAGCCATTATTTCTTTGAAAAATGTTTCAATTCCATCTTCTTTCTCTTCTCCTAATGGAATATGATTGCATGATTGATATATCTTTTTTAAATTGTCCCACAGATTCCTGAGGCTCTGTTCATTTTAATTCCAGCTCATTTCCTATCTGTGGTTAAGATTGAGTGATTTCTATTGTTTAATATTTTAAGTTCACTGATTCTTTTCTCAACCACCTCCATTCTGCTGTGAATCACACCATTGTGGGTGATTTTGTTTGTTTATTTTGTTAGTAATCATATTTTTGGGTAAAGTCTACATTTGGTTATTACTTATGTCTTCTGTTTCTTTGCTATTTTCTAGTTCTTTGAGGAAACATTCTCTTTTTTGTTAGTTTTAAGCTTGTTCATAATAGCCTGTTGAAATATTTTTATGATGGCTGTTTTGCCATCCTTGTCAGATAATTCTACTGTATCTGTCATGCATGTCAGCGTTGATATCTGTTGATTGACTTTACTCATTCAAGTTGAAATTTTCCTGGTTATTTATATGACAACTGATTTTCAGTTGAAAACTGGACATTTTGAGTATTATATTATGAGACTCTGGATCTCATTTAACTTTTTTATTTGTTCGTTTGTATTAACTAGTTTTCTGACACTGCTTCAGAAGGGGAAGGAGGGTGGGTACTGCCTTCTTACCTCCAGGTAACTGAAATTCTAGGTTCCCTTTTTGGTCTCCACTTACACTTGGGGTTGAGGAAAAGTTTTCTCATTATTGCTGAGCAGGGGTAGGGTGGAATTTTCAGCTGTCAGTATGCCTCAAAAGAAAACAGCCTGACTGGGAGGGGCAATAATGTCTTGTTACGCCTCCCTACATGATCTCCACTGTCACTGATGGAAGAGAGAGGGCTCATTAATGTTGGCTGGTGGTGAAAGACTTGTCTCTCCAAAAGGCCTCTTCTGATGCCACCCCAAAAAACTTAGAAACATTTAATAATTATTACTTAGAAACATTTAATAATTATTAGTATCCTACTCTCACATCTGTATAAATATTCTGAAAATTAATTAAACGAGTGATTACATAAAATGAAAAATTAAGTTTCCTCACTGATGATATGATATATATTAAATTCACACATTAGTTAATCATCATCTATCAATAACTTGCATAGAGTTTGTAAGAAAGTGAGGATTTTTAGAATACAATCTACTAAATGAAAGTCATATTTCTTCTGTACAGCACTTGCATGGATTTAATTATTTTGAAATCTTTGATACAAGCTCCCAATTTATATTTCTTAAACATAATTACTAAAAAGGAATTGCATCAACTGGTCTCACTGCCCTATTGCTTTCCCATCTGTCCTTGACATTTAAATGGATTTTCCGAGGATGAAAGAACATAAAAAAAAAAAGAAAAGAAAAAGAGAGAAAGTGATAAGAGCACAAATAGAAGGAGGTCAAAACTACCGAATTCTCTCTCCCATTTAACAGCTTGAAACCTTAGAGATTCTACAGTTGTAGATACACTTGCTAGTTAAGCGTTTCCATATCAAGTTTTATTCATAATGGTGCAAAATGAAAAACCAGATACTGGATAAACCATGATCAGTTTAACAGAGCCTTTATCCCTTTTTCTCTTTATGTGGAGAATCACAGATTTTTACTTCTACAAACTTTCAGGGACTTCACACAAACATCCTTGATTGAGAATTTGAAAATTATGTGTTACCTAGTTTTCCTACTGTTTTATCCCAACCCTCCTGCCTACACCATGCTGTCGCATTTTTTTAATGTGTGTCTTTTCACTTTTATTATATTAAATGTTACTATTTCCAAAGCCTTTGCAGAGAGCTCTGTGTTTTTAGGAGGAAAAGCACTATATAAATCTAACAAGCAAAGCCAAGATTGAAATCCAATAAAGAAGAACCTCTAGAAATTATTAAAGACTTCACTGACAGAGAAATTAAACCTTGATATACCATTTCCTTATCTTTTCACTGCAGTAGAATCAGTGAAATCAATATATCTGAAATGAACCACATACAGTCCATTCAGAGGAATGGCTCTGGCACAAAAGTGAACAGTTTCTAAAACTTGTCAAGATGCTCATTCCTTGAAACAGTGTGGACAGAGTTGTAGCAAGTTGCTTTTTTTTTTTTTTGTAATGTATCTAAATTGTAAAAGTGAATGCTATTACTTCTGATGGATCCACAAATGGATGCTAATGTACCCCAATATTAAAAATGGAAAATCCCATAACATAGTCACAATATTATAAAAAGGTCATGCCTGTTTCATGTTTGGAACTCAGGAGCATCAGGATCAAACAAGTATTAATAAATATGACAGATAAGTAATTTATTTGCAATTTAACTAGAAGGCAGTAGTATCCAGTCTCCAATCAACATCTCGACCAGCTTAGCACAGGATATATAACCATCCAAGAGTTAACAGACAACAGTACACGCAGATGGCTAGAGATTCTTTAACATTTCTTTTATTCTGGCCGCACTAATCTATTTTAAGTTTAAGGAATAAATATGTGTGACTATATACATGTTTCTAGAGATGAATAACAACCCTAAAGATACAACAATTAAAGAATGATACACCAAACACATACCAGGTACCATATAAGGTATTTTTGCATATATTTTCTCATTGAATACCCCAAATTCCACTGCAAGTTAGGAAGTAATGGCTTATTCTAGACTTGTAAGTCGCAGCTCCTGATATGCTTTTGACTTCTTAGGAGATGCTGCATCTATGGGCCTCCTTAAAAGTATGTCATTAGGTGGTTATGAGTTGTACTAGGTGTTTTCACAGCACTACTCTTATTTATATGTGATTTGTTTAGTAGACTTCCTCATCCAGTCAAAACATGGGCTGCCAACATGAAAGATTATTCCAGGCCAAACAAATTCCTTCTTACAGGAATTTCAACTGGACAAATAGAAAACAATCTATTTGTGGCTAGCTGTATAAGTCAAGGTTCAGTCAGAAGACAAAAACCACTCAGAGATTTGGATAGAGAGTATATAGAGAATTTTTGCATATGTTACTGCAAAGATGAGAAGCAATAAGTTCATCATCCTTAAACTGAAACATCTATCAGCTCTAAGGCTGGGGAAAAAGGAAAAAAATTGAATTATTAAGATTTAGAAACTTTGATAAGGGGCCCCACAGAGCTAAAACTAGCTTCTGAGGAGAAGATGCTGGCCAGTGGTGCTGAGGTTTCTGACCTTGGAGGAGAAAACTGAATTGTCTGATACCCAGGTCAGACCTTTAAAAAGGGAGCGCAAACTTCTGTTATTGGTATATCCGAGCAGGGCAAGATCAGGCCAGGTCTGCACATGTAGAAAAAACTGTGAACTGGATTTTCTATCTCCTAGAAGAAGGAACTGCTGCCTTTGGATTAATCATTGTTAGAGTAATGCTCACAGAAATAAGCAGACAGAAAGCAACCGAGAAGGAACAAGTCCCTTCTTCCTCTAGCCTTCTGCTGTTCGTCTAACACTCTCTATTGATAGGCCAACACGGGCCAGCAAAACAGATACACAGTCTGTAGAATCTCAACTCCAGCACCACAGAGCAGACTATACAAGGATGGGTTTGAATCTGAGAAAGAAAAAAAATAAATCTTAGTAATTATTATATTCTGCTCCTTTGGCTACTCAGCTTTCATATATACTCTTCTATACATATTTTAACTTTCCTACAACAACAAAACAACTTATGTTTCTACTTAATAAGATGCAACTATCTTTCATTCAAGTGAAGATGTTCTTCTACTCTACTGAAAAAAAAGAAGGTGTGAAATTCCAACAATTATTATATCTGAGTCTGGGAGGCTGTTACATTATCCATCTCTGATTTATTTTATTTTTTCCTAAATTCAGTCACAGTCACATCTACATATCTTGATCATTGAATTATAAATCCTGTTACCTGAGTGGTAAACTGTGTTACTACATTATACCTTTAACCTTCTACAAGGTTTGAATAAAGTAATGAGGGGAAGAAAAAAAAAATACAAAAAGGAACTCATACACACACATACACACATATATATATATACAATAAGTAAGGAAGAAAATACATAAATATAAATACCAATATAAATATATAAAGGAAGGAATTCCTTATTTCTGTAACTGATCTTGAGGAGACATAGTTGATATGTGTAACTTCAGTCTTACATTAGTTACTCCACTTTTTTTTTTTTTTTTTTTTTGCCTTTAAGCCTTGGGCTTTGGGCCATAGCTGATATTTTATAACTTCTTTTTCCAGAACTCGTTCCATGTTTTTTTTTTTTTTTTTCCTTCAACTGATCAAGTCATATATTTTTTTCTTAGTGTGGTACCCTTGAACTTTCATTCTTGAAGGGTTTAAAACCTTAGTCATCCTTCTTTTTTAACTTTTCCATTAACTTATAAGACATCCCTCCAAATTCCCTGGATTCCATATATAACCATTACTGTCTTCATTTTCTAGTAGCAAACAATTTCCCTTTTGTTTATCTATATCCATCACTCCAGTGAATAGAGTAACCCTCTGTTCAGTGGCAGAAAAGGGCCAGGTGACAGTCTCGAGTTGCAATTTAATGGAACCATGGATGTATCTTTGGTGGAAATCTTTCTCCCTTGGACGTAGCACCTCCAAAACATCAGAGATCAAAGTTGAGAGAATGGGAAGCAAAAACACTATGATTTAACCTCTGTGATTTTGTTAGTGAGAGGGGCCACACCCACTCTTTGATTCCTAGGCCAATGTATTCTGGATATAGGAGAGACAAAAAATGTATTGGTCAGTGATTAAAACATATGCTGTACCCAAAAGATAAAACCCCATCTTTTCAAATGTTTGTGATTTTCCCCCACCCTGGCACTCTAACAGAGTCTTTGTTAGGCCTTCCATCAATGAATTAGGAAAGCTGCTGATAAGACCAATGAACTCCATGAGTAAGAGCCCTTTGCTGTTCTTCTTTTGCTATTAAATAAGTTCCTTAACCAAAATCAATGTTATACAAAATATAACAATAATGAATAAGCCATACCATAAATCCATGGATGGTGGTAGTGGCAAAAGAGTTAAGTATAGGTAAGGCAAACCCATATTTAGAATACATATCTATTTCAGTAAGGACACAACTCAGTTCCCTCCTTGATAAAAGTGTTCCAGTGTAGGGGCGCCTGGGTGGCTCAGTCGTTAAGTGTCTGCCTTCGGCTCAGGTCATGGTCCCAGGGTCCTGGGATCGAGCCCCGCATCGGGCTCCCCGCTCTGCGGGAAGCCTGCTTCTCCCTCTCCCACTCCCCCTGCTTGTGTTCCCTCTCTCGCTGTATCTCTCTCTGTCAAATAAATAAAATCTTTAAAAAAAAAAAAGTGTTCCAGTGTAATAAACCTGCTATCAGGTGTTTGTTTTATAACCCCATAAAGTAGTTTCCTACCAGATTTTACTGTTGGTCTCTGCTGTTGGTAGATATGGCATGCAGCAGTAGGTAGTCAGTTTAGCATTGATGAAGGACATCCATGTGAATGAGCCCTATGGTAGGCTTTATTCCTGTCAGTATGGTTATCATGGACATAGCAAGAATTTGTGGCTAGATAAAAAGACTGACTGAAGTCCATAGAATGTGTCATTTTTCAACCTAAGAATGTCTTCTGCAGTGGATGACCTTTAAGGAGCATTCAAATGTGACACAATTATTTTCAAACTCTGTACTCACTCCTACAAACCTATCCACACATCTCTGACCCAGACATCATTGTCATCAATTTTCTAATCCTTTTCTTTACAAGTTTCTATCTGTCCAGGAATACCATTAGTAGCTACCCATAATTTAATATAGATTTGTTCTTTTGGCCACCATTTGGTCTAGACAAAGTAAACAGTCAAAAATGACAATTGAAGTTCTGGATACTAGAATATTTTCCTTCAAACTTTCCTTTAAGGCCAACTCTGAGTGAAGCTATAACGACTGATTGGTTAACCAGGCCTGGATATTTTACTTCTTTGTCAGTGGGTCACAGGGAACTCCCCAAAAAGCCACAGGTATATATTGAGAAAAAGAGTCAATATGACAGAAATTATTGTTAAAGAAGTTTGATCCTATACTCATTCAATTTACATGTGCCTTCTAGACTTCCTCAAGCATAAGCCTTTATATTTCCTTTGGCTGATTGATTGCTGCTGCAAATGTCCAAACTTAAGAATTGGTCAGTCAGATGACATCATTTCATAATAAGAAGCACAGGTCATACAATCATTTGTACTATAGTTAAGTATTCAATGTCTTCCAGGACTCAGCAACAAGGAAGGAACTATGTCTTAAAGGGGAGATCAGCTATTTGTGGGAGTGGGCAATGATTTCTCAAAAACCACATGGGATTGTGATTCTTCTATTAGTCCTTATTAGAAGCTCCATACAGCATCCCTATTTGCCACAGACACTTTGAGCAATATTGGATTATTTGTTTAAAAGGCAAAGTAGAAGAGTAGCTAGGACTTCAGCCTATAATTGCTGCTAAGCCATCTCTTGCTTTGGTTCCCACGAAAAACTGTCAGAATTACTGGTTACTTAGTAAATGGTTTAAATTACCATACTCAAGTAAGACATATGATGTTCCCAAATCCAAAAAGACCCATCAAACATTATGTTTCTTTGATGCTGGTAGCAGTGCAAAGTGCAACAACTTGTCTTTAAATGTGAAGGGGATATTACAATGAACCCCAGATCTTTGTACTCTCAGAAAATTCCCTTGAGTTAGTAAGACCCTAAGTATTGCTGGGGTTCATACTCACCCTCTGATTCACACAGGTCTTACTAAGAAACCCAAAATACTTGTGACTTGGTATTATAAAGTCCATTAAGCCATTATTCTAGTGGAACGATATGATGTGCAGAATATTAAAACTATTAAGGTCTCTGTGAACTGCATTATTGCAGAGAGCAGAAGAGTTGATACAGTCCTGAGGCATAATTTCCAAATATGTACTGTTGGTTTTGCCATGTAAAAGCAATATATTTGATCACCTTTTCAAATTGGTATAGAAAATTGCATTATTCAAGTCAATAGCTGCATTTTAAGTGTCCAGAGATGTGTCAGTTTGTTTCATAAAAGATACCATACCTGCACTGCAAGGGCAACTGGAATCTCCACCTGATTCAGTTGCAATAATTCATATTCTCTAAGATTCACTCACCTTCTGCACAGCTAAAAGAGGCAAGTTAAACAGTACTATCATAGGAATGATCACACATCTTTCAAGATTTTAATGGCCATCTTAATATCAACAATACCCTAAGAATGTGGCACTGCTTCTCATCTACTATCTTGGAAAAGAAGGAAGTTTTAGCAGCTTCTACATCATTTTTCCTTCCATAGTAGCTTGACCTACTTTTGTAGGTCATTTTGTCAACCTAAGAATGTCTTCTGTCTCCATAGTAGCTTGACCACCATTGGCCAGATGGCAATATGGTGATTTTTCCAGTTTTCCAATTATAACTATTTTTACTATATTTTCAGGAACTGGAGAGATAACGATAGGATAAGACCTCAAACATACTGGGCTTAGCATGATGTGAACTTAAACTGAAATCCCACTTACCACCCGAATCAAATAAAACCCTCTTTTGGCTGGTGGACCATGGACAAGTATGGTATCTTGTATTCTCATGATTTGCCACCATTTCAGAGACAGTATCTGGCAATTTCCTAAAGGTTTAGGTATTTACTTGTCCACAGTGTGTAGTCACTCTAATAAATGGCTACAATTCCCTTTGGGAAATGCTTGAAGGAAGTGTGTACTTAGAGCATATACTGGTGGCATTGTAGGATTCTTCCTCAAGGGAATCTAGATTGCCCTTCAATACATATCATTTAAGTCTGTGAACTGTCTTAATTCTGGAAACTGGATGAATAACAATGATTTAACATGGTGGTGAATCAAGTTAGATTTTTGGTGACCAGGTTTGGAGTTTCTGTCTGTTATATAGATCAAGTAAACTTTTAGCAACTGAACTATATGTTCATTTATAGAGACACCATGAACAATTCACCAACAGATCCCCATGGATCAAAACTTTCTAATTACCATGTTATCTTTGGTGTTATTTTCAGTGAAAAAGAAAAAAAAAAAGTTAAGCTCTACCACCCAGTATCCGTATTTCTGCCATCGAGTTATCCCCACTAAAATTAGAGAGCTCATTTCTATTGCATCATCTCTATCATCATGCTTGTTCTACAAAGGACAGCTAAAGCAGAGGATTTCAAGAATGTTGATGCTCCACTCACTAATATATTTCTTAATATCTTAATCAAAGGAAGGTTCTCTGAATCCTAGGAGGGTATTTATTGGGAGAATAGGTATATATATCATATATGAAAAGTCCACTGAAATATTCCTTATGCTCTAATTACTTGAATTTCTTTCTCTTATTATTCCAGAAAAGTTGTAGCAACTCAACCTCATTAAATTCAGACTATGGTTTTGTTCAAGCTTTAGTCAACCAACTAAGTAAACTATTATATACACTTCCAGGTGCACAAGGCTACATATTAATCCAGAATCTTTGGTAAGCACATTCATATCAATAAATTTAACCTGATTTAGTGTTATTTCATCCTCCTTCATCTAACATCCTTAGAATATATTCTCATATATATTTCACATATTTCTTCTGATATGAATTAGTGAAATCTTGAAATTATTTTGACGCATAACCTATTTCCTCCCAGAACAATTTTTGTACTCACCTGTCTGGAACAGGCTGTAATCTGTAATTTATCCCTATTTATGGGCCTAGTGGCAACAATGTGCTTGGGGGCTTATTCTTAAGTAAAATTAGCATCTATTTGCAATAAAACTGATATAAATAATGTTAGTACAGGATATTTAAGCAGAGAAAGACTCCTGATTCTAGTGGAGGGAAGCTGCTTCCGTTAGCAAGAGAAGCTAATTGTGGTTCAAGTTCTTTAGTTTTATCTGGGTCCAATTAGACTTACCCATTCCAAGTTTTAGATGCTTGGTCTTTCACAGTCATTGTCATAACATTCACGTGGGAGTATTGCAAGGCAGTGAATTTATCTCACATTGTAATTCTGCAGCCCAAACAATGAAAATTTGTGTTTAGTTTTAGCCATATTGACTCTGTTTGTTTTATGGGAGTCATAGGTCTGTATGTTTCCTGATGGTCACTTGACCTGAGAAATAGACATGAGCATATCATTTTGTTTCTGTAAGCACTTCTGTGCACTCAGAATCTGGCATTACAGACCTTTTGGTCAGCAGTACTTCCATAATTGAAAAGTGCAACAGTTATTTGGTCTGCTGAGGCACTTGCTTCAGTAAGCATTTCAAGACAAGACATGTGATAATTGGTTTAACTATGATAATGCATACCAGAGGTTACCAGCATTCCATTTCCCATTGACAAAAACAAACACACACAACACTTCAATAAAGACCGATAATATGACCAATACAAGTACCAAATCATATATAATGATTTCTTAGCTGCAAAAAAATCTTATCAGTCAGAGTCCAGTCAGGAGACAGAAACCACATCAGTTATCTGAATAAGAAAACTGAATATAAGGAATTTTTAACTAGGTATAATGTTTAATTAGTTAACTAAAAAGGAATAAAAAACACTATGTTTTCACAGAGGTTACAACTGTAGGAAATAACTAGTACTTCTGGGACTACAGGAACAAAAAGAAGAGGTTGTAATTTCAAAGTTAGAAGCTTGGAGAAATCTCTGGGTTCAGAGACACTTATCTCTAAGGCAGTAATGCCAGCTACTTGGGTGCTGTTGTATTTGATGGGCAAGTAATTAAACTCGTTATACAATTGGTAGAAAATCTGCATACTGGATCCGTTGCTACTAAAGGTGAAAACTGTAGGCCTGGTAAACAAGAATAGATAAGATGACACTCATAGGAACAGCGAGAAGATAGAAAGTAAACAGGAAACAAAAAGGAAAGAGCAAGTTTCTCCTTCTTTTCCAGCCTTCCTATCTCTTTCCAGTGTTTTTCACTGACACAGTCTCTTATGAAATAACCGGCAAAGAATAAATGTGTTTTACAGAGTTCAAGCCTGAGTATCACAAAACAGAGAGAGAAATGGGTATTTGGAGTTGAGAGACAATAAATTGAAAAGTGGCACATTAGAAAAGAATCAGTTGAAAGAACAGCCAAATTGATAGTAGAGCATTACAGGGGAGATGTTGGACTCTCTCTACAATTGATTATTTCCCTAGGCCAATTGTACATATCTTGCTAATTTCATACACATGTGCATACCTGTAATAATCTAGATCTGTAAGTCTAAAAATTGGAATCCACTTATTATCATTATTAAAAATTCCATCAACTATTACAAATAGTTTTGTTTTGTGCTCGCTTCGGCAGCACATATACAAATAGTTTTGTTTTGTTTTTTTGTTTGTTTTAGTCCTGGGAGTTTGGATGCAATGAATTCATCCATGGTCACATTCTATTTTCTGATTGAATTATTCATACACATAGTAATTTCACTACTTTTTTCTACTTTATTTCTAATGTATGGAATGGAGATTTTGAGACCAAAGCTTCCTGACTAATCCAAAATAATTGCACTGGATTATTTCTTTTGGGAATGTGGATGCCCGATCCACTTAGAATTATATTTTACCTGAGGCAGGTATAACACTCACTAGAAATTAATTGACTTTAGCTACAAAACTTTTTCTCTTGAATTTGGTTTCTGTAAGTGTGTTTGCCAAGGGCTGATTATCTGAGGGTTTGTTGTCAACTAAGCTTTCCAAATCACAGGGTAAGGAACCAAATCCTTGAAGAAGAAGTGATCAACCTGAGGCAGAATGTTATTCTGAACAACCCATCACTATTCCTGACAAGCAACTATAACTACATTCTATTTACAGCAAAGTATTAATGTGGTAATAAGGCAGAATTTCAAATGCTTAGTTTTTAATGTTTAACTATATTTTTTGTTTACTACGGTGGAATTATTATAGACTCTATATACATCATTATGCATTTAAATTTTTTAAAGCCAGAATGCATTTGATTGCATGCTGGTATTGCATAATATATTTGATGTTAATGTTGCTAAATAAATATTTCTAGAGAAAATTATAAAATAATTGTATAGTTTCTCTAGTCAGCATCTGTAACACTTTATGCTCGTGTGTCATTCTATTTTATCCCAAAATGCAACCATTCCATCATCAAGTTATAGTAAAAATCATATCTAAGCAATGCATTTGCTTTACTCACCTGTCACACATTCTTGCTTTATCTAAATGGCACTATGAAACTTTCTATAAATTAATGCATCATTAACTCTATTACTGCCTAGAGAGGTCAAACCTTCTTAAAATATATGTGAATATTATACGATGTAGTTATTTCTCTACAATTCCTTAAGTTTTAGAGTGTATTATTTAAAAGAACCACTCTATGTGGCTGTGAATATATATGCATATAAATATGTGAAGTTACAAGCAATAAATCTATAACAAATTGTTAAAATTATAAATAGGCATTGATATCATCCCCTATACAGGATTCAATAAAAATAAATTAAGTAGTATATAGAAAGGAATATTTGTAATACAGATCTAAGGCCACTCTATATTTTACATAGATAGGACTAAATTTGGCTGCTATTGGTTAACTAATATTACTAACTACTTTAATTCTTGTGATGAAA
Organism: Neomonachus schauinslandi; assembly: GCF_002201575.2. Classification (NCBI taxonomy): domain Eukaryota; kingdom Metazoa; phylum Chordata; class Mammalia; order Carnivora; family Phocidae; genus Neomonachus; species Neomonachus schauinslandi. The sequence goes on along the minus strand of NC_058403.1, from coordinate 38,087,545 downwards.
TAAAATCCTATAATCTTAAGTTTGTCACTCTAATACATATACTTTTATAGTGATAGTCCTATAACAGTATTTCAGACAGGAAATAATTCCATTCTTCTAGGAGATTACTCCTTACCTTACTGCATGTGAAAATCCCCAGAATATTTTCATAAGAGTGATAAGATAAACCATAAAGTAGCTAGAATTTTAACAGAGAGAACCAGGGAAAGAGAAGATAAGGGTCCTCCTGGGATGAGGACAAGTCTCAAAGTCTGGTTTCAAAAAAAGAAAAAAAAAGTCTGGTCTCAAAAAATACCCCTACAAATGGGTTAGGACTTAAAGGATCAAACTGTGGAACAATTTATGCCCCAGAGCATTATGAAAAATGCTAAATCAGCTGGCAATTAGTAGAGGCTAACAGTTGGGTATGATGTAAATAGATGCAGGTGATTTAAGAGCTATCAGGGAAGAGACAGCGAAAGAAAGCTCTGCTAAAACCATTGTCACTCCATTGTGACACCACTGTGAGCATGGCCAAGGCTATGCCATGTCACTTGTACGAGTGACATCGGAGGCTGTACACTATGTGGAAAATAAATTTTACTGAGATGGTCCAGCCAGTTCACTAAACAAATAGACAAGCAAGTGATAACAACAAATCCTAGAAAGGAAGGCTAGACCAGTACCCAGAATCACCACTATAGATAACGCAAATATCCAGCTTTCAACAACAACAAATGAGACATGCAAAAAATAGAAAAGTGTTATCCATATACTAGGGGATAAAACAGGCAAGAGAAATTGCTTTCTGAGAGGGCCTTAATGTCAGACTTTACAAAGACTTCAAGGCAACTTTATAAATATGTTCATAAAAGTAAAATAAAACATACTTCAAAAGACAAAGAGGTCACAAGGTCTCATCAGATAGAGAATATCAACAAAGAGAAGATAATAAGAAGTCAAATAAAAGTCTGGAGTTGAAAAATAAAATAACCAATATGAAAAATTCACTAGAGAATTTCAGTAGTAGGGGCGCCTGGGAGCCTCAGTCTGTTAAGCGATGGACTCTTGGTTTCGGCTCAGGTCCTGATCTCAGGTGGTGAGATAGAGCTCCACGTTGGTCTCGGTGCCCAGTCGGGAGTCTGCTGAAGATTTTCTCCCTCTGCCCCTCCCCCGACTCATGCATGCTTTCTCTCTCAAATAAATAAATCGTCAAAAAAAAAAAAAAGAATTTCAATAGTAGATTTGAGCTGGCAGAAGAAAAATAATAAGCTAACCTGATGATAGATTGATGTATATTATGCAGAATACAGAATAGAGAGAAAAAACATGAAGAAAAGTGAATAGTCTGAAAGATATGTGGGGAAACATTAAGACTAGCAACATATACATAATAAGAGTACCAGAGAAAAAAGGAGCAGAAAAAAATGAAGAAATGATGGCTGAAAAATAATAGTTTTTTCATCAAATAGTACTTGGACAACTAGATATCCACATGCAAAGACAGATAGATAGATAAATAATAAATAAATAAATAAATAAATAAATAAATAAATAAATAAATAAATTGTACCCCTTCTTTACAGCATTCAATTTTTTAAATTTTTATTTAAATTCCAGCTGATTAACATACAATATAATATTAGTTTCAGGTGTACAGTATAGTGATTCAACATTATCATACAGCACCCAGTGCTCATCATAAGTGCACTCCTTAATTCCCATCACCTATTTAACCCACTCCCCACCCACCTTCCCCTAGAAACCATTTCTTTGTTCTCTATAGTTGAGTCTGTTTTTTTTTTTTTTTTTTTGCTTTGCCTCTCACTGTCTTTTTTTCCCCTTTGCTTATTTGTTTTGTTTCTTAAATTCCACATATAAGTGAAATCTTATGGTATTTGTCTTTCTCTGGCTGACTTATTTCACTAATCATAATTCTAGTTCCATCTATGTTGTTGCAAATGGCAATCTGTCATTCTTTTTTATGGTTGAGTAATATTCCACTGTATATATATACCACATTTTCTTTATCCATTCATCAGTCAATGGATATTTGGTCTGATTCCATAATTTGGCTATTGTAAACAATGCTACCATAAACATCAGGGTGTATGTGTCCCTTTGAATTAGTATTTTTGTATTCTTTGTATAAATAAATACCTACTAGGCAATTGCTGGATGATGAGATAGTTCTTTTTTAACTTTTTGAGGAAATTCCATACTGTTTTCCAGAGTGGCTGCACCAGTTAGAGAATACAAAAATTCATTCCAAGTGATCATAGATGAAAAATAAGATCCTGGGATGCCTGGGTGGCTGTCGTTATGCATCTGCCTTTGGCTCAGGCCCTGATCCCAGGGTCCTGGGATCGAGCCCCACATCGGGCTCCCTGCTCTGTGGGAAGCCTGCTTCTCCCTCTACCAGTCCCTCTGCTTGTGTTCCCTCTCCCACTATGTCTCTCTCTGTCAAATAAATAAATAAAATCTTTTTTAAAAAAAAAGAAAATATAAGATCCAAAACTATAAAGATTTTAGAAGAAAACGTAACAGTAAATTTTCTTGACTTTTGTAAATAAAACTTCAAAAACTTTTGAAAATGCTTCTTGGATATAACATCAAAAGCATAAGTGATAAAAGACAAAATAAACTGAACCTCATCAAAATTAAAAGCTCATGCACTTCCAAAAACAGATGCACAGATCAGTGGAACAGAATAGAGAACCCAGAACTATAGAGTCAACTAACCTTCAACAAAGCAGGAAAAAAAATATCCAAAGACAGTCTTTCCAACAAATGGTGTTGGGAAAATTGGACAGCCACATGCAGAAGAATGAAACTGGACCATGTTCTTATACCATACACAAAAATGGACTCAAAATGGATGAAAGACCTAAATGTGAGACAGGAATCCATCAAAATCCTAGAGCAGAACACAGGCAGCAACCTCTCCGACCTCAGCCTCAGCAACTTCTTCCTAGAAACATCTCCAAAGGCAAGGGAAGCAAGGGCAAAAATGAACTATTGGGACTTCATCAGGATAAAAAGCTTTTGCACAGTAAAGGAAACAGTTAACAAAACCAAAAGAGAACCGACAGAATGGGAGAAGATATTTGCAAATGCCCTATCAGATAAAGGGCTAGTATCCAAAATCTATAAAGAACTCATCAAACTCAACACCCGAAGAACAAATGATCCAATCAAGAAATGGGCAGAAGACATGAACAGACATTTTTCCAAAGAAGACATCCAAATGGCCAACAGACACATGAAAAGTGCTCAACATCACTCGGCATCAGGGAAATCCAAATCAAAACCTCAATGAGATACCACCTCACACCCATCAGAATGGCTAAAATTAACAAGTCAGGAAATGACAGATGTCGGCAAGGATGCGGAGAAAGGAGAACCCTCCTACACTGTTGGTGGGAATGCAAGCTGGTGCAGCCACTCTGGAAAACAGTATGGAGGTTCCTCAAAAAGTTGAAAATAGAGCTACCCTATGACCCAGCAATTGCACTACTGGGTATTTACCCCAAAGATACAAATGTAGTGATCCAAAGGGTTATGTGCACCCCAATGTTTATAGCAGCAATGTTCACAATAACCAAACTATGGAAAGAGCCTAGATGTCCATCAACAGATGAATGGATAAAGAAGATGTGGTGTGTATATATATATATAGACTATTATGCAGCCATCAAAAAAAATGAAATCTTGCCATTTGCAATGACGTGGTTGGAACTAGAGGGTATTATGCTAAGCAAAATAAGTCAATCAGAGAAAGGCAAGTATCATATGATCTCACTGATATGAGGAATTCTTAATCTCAAGAAACAAATTGAGGGTTGTTGGAGTGGTGGGGGGTGGGAGGGATGGGGTGGCTGGGTGATGGACATTGGAGAGGGTGTGTGCTATGGTGAGAGCTGTGAATTGTGTAAGACTGATGAATCACAAACCTGTACCTCTGAAACAAATAATACATTATATGTTTAAAAAAAAAAGAAGAAGATAGTAGGAAGGGAAAAATGAAAGGGGGGATATCGGAGGGGGAGATGAACCATGAGAGACTATGGACTCTGCGAAACAAACTGAGGGTTTTAGAGGGGAGGGGGGTGGGGAATGGGTTAGCCTGGTGATGGGTATTAAGGAGGGCATGTATTGAATGGAGCACTGGGTGTTATACGCAAACAATGAATCATGGAACACTACATAAGTCAATCAGAGAAGGACATGTATCATATGATCTCACTGATATGAGGAATTCTTAATCTCAGGAAACAAACTGAGTGTTGCTGGAGTGTTGGGGGTGGGAGGGATGGGGTTGCTAGGTGATAGACATTGGGGAGGGTATGTGCTATGGTGAGCGCTGTGAATTGTGTACGACTGTTGAATCACAGACCTGTACCTCTGAAACAAATAATACATTATATGTTTAAAAAAAGAAGATAGTGGGAAGGGAGAAATGAAGCGGGGGAATCGGAGGGGGAGATGAACCATGAGAGACTATGGACTCTGAGAGACAAACTGAGGGTTCTGGAGGGGAGGGGGGTGGGGAGTTGCGTTAGCCTGGTGATGGCTATTAAAGAGGGCACGTACTGAATGGAGCACTGGGTGTTATATGCAAACAATGAATCATGGAACACTACATCAAAAACTAATAATGCAATGCATGGTGATTAACATAACATAATAAAATTAAATTTAAAAAAATCCAGGAAAAAAAGAAAAAAAAAACCTAATGATGTAATGAATAGTGACTAACATAACATAATAAAATAAAATTAAAAAAAAAATCCTAGAGGAGAACACAGGCAGCAACCTCTTCGTCCTCAGCTGCAGCAACTTCTTCCTAGACACATCTCCAAAGGCAAGGAAAGCAAAGGCAAAAATGAACTATCGGGACTTCATCAAGATAAAAAGCTTTTGCACAACAAAGAAAACAGTCAACATACCAAAAGACAACCGACAGAATGGGAGAAGATATTTGCAAATGTCTTATCAGATAGAGGGCTAGTATTCAAAAGCTATAAAGAACCTATCAATCTTAACACCTAAAGAACAAATAATCCAATCAAGAAATGGGCAGAAGACATGAACAGACATTTCTCCAAAGAAGACATCCAAATGGCCAACAGACACAAGAAAAAAAGCTCAACATCACTCAGCTGCAGGGAAATACAAATCAAAACCACAATGAGATGCCACCTCACACCTGTCATTAACAAGTCAGGAAATGACAGAAGTTGGCAAGGATGTAGAGAAAGGGGAACCCTCCTACACTGTTGGTGGGAATGCAAGCTGGTGCAGTCACTGTGGAAAACAGTATGGAGGTTCCTCAAAAAGGTGAAAAGAGAGCTATCCTGCAACCCAGCAATTTCACTACTAGGGATTTACCCCAAAGACACAATGTAGTGATCTGAAGGGGCACCTGCACCCAATGTTTATAGCAGCAATGTCCCCAATAGCCAAACTATGGAAAGAGCTGAGATGTCCATTGACAGATGAAAGGATAAAGAAGATGTGGTACATATATATAATGGAATACTACTCAGCCATCAAAAATGAAATCTTGCCCTTTGCAATGATGTGGATGGAACTAGAGGATATTATGCTAAGCAAAATAAGTCAATCAGTGAAAGACAATTACCATATGATCTCGCTCATATGTGGAATTTAAGAAACAAAACAGAGGACCATAGCGGGAGTGAGGGAAAGATAAAACAAGATGAAATCAGAGAGGGAGACAAACCATAACAGACTCTTAATCATAGGAAACAAACTGAGGGTGGCTGGAGGGGAGGGGGTTGGGGGAAGGGGTAAATGGGTGATGGACATTGAGGAGGGCACATGATGTATGAGCATTGGGTGTTATCTAAGACTGATGAATCATTGAAGTCTACTTCTGAAACTAATAGTACACTGTATGTTAATTAATTGAATTTAAATTTTTAAAAAAGAAAATAAATAAAAAAAACTCATGTGCTTCAAAGGATATCATCAAGAAAGTGAAATGACAACTGACAGAATTGGAGAAAATATTTGCAGAGCATATATCTGAAAAAGGACTTGTATCCAGATAGGCAATGTAATTTTAAGATAGACAAAAGATCTGAATAAACATTTTCAGAAAGATATCCAAATACCTTAGAAGTACATGAAAGGTGTACATGTGATGAGCCATTAGAAAAATACAACCAATACCACAATAAGAAATAAGATAGTACTTCCTCCTCACTAGGGTGGCTATTATCAAACAGGCAAATAATGCCAAGTGTTGACAAGAATATGGAGAAATTGAGATCCTTATACACTACTGGTTAGAATGAGACCTGCTGTAGCTACTTGGAAAAAAGTTTGGCTCTTCTCACAATGTGAAACATGTGAGCTAACCATATGATCCAGTAATTCCACTACTAGGTGTATAACTAAAAGAAATCAAAATAAACATCTATAAAAATGTATACACAAATGTTCATAGCAGCATAATTCATAACAGCCAAAGAATGGAAATAATCCAAATGTCCATCAATAGATAAATGTATAAACAAAACATTGTAAATAATACAATGGAATGTTATTTGGGGGAAAAAAAAGTAATGAGGTGTAAGTACATTCTAGAACATGAATGAATCTTGAAATTATGCTAAGTAAAAGAAGTCAGACATAACAGGCCACATATTGTACAACTCATGTATATGAAATTTCTAGAATAGACAAATCTATAGAGACTGAGGGTAAATTAGTGGTTGCCTAGGGCTGGAGAAATTGGAAAAAAATTCTAATGTGTTCAGTTTCTTCTCTTAGTGATGTTTGTCCAACTCCATTTTTCCAAAAAGCCATTAAATTGTGCACATTAAGTAGGTGAAATGTATGGCATAAGAATTACATTTCAAACTGTTAAAAAAGTACATCTGAAATCCTGTCATTTGTGACCACATGGTTAGTCCTTGAGGGCATTATGCTAAGTGAAATAAGTCAGAGAAAAACAAATACTGTATTATCTCACTTACATGTGGAATCTTAAAAACAAACCTAGAAAAAGGGATCAGATTTGTGATTACCAGAGGTGGAGGTGGGGGGAAGGGAACTAGGAGAAAGGTGATCAAAAGGTACAAACTTCCAGTTATAAGATAAATAAGTACTAGGGATATAAATACAGCATGACTATAGTTAACACAACTGTATGATATACATAAAAATTGTTAAGAGTGTAATTGCTAAGATTTCTCATCACACAAAAAACACAGTGTTTTTTTCTCTTTTTTTGTTTTTTCTTTTTATTGTATCTATGTGAGATGATGAATGCTAACTAAGCTTATAGTGATGATCATTTCATAATAATATGAAAGTCAAACCATTATGCTCTATACCTTAAACTTAAAACAGTGATGTCTACCAATTATATCTCAAACTGGAGTATGGAGAGAATACATCTACCCTAATTATAGAATGATAAAAATATCACTTCAGTTCTCTGAATAACATAAATGTAAACATTTGCTAGACAATAAGATTAATAAATTTAAAACATAATTAGAATTGTAGGTATTCGATATTAGGTATTATGTTTCTAGGATAGCTGAACTATTTTTCTGCCTGAAACCAGAAAAAAGAGATTCTCTTATGATCCCTTCTAGCCATTAGATTAATTTATTATTTTCTTGAATGCATTTATATCATATTAAGAAAGTATTGATATCTTGATTCAGTAACCTTGAACCCCCAATATTTTGAAGTGTATTAGAATTAAAGTTTAAATTTTTACAGTGTTTTAAAACTTTATCATTATGTATAAATATTAGAAATAGTAATATTAGAAACTAATGATTATTGTTATTTTAAATCTGTGAAAATTGGGGCGCCTGGTTGGCTCAGTCGTTAAGCGTCTGCCTTCAGCTCAGGTCATGATCCCAGGGTCCTGGGATCGAGCCCCACATCAGGCTCCTTGCTCAGCGAGAGGCTTGCTTCTCCCTCTCCCACTCCCCCTGCTGTGTTCCCTCTCTCTCTCTCTCTCTCTGTAAAATAAATAAATAAAAATCTAAAAAAAAAAAATCTGTGAAAATTAATACTATGCTTGACTTAATTAAATTTATTTCAGAAGTTATAATTATATATTAAGGCATTTAAAATTATATAATTTTACTGTGCTTTAAGAGGCATACTTATAATCCTAAACACCTTCTAATAGTCATATTGATATTTTATTCTTTATTGATATTGATATCTTTATTCTGGAAGGTAAAATAGATTTTGAGACCAAAATTAGGGAAATTTATTTTGGCATAAAAAAAGAGTACTGATGACTTTTCCATTAAGCTTGAAAACATCATATTCAGATCTTTTCTAAAAACAGCTAAAGTTGGTTCACATGTAAAATACCAGATAATAAGATGATATTTTTGAAGTATTACTTTGTTTCTTACTAAAAAGAAAAATACATAATAAACTGGTTTACAGGTGATTATGAAGGTCAATAAGGACAATTATCTTCTTCCTTTGAATGCTAAATTTAAAAATTGAAGTTCATTTTAAATTCAGTCATTAAAAGAGATGCAGAATAAAATGATTCTTTTAGTTATAATTCAGAAATAAAACCGCATAAATCAATTCCCTAACCAGAATTAACACTTCTGAATTATTTCAATTATCCTAATGGAGGATTAGAATAGAATTTGAATAAAACCAATATATTACATTTTCTATACCCACCCCCCCCAAAAAAGACAGGGACAGTTTTTAGGATTTGATGTAAATTTCTATTAAATTTTAAAAAGAGGGGGTCTTTCAAGTCTGTTTAATTAATTGAACTTTAGTGAATAATTAGTCTGTTGTTAAAAGTCACGTGTCCTAAAAATTTTTTAAAAGAGATGTAGTGTACGAAATTTATATGAATTGTCCAAAAAGAAAGCTAATTTTAAAATGTCTTACTAAAGTTAAAACCTTTCAAAGTTTAAATTTGTGAGTAACTAAAAAATAATATCCATCACTAAAAACTAATAGAAATTATAATAAAATTAAATATTTATACAAAATATGATACCTAATGTATTTTTGAAACGTAAAATGTAGATGTTAAAATGAATTGAATTAACATTTGATGATGATCGCCTTAGATTATTTAAAAAAAGAAAATAGAAATGAGCTTTGACTTCAAAATATATGTTAAAATAACATGCATTTTAGGTGTTATATATCCATCATGTTCTAAACAACTTTTTTCCAACCTATATATTTATTTATTTAAAGATTTTATTTATTTATTTGACAAAGAGATTGAGCGCACAAGTAGGCAGAGTGGCAGGCAGAGGGAAAGAGAGAAGCAGACTTCCCACTAAACAGAGAGCCCATTGCGGGGCTCCATTCCAGGACTCTGGGATCATGACCTAAGCTGAAGGCAGATGCTTAACCAAGTGAGCTACCCAGGTGCCCCTTTTTTCAACCTTTTTAAAATTAAATGTATCTTTCCCCAATAAAAAAATAAGTTAAACCATGTCATGATTATATTGCATATCAATAAGTTTTAAATAATGCCATCTTTATCTAGATTGCAGTATTTATACAATTGTATTTATTTATTGTCTTTTACCATAATTATTTTATGACATTGGTAATATTTATCCTAGTGATAAATATTAACATAGAGTAGATTACATCAAAGCTAGTTTAAGTAATGCTGAAAACTTACTAACATCAGTGAGCATTAAGATTTCCATGACTTCAAAATCTGATACACTAATATATATATATATATATATATATATATATATGTGTGTGTATATATATACATATATATATATGTATATACATACACATACACAATCAATAGATGAGGTGAAGATAAGCCTGGCCTTTCCCCTTCTTTTTACATTTCTCTTTGCGACCACAACAATATCTATATCAAAGGAAAAATGTTACTCAGAAAATTTTAAATGTTTTCTTTATCATTGTTATGGAAATACCATCCTCTTTTATGAAATCAATGCTTTAAAAAAATAAGGGTGGAACTATCCATTAAATAAGAATATACATAAAACAGATACCCTCAAACCTTTGAAACAAAAGGAACTAATACGGAAAATGAGAGGCGATAACCTTAAAAACAAACACAACATAAGATTATTTCCACTTTTACCCATGTCAGAATAAATTATACTTACTAACCTTCTCATTGCAAACAACTATAAAATGAATAAAATATGCAAAGCATTCCTTTTTAGATGTTGGATGATATGGAGTCCAGAACTATGATACTTGAGAGAAGTATAACACGTGGCGTGAGTTTCAAAATAACCCTGGCTTTGTTCCAGAGTCATCTTTTTTTTTTTTTTAATTAGTAAAACAACTTCTCTTTTTTCACTGAGGAGCATTTCATGGCATCTAAACACTTCTTTGATAGTATTCTTGGATGGTTTTACTATTTTAATTAAAAAATTCAGTTTTATTGAGGAATAATTGACAAATATAATTGTATTTTAAGTGTGCAATGTTATTTATGATTTGGCATGCATATACATTGTGAAATGATTACCAAGATCAGGATAATTAATATATATCTATCATTTCATATAGTTAACTCTGTGTATATGTGTTGTGAGGATGCTTAAGATCTAATCTCAGCAAATTTCAAGTATTATTAACACATAAATACAGTGTTTTTAACTATAATTATTATGCTGTACCTTAGATTCTCAGAACTTAGTCATCTTATAACGGAAAGTTTGTATTCTTTGATCTAAATCTTTCCATCTCTACTCCCACCCCCAGCCTCTGGCAACCACCATTCTATTCTGTTTCTATGAAATAAGCTTATTTTTTCTTCTTTCCTTTTTTCTCTTTCTTTCTTTTTTCTTTCTTTTTCTTTCTTTCTTTCTTTCTTTCTTTCTTTCTTTCTTTTTTTCTTTCTTTCTTTCTTTCTTTCTTTCTTTCTTTCTTTCTTTCTTAAGAGTCAACATATAAGTGATATCATATAGTATTTCTTTCTCTGTCTGACTTATTTCACTTAGCATAATGTCTTCCAGTTTCATCTTTGTTGTAGTAAATGGACTGCAGAACCAGGTGGTAGAGCCTGGGGAGATCATGGTTATTTCAATGAGCAAGGTGGTAGTAAATAGAAGTGGCAAAAAAAAAGATAGGAGTTATAGAGAGAAGGAACCCCAAATTCTGTCTTTGCCAAATATTAAACTACCCATAGGAAGGGAGAAAATCTGAAAAGCACAGAAAGAAACAACTATTGGAAAATGTGAGCTATACCATAATTCCAGATATCACACATTACTGGGTGATGTAGGAGTTCCAAAAAGCAGAGTGGAGAGGATGCACTGAGCATACTGGGCATTTAATTAAGACACCAGAAAGAAGGTGTCTTAAGAGTAGCACTGTGAACTCAGGGCTACCATAGACATACGCTGAAAAAAGAAAAAAAAAAAAATGGAAAAAAAAAAACACAAAAGGATCAAGATGATCCACTTGCTTCCTAAGATAAAAGTCGATGTTCTTTAAAGGAAGACATCAATATAAACTCTCAACAATATAACATCCACAGTAGCCAGCATACAATTGTAAGACATATGAAGAAGCAAGAGAACATGACCTGGGGGGAAAAAAAAAAAGGCATTAACAGTTCTAGAGATGATAAAGATATTGAAATGAATAAACAAGGAGTTTATATATTTGGGGGCAGAAAAGTAAGTGTGTTTTTTTTTTTCTTTTTTTCCCCAAAATAAATAATGTATACTTCAGTTCCAAGAAACTCAAAAAACTTGAAGCAAAATAAACACAAAGAATCTACACATAAGAATATCACAATTAAATTTTCTAAAAGAAAATAATAAAGTAGGGGAACAGGAAGAGAGAAAGAGAAAATATTCAAAGAAATTTCAAAAAGAAATATATTACATAAAGGGAAATAAATACAACTGACTTCTGATCAGGAAAAAATGCAATTGGGAAGCCAGTGGAATAACATTTTTAAAATGCTGAAGGAAAAACCTGCCTAATTAGAATTCTGTGTCCAGCAAAAATATTCTGTGAAATTATGACAAAATAAAAATTATTCATACACACAAAAATGAAGAGAATCTGCCACTGGCAGATGTGTACTAAGAAATGTTAATGGAAGTTCTTTGGAATGAAGAAATATGAATCTAGACAAAACTTGTGATGGTTAATTTAATGTCAACTTGAGTAGGCTTTGATGCCCAGTTGGTTAATCACATACTAGGCTGGGTGTTGTTATGAAGGTATTTTGTAGATGTTATTAACCTTTATAATCAGTTGACTTTTTTTTTTTTTTAAAGATTTTATTTATTTATTTGAGACAGAGAGAATGAGATACAGAGAGCATGAGAGGGAGGAGGGTCAGAGGGAGAAGCAGACTCCCTGCCGAGCAGGGAGCCCGATGCGGGACTCGATCCCGGGACTCCAGGATCATGACCTGAGCCGAAGGCAGTCGCTTAACCAACTGAGCCACCCAGGCGCCCTATAATCAGTTGACTTTAAATAACACAGATTACCCTCCCTCATGTGGGTGAGTCTCACTCAACCACTTAAAAGCTTTAAGAGCAAACACTGAGTTTTCCCAAAGAAGATGGGTACCTGTTTTGAGGCTGATACATAAGTATTCTGCTTGAGCTTCCACATTGCATACCTGCAGATTTCAGACTTTGCCAACCCCACAGTCATGTGAGCTAATTATTTAAAAATCTTTGCATATCTCTTTATATACATATATATCTCAATAAGATATCTATAGCACATTGAATCTCTTTCTCTAGAAAAACTTGACTGATACAAAGCTCTTATATACATGGAAAAAATTCCATAAATGGTAAATATGTTGACAAATGTAAAAAAAAAAATCCTTTCTGTATATATTTAAAAACATAAATATTGTTGACTTGTTCTATTTTAATTTTAGCTGAGTAAGCTCATATAAGACTGACCCTCCTTCAGATAATAGCTTAACTTGAAGCAAAATACCAATAAAGAAAATACAACCTAAAGCCTTCAGAAAATAAAGAAAAACAAACAAATTACAGAGAAAAGCTACAGTCTAGGAGTCATTATAGGGTGAGTTCTTGCTTTTACGACATTTAGCTCAAGGGTTAAAATTGATTTTCAAAATTTGCAGTGTTTGGGTCTAAAGAACTGGAAGATAGCATTCTGGGCAAATAAAGCAAATGTAGAATGTGTGATGGTCATTTATTTTGTACATTAAATCATCATGCTGTACACCTTAAATATAAAATTTTTATTTGTCAATTCTACCTCAGTGTAGCTGGTGAGGTGGGAAGAATGTGGGATGATCCTAGTAAGGAGAGTGCCAGAGAAGGAGAATCACAAATTTTATATAAATTCTGTAATTCCCTGTCCAATTCTGAGACATGACTGTGTAAGACTAGTCCAAGCAAGCTGAAGGGGGATAAAACTGACTGAGATTTAACTCTTGGGACTTCATCAAAATAAAAAGCTTCTGCATAACAAAGGAAACAATGAACAAAACTAAAAGGCAACTGACAGAATGGGAGAAGATATTTCCAAATGACATATCTGATAAAGGGCTAGTATCCAAAATATATAAACAACTTATACAACTCAAATACACAAAAGACAAATAATCCAATTAAGAAAGGGGCAGAAGACATGAATAGACATTTTTCCAAAGAAGACTTAAAGAGGGCCAACAGACACCTTCAACCTCACTCATCATCAGGGAAATACAAATCAAAACCATAATGAGAAATCACCCCACACCTGTTAGAATGGCTAAAATCAACAACACAAGAAACAACAGGTGTTGGCGAGAATGTGGAGAAAGAGGAACCCTCCTTCACTGTTGGTGGGAATGCAACCTGATGCAGCCACTCTGGAGAACAGTATGGAGTTTCCTCAAAAAGTTAAAAATAGAACTACCCAACAATCCATCAATTGCACTACTAGGTATTTATCCAAAGAATACAAAAAAATACTAATTCAAAGGGATACATGCACCCTAATGTTTATAGCAGCATTATCATCAATAACCAAATTATGGAAACAGACCAAATGTCCATCAACTGATGAATGGATAGGGAAGATGCAGTATATATATCCTTACACACACACACACACACACACACACACATCTATTTATATCTATCTATCTATCCATATACACACACACACACACACACCTACATACCTACATACCTACACACATATATACATACAATGGAATATTACTCATCCACAAAAAAAGAATGAAATCTTGCCATTTCCAATGATGTGGATGGAGCTAGAGTATTATGCTAAGTGAAATAAGTCAGAGAAAGACAAATACCATACGGATTTCACTCATATGTGGAATTTAAGAAACAAAACAAACAAAGGGGAAAATAAGACAGTGAGAGGCAAAACAAGAAACAGACTCTTAACTATAGAGAAGACACTGATGATTACCAGAGGGGAGGTGGATGGGGGGATGGGTGAAATAGGTGATGGAGATTAAGGAGGGCACTTGCTGTGATGAGCAGTGGGTGTTGTATCTAAGTGCTGAATCACTATATTGTACACCTGAAACTAGTATTAGACTGTATGGTAACTAACTAGAATTTAAATAAAAACATAAAAGAAAACTGACAGATTTGGGCTCCAAGAGACAGAAATTGCAATTTGTGTCTAACCAAATTAATTGACACTATTCAGAAGAGTAGAGAAGAATCTATAATATAGAATCTGCAATATGTAGGATATGATACAAAATTATTCAATACACAAAGAATTAAGAAGTTTTGATTCATTCTCAAAGGAAAAAACAAATTACAGATTGTACAGAAAAAAACAATCTGCCAATTCTGAGATGACCCAGATATTATAGATGGCATGAGGTCATTAAAGAAGTTATTTAACTATGCTCAATGAAGTAAAGAAACATGCTCATACTGAATGAAAAGATGGAAAAGCTTAGCAGAAAAATAGGGAACAATAAAAGGAACAAGGAAATTCTAAATGAAAGAGAAGAAATGTAATAGCTGATATTAAACACTGTATAGGATTCATAGCAAAATAGAGATGACAGAGTAGAGAGTTGGCAACTTTCAAGATAGATCAATTGAATATATCCAGGTGAGAAGAAAGAAAAAAGATAAAAAAAATAGAATGAAGATAAACAGAACTTCAGGGACTTACATGGCAATATCAAAATGTCTAAAAAAACATTGAATTTACCCAAAAGAGAAGAAGAGAATGGGACAGATTAAAAATGAAAACAAAACTCAACCAGAAGTTTTCTCAATTTGGCTAAAAACAAATTTGCAAACTCAATTCTTAGGCATTTATACAAAAGAGATGGACATCTATGCTCTCAAAAAGACTTATACAAATGTTCACAGCAGCTTTGTTTATTGTAGATCCAAACTGGAAAGACTCAGCTCTATATTAATAAGAAAATGAATAAATAAAATGTGATATATCCACACAGAGAGATATACTTAGCAATAAGAAGGAACAAAGTACTTATAAATACAACATAACTGAATTTCATAGACATTAAGATAAGTAAAAAGGGCAGATAGAAAGAATACGTTCTGTATGCTTTCATTTATATGAAGTTCTATGAAGGCAATAATACTCTTTTATAATAGAAGTCATGTGTTTGTTGCTGGAAAAGGTGGGCATAGAAATGTTCTTCATCTTGGTATGGGTATTGACTACATGAGTGTGCACATTTGTCAAAAGTCATCAAAGTATAACACCTATGATCTGTGAATTTCTCTGTAGAAAAATCAATAGAAAAAGTTAAAAAGAAAAAAAGTCAAGCCAAAAAAATCAAAGGATATGTTTTAAGAGAGAAGTGGAAGAAAAACATCAGATAAAACACTCATATTTGATTGAAATGAAGAAGAAATGTCATATTGATGTTAATCACTTTATAATTTATGCCTTCTATTATTTAAAGAAGAGACTAATAGGTTTTATTATGCTTCTTAAAAGGACTCAGTTGAAAGCAGAGGGATTGCTTTGATAATAAGGTGGGATACTGATGATGCAGTATCTTTGCTATTTAGAGATGGTTGTAGAATCATGTACAAACCATTTATGATACATACAAAGGCACCAAACACTCTATTAATTTATTAATTTATTATTTATTTACTCATTTAATTAAAAAAAAATATTTGAGACAGAGAGAGTGATCATGACCTGGGGCAGGGGCAGAGGGAGAGGGACAAGCAGACTCCCTGCTGAATGGGGAGCCTGAGGCGGGTCTCAATCACAGGATCCCGGGATCATAACCTGAGGTGAAGGCAGATGTTCAATCAACTGAGCCACCCAGGCACCCCACACTCCATTAATTCATTAAACAGATATTTATTAAGTAGCCATTAAATGCTTGACAAAAAGCTAAGGATCGGGATACAAAGATCCACAAAGCTTCTCCCCTTTAAGAATCTCTGTTAATATTAATGAAATTAAGGGGCATCTGGGTGGTACAGTTGGTTAAGCATTCAACTCGGTTTTGGCTCAGGTCACGATCTCAGGGTCAAGCCCCATGTTCAGGGCAGTCTGCTTGAGATTCTCTCTCCCTCTGCCCCTCCCGCTTATGCTCTCTCACTCTTTCTCTCAAATAGATGGATAAATCTTAAAAAAAAAAAAATTAATGAAATTGAAAACCCTTCTTATCATTGCACTTAACACCTTACATGTCCTCAATAAATGTTAATTGCATGTGAAACAAAATATTTCTACTTTTTTGGGTCACTATGAGAATTTGATGAAAGCTATAGATATACATTCAGAAAAAATATATATATATAGGCACATAATATTTTCCTTACAAGGAATTTTACCATTAGGGAATTTATGGTCTCCTGAAGTTGTTTTATGAAACCCAACATCAGGGCTTAGAAATTCCTACTACGGGGAAGACATTTGAAGAAGTAATGGTATGTGCATAAACATTCTAAACAAAAGAATGTGTTGGGCCCTTTTAAGGGAGCAGCTGATTAAGAGAAATACCTCCAGGAGGAAGAAAGTCACTGCTAAGTGGATTGGATAATCAAAATCTGCTTCAACTTGCTTATGGCTACGTCTGGATTGATTGGTTTGGAAAGTATTTATTTTGACTTAAAACATACAAGTTCTTTTTCTTTGTGTTAAAAGTTGCAATGCATTTGAGAAGCAGCATAACTTTGAATTCTGAAGTCAGACCTCTTTGGTTTTAAATCCTAGTTTTTAATAATTACTAGTTCTAAATTAAGTTTTTTTTTTTTCTCTGTAAAATGGGGCTAATCATGCCACCTAATTTATGGTGACTTTTGAGGTTTAAATTAGCTAATATTTGTAAAGAACTAAAAATGACATATAGAAATACTAAAAGGTATATAAATGAATGTTAAGTAGTATCTCACTGACTTTATAATAAGGTAAGGAAATCCTGAGATGTGATGGTATCATTTGAGAGAGAGTGAATGGACTTGGTAAAATTATTGAGAAAGGCAGAAGATTGACAAACTTATGCCCAGATACTATTATTTTTATAGCTATAAAAATTGTTTTAACAAGCTATTGAAAGTAAAAGGATTCTAAAAAATCTTTTTGTCTTTAACCAACTGAGCCACCCAGGCGCCCAAAATCTTTTTATCTTTAAATCTCTATATGTTGGGGCGCCTGGGTGGCTCAGTCGTTAAGCGTCTGCCTTCGGCTCAGGTCATGATCCCAGGGTCCTGGGATCGAGCCCCGCATCGGGCTCCCCGCTCGGCGGGAAGCCTGCTTCTCCCTCTCCCACTCCCCCTGCTTGTGTTCCCTCTCTCGCTGTGTCTCTCTGTCAAATAAATAAATAAAATCTTTAAAAATAAATAAATAAATAAATAAATAAATCTCTATATGTTTACTTCCACATCTGAACTACTAAAACACGTATCTTTGGATCAGTTTGCTTGATGCCTTTTGTAAATGTCTCAGTTACGAAAGGTGTCCAGGTAAGGAGAATTTTCATGCCCATCGCTGGGCTATGGTACGGCCATAAGGAGACATCAGAATGGAGGCTGAAAAGGGAACGGAACAGAAAAGGAAAACAAACAAATGAGAAACAAAAGAAGAAGAGCCTGTAGAGATTCTCCGTAACTTACACAGAAAGCTAAGTAAAGGCAGAACTGGGCCTGGGTATGTGGTAATCGGAGTGCAAAAGATCTGCTATGCAAAAAACATGGGATTTCTCAACCATTCCCACTGTGATTAAATGTCTCTGCATGTACTCATTTTCTGCATCCTAGCAATCTCCTTTATCTCTTTCTTTCATTCAGCAAATATGTATTGAGTACTTAATACAAGCTAGGCACTGTAGAAGAAATAAGTATATAAAGATGCTTTGCACTCTGTCCCTGACCTTGGGTTGCCTGTAGGCTAGAGGCAGAGAGGCTTATATAAGTATATAAGTTGCAGAGCTGTAAGTGCTCTAGCAAAGGCATGAACAAATTGCCAAGGGAGCAGAAAAGAAGGAATGAGTAAATGATAATCAAAAGCAGAATCAAAAATGGGTTGCTGCCATTTATCATTCTCCGTTACACTTTTTTTAGCTATGAGTCTATATTTTTCATTTTTATTTCAGTGTTTTCTCTCCTTTAATAGGAATATTTCTTGTATTTTTAAAAATCATCTTCAGGATCCAATTCCAGAAATTTTCTTCATCATCTTTTCTTTAGAATCACTTCTTTGCTAAATTTTCCTTTTATTTTTTATATTATAATGTGAATGCTAATAGCTAAGATTTTGTCTGATTTCTGTATGAAATTATTTTCAGCATTGGGAAAGAACTGATTTGAACAACATAAAAGAAGCCACTGATCTACCTCCAATTAAAACATTGAATAGAAATATTGCAAATTTTAAAGTCACCTGAAGAAAGATGTAATTATGTAAGATGAGGCTCTAAATAGACCAGATGTCTCAAATGGGCTTTTTAAAAATTAGCACATTTGGATGCATCTCCTTATGCATGACAACAATTACAGCTTCAGTCTTCACTATTGAAACAGCATTGGATACAAGAAAAGACAAATTCAGATGCTAGACCATAACAAAAGAAAAGGTAATAATCTTTTTACATCCGAATTCTCCTGAAGCTATAAATTATTCTATGCACACATGCATAAACATATGAAAAAATTAAAAGCCCACATAAAACAAAGCACAATCAACTTGTCTCTGTTCAGGCATGTTCTCTATGTGAATCATTCTTCCGACAGAAAAGACTATGTTTCTGCAACATAGACTACTTATCCATGTTAGCTGTTTCTTACTTTGCCCATTTCAAAGTATGGATAAGAATTCTTAACTACTTCATACATATCATGAGGATTAATGATTTTAAGACGCTTTCAAGATGGAATTTCTTTCAAGTATAAAGCATCATTAATAATAAAGGAAAAGGAAATTAAACCTTTGCATAAATATCCTTGCACATGATGACAAATTGATGTCCTGATGAACATAATTGGCATTTCATATTCCTGGCTGTAAGGCAGATTTTGTAGTGCGCTATTATAATTCTACCCAAGTACACAAATGACACTCATAATGGAACTTACACCTCCCGCACTTAATATATGTGTGTCAAATGCACACACACAAACACATACACACATATCAAATCTCACATGCTTTCAAAAAATTTACCAAAGGGAGAAATTAATCTCATGAATGGATATAATAACTAAATATGCTTCTATCTGCAAAATCCAAAAGCAACTTAACTTGACCACAAATAATACACATGCATTTTTTTTTGCTATATCTAGTATTTTCATGTCTCTCAGAAATCTTTGAGAGTTTACCTGTAATAAATAACTATTCTGTCAAAACATGAAATGTCATAATCTGACTTTATAGAATATTAATTAAGATATGAATTAAAATCAATATTCTGAGAAAATACACGATAACTGTTTTGCTAATGAGAGAAATAGCGATAGTTATCAAGTCAGGTCCAATTCTGTGATCACCAAGCAGAGAGTCTTAAATTCTTGCCAGCATTTAAGAGACAATCTAATATGCAAAGACACACACAGACATTGTATGAGAAGCACAATTAATTTTGATATGTTTAAATAAGAGGGTACTTCAATCAAAACATATATTCCAAAAAAATTCTCTGTGATGCTTTTGATTCAGAAGTTTAGAGATGGTAACACTGATGAGAATGTGGCTGGTAAAATATCAAAACTGGCAGCACACAACTCTAATTTAGAAAAGAAATTAGATTTCCCTGCAAAATAAATTAGGAAAGGAAGTGGAGGCAAAATGTGGTAGAACACAAAGACAATTCAAGCAACTCTTTCAAAACTGGTGATCTGGAGTTGCATTTCTGCTTCATGAAGTGTGTGATTTAGACAGTAAGTCCTCAGGCTTTAAATGGGGAGGGGTGGTAAAATAGTTACTGGGCAACTGCTTTGAGATTTAAAGTATCGGTGCTGAGGATGACACACCACTCTTGTGTTTCTGTGGTTCTAGAACTCTAAAATATTTACTTGTCCTGAAAATAGAGAACATTTTAATTAAAAAAAATGTTTAAAGCATAGAGTCAACAGATAGCTATCCTAGTGCTAAAAGTAAAAACAACATAACATTGGTAACTTAAACTGACTAGTGGAGGAAAAAGCTCACTCACTCTCACATTTGTAATCATCTAAACTATTCATTGAGTTACTATTGGTTGCCAAGCCTCTTTCTAAGAGGATAACTTTGGTGGAGATAGCTTTCCTGAGTATGGCATTCTAGTGGAAGAAGATAGACAATAGAGAAAAACTTTACAGCAAGGAGATTACGTAGAATATTAGAAGTACTGAGCATTACGGCAAGAATAAAGATGGCCAGGGGGCGCCTGGGTGGCTCAGTTGGTTAAGCGACTGCCTTCGGCTCAGGTCATGATCCTGGAGTCCCTGGATGGAGTCCCGCATCGGGCTCCCTGCTCGGCGGGGAGTCTGCTTTGCCCTCTGACCCTATCCCCTCTCATGTGTTCTCTCTCATTCTCTCTCTCCCAAATAAATAAATAAAATCTTAAAAAAAAAAAAAGAATAAAGGTGGCCAGAAACTGCCCAGCTTGGGGGTGAGCAGTGAAATATCAAAAGGTGGTCAGGAAAGGACTTGCTGAGAGAGTAACATGAATGGAGGAGACTTGAAGCGGGGGAGAGAATTAGCCTCAAGGGTATCTGGGGACATCATTCTGGTTGGAGCTTGCTAGCATAAATGTCCAGAGGCCAGAGTATCTCAGCTACTCTAAGGATGGCAGGGAATGGTTGGGGTGGGGTGGGGGGTGGGGAGTGAGTTGAGAGAGAGCAGTAGGAGATAGAGACAGGAAGGAAAAGAATCAGATCAGGTACAGCCTTGTAGGCCATTGGAAACTTGCTTAACTCTGAGTGAAATAGAAGGGCATTGGATGCTTTCAAGCAGAAGGTGACATGGTTGGACTGGAAAGGATCACATAGATATGGGTGCTCATATATTATCTATTATATCATCTATTATCTATACATATACACAGTATTTAGATGATGACAAACATATTGCTTATTTCCTTGCTAATTTTAAAGAGTGAAATCACTTCCATTAATCTTTACATAAAAGGGTTATATTATAGAGGTGCCTGGGTGGTTCAGTTTGTTAAGCTTCCTATTTCGGCTCAGGTCATGATCTCAAGTTTGTGAGATCAAGCCCCACACTGGACTCCTTGCTCAGCTCAGAGTCTGCTTGACTCTCTCCCTCCCCCTCTGGCCCTCCCCCACTGTCCCTCCCCCACTGTCCCTCCCCCTCTTCCCCTCCCCCTTTTGGTGCTCTCTCTCTCTCTAAAATCAATCAATAAATAAAATCTTTAAAAAAAAAAAGGTCATGTTATATACAGTAGGCATCTTGTCTTCTGAGTTTGATTTTTTGTTTAAAACAATTCCAGTAGAACACACTATAATACTGTGAAATGAGAGTATAGGGCTATGGTAGAAATTACTTGTTTTCTCCCTAAATCCATTTTGCCTTTCATCCATAGTAGTAAAATGGCTAGCTGGGTACATTGCCATCCAGAATATGATTATATCACGCAGCCTCCCTTGAAGATAGATGAGACTATGCGAGTAATTTCTGGCCAGTGTCATGTAAGTGGTAGTGTCCTATGGCAGTTTTTGAGATCTATCCTAAAGAAAGAGTTGGCATATACAGTGCATCATCCTTTATTCTTCCCCTGACCTCCCATTCTTTTAAGTGACAGCAGTATTTCCTAGTTCTTGTGTTGCCCTCCAAACTTATTTCTGCACTTCTGCTTTCTCTTCCTGGACAGTTAAAGGTGTACTCTTAATATTGTGGTTAAGAGTGTGGCTTCTAATATGAAAATAATCAGATTCAAATCCCAGATTTGTCGTTGGCTTAGCTGTGTGAGCTTCAGTTAGCTCTTTAACTTATCTGTGCTGAAGTTTTATCATCTGTAAAATGGAGTTATTCTGAGAATTAAATTCATATAAAATTCATGTATTTCTCTATATATGAGAGTACCTAGTGATAGTATTACCTCCAGTGCCATTTTTCTTACTCTTATCATCTGTTTTAGTAGCAAATAAACACTTTTATCCCAGTGTTATAAATCAGACCCAAAATGTAAACACTTTGAAAATCACAATTACCAATTCACAATTTCCTGTCTTAAAAAGCGGGGATGGGATGGGGTACCTGGGTGGCTCAGTCGTTAAGCATCTGCCTTCGGCTCAGGTCATGATTCCAGGATCCTGGGATCGAGCCCCTCATCGGGCTTCCTGCTCAGTAGGAAGTCTGCTTCTCCCTCACCCACTCCCCCTGCTTGTGTTGTCTCTCTGGCTGTGTCTCTCTCTGTCAAATAAATTAATAAAATCTTAAAAAAAAAGTGAGGATGGGGAAAGCTTACCTAAAATCATCTTTTTATTTGTTTTCAAATCCAGAATACCCAGACAGAACTGTTTTTCTATCAGGTTTAACCTAATTTCTGTTTTACATTCAAGTTCCCAAATAGCTGTTGTTTGCCTTTGTTGTTCAGAACCACAATAGTGCCAGGCACATAATAGTTGCTCAGGAAATATTCATTGCATAAATACATAAAAATTGTAGAGAAGTCAAAATCCATAAGACCTTAAGGACTTATGGTCTTTAACTCCAGTTTTGTTTCCGGACCACTAAATAAAGCCCCTCCAAAGCCAACCCTACTGAAATTTAGAGGCAGCTACTTTGGGGAGGTGTTAGTATAAGGAGTCTTTTCCTGAAGTAAACACAACAAATGAATACTTGCAAAGGGAAAATAATGAATGTTATTATATCTTTATCCAGGTGTTACCTCTAGTATCCTATGTGAAGGCTACTATTCAAAAACAGAGAAAGACTTGGAGAAAAAAATGAAATGCTCTTTTTTAATACTGCTAGAACCCAAGTTTCAATTAATATGCCAAAGCAATGTTATTCTTTTTTTTATATAAAGATTTTTATTTATTTACTTGACAGAGAGAGAGAGAGCAGGAGCAAGCACAGGTAGAGGGAGCGGTAGAGAGAGAGGGAGAAGCAGACTCTCCGCCGAGCAGGGAGCCCAATGCGTGACTTGATCCCAGGACCCTGGGATCATGACCAAAGCCGAAGGCAGATGCTTAGCCAACTGAGCCACCCCAAGGCAATGTTATTTTGAGGATATGGCCAACCTGCTGGAGCAGAACATAGAGGACTAGATGTGAATGTGTGCTTGCTTTCCTTTGAGAAAAATTATAGCAAGAAAATTTGGTTGCATAGGAGAATATATTGTCTGTTTACAAACTGTCCTTTTAGACCAAGTCTGCATGTTTTGGAGGGAAAATTCAAGGAAACTTTTTATGAAGAACAGAGACACACAAGATATAAGCAGTGCTCCATCTGGTTAGAAAGGTGTTAAGCAGTCCTTTCCATTTGTTGTTATAGCTGTACAGCGAAATTATGCACACATTTTCCTCCTTTTTTTTTTTTAAGTTCTCTGTACCTTCCAAATTTTGGCATGAAAATACTTTTTTAAAATTGTAAAAAAATGAACAAATAGCAAATGGGAAAGCAAGTCGACAGAAACCTACAACATTCAACTAGATAGGTAACACTATCTGAAATTAGCATAAATGAGATGATAACTTTGTAAATATTTTAAGAATTAGTAATGATTGGCTGGAGAAAAAAAAAGAGATACAGTGAATTAGTGAAAGCCTGTGCTGAAATTGTGAATATTATAGAAGGAGTAAAAACCAAGAGGATACATGAGACAGAGCCAACAATTAATAATAAAGGCACATCTTTGTGGCAAAATAAAATCAAGAAGAAGAAACACTTGGGCCTGTGAAATAAGGTATGGACTTTCAAATTATGGAGTTATAAATTATAAAATTTTAAATTATAGATTAAAGAGATACTAAAGAACCAAGAGTACAAAGGTATGAACCAAGTAGTTTGGGTATGGGCCAACTACCTAATCTCAGTGATCTCATCTATAAAGGAGGATACACTCTACTAGTAAAAATGTTTATGATGATTTAGTTAGGTAACATATGGCAAATGATCTTCATCAAACTTTTTTTCTCTTAAATTTCACTTCTCTTGAAGAAAGGAATTCCAGAATTGTTTGATTAGCACTAGATATTAGTGGAAGAAATTTAAAAAAAAATAGATTTTAGAAAATGCTTAATTTTTTGAAAAATAGGTATATTATGTTTATCTTCTAACTTTAATAACTAACTTTTAGTAAACTACGTAACTATATGAATATAAAGAAAAAGTAAAGAATAACCATAAAAAGAAACCTACAGTGATGCACACTGTGTTACAAATGCAGCTATTACAACACAAAATGTAAACCTGCTAATGTACCTTTAGCTTAAGTGGCAACAAGAATAAAACTGGGAAGTATGTAAAACGTCATTTGAGAATTAAACTCTAAAATCAACACATTGTGGATCCTAACTGAGATAACCAGACATCACCTTAAAGAGATAGAAATGAACAAAAAGAAATGCCAATTCCAAGGAGCCAACACTGACTGGACCCCTCAAAGTACCATCTGGGAAAACAGTGTTCTTTGAGAGAAAACAATTATCTAATTTCACGACAATCTGTCAGCCTATATGTGGTCATCAGAGTCTGGGACCAGGATATCTTTGAATTATTAGGACAGGAGTTCTTGCTCTGATTTGAAGCTCAGCCAGCAACTTTCTGTCAATTTGCTTTCCATGAAGGTTGCCTACAGGGAGAGAATGTGCTGATATGCAAGCTGCAAATACTTAGCACTTATATTTATCATTTAAATTAATAAATTATCACTTTGCTTTTTTATGATCAGTCTCCTGTCATCTGTGCTCTGTTGGCATCTGTCATTCTAATAAACTATGTGACAAAGACAAGGTCAGGTATAATATTTAGAAGATCAAGGACTGAGCCCTTTATCATGCCAGGCTATTTTCCCCAGGAATCTTCCTCAACTACCCACTTTTAATAACAAACCCAATGTATATAAAATAAGCCTCAATTATTGTATTTTTCAATGTTAATCATCTATTGCAGGCATACCTTTGCAACCAAAAGGCCAACTACTTGTTTCAAATTGACTTTGACAGCAAATACAAGAAATTAAAAAAAAAAGTTTATTATTTTGGTGAAGTGAGTAAAATGAGTAAACGTCGTCAAACTATTATAGTAGTATGTATTAAACCAAAAAGCATAGAGGAGATAAGGTTTATATTTAAAAAATTAACTGAGGTAACAAATCAAAGAAGAGAAATATCATTGAAAGGAGACCAATCAGGAGATGATAGGAGGAATAAGAACCCTCATTACCAGGGATGGAGAGAGAAGATTTATATTTAGGAAACCCTTAATATGTGTTTCTAATTGCAACTACAAAAGCTGGCTGTCAGATTAAGCAGAAAGGGGTTTGTTAATAGGATATCGAGTAGCTCAAGAACTGAGAAAGCTAGAAAACCATTAAGAGCTTCCCAGGTGAACTTTCAGTAACAATGCTACAAACCTGGCTACCAAATTGACCAAATGAGAAAACATTCCTCTTCCACTGAAGCTGCTGATTGATGATATGCAGCAAGTATTATTGCCAGGAACTAGGGTTTAAAGCACTGCTACTTCTTTTCCGGGATCTTTTTTGTTGTTGTTTAATTTTTTATTTAAATGCAATTAGCCAACATAGAGTACATCATTAGTTTCAGATGTAGTGTTCAATAATTTATCAGTTGCATATAACACCCAGTGCTCATCACATCACGTGCCCTCCTTAATGATCCAGGATCTTGACCTTATAATTATTACTAGGCACCCCTGACATCTCCCCTAACCAACACAATTGATTCTGTATGGAACCTCCTTCCTCAGTTTGCTTATTTTTAAATCAGACCCTCAAACAAGTCTACTAATTGTTACAGACAAGGTACCAGATGCAAAAATTGGGGAAGCTGGTTTTTCTTGCCTCCACATTGGCAGAGGCAGGAGTCAAAAGAAGGAAATTTCCCCAAGGATAGCACATGTGATCAAAAATGTTGGGTGTTCCAGAAAACAATGATACATTCTCTTATGGCAAGACATTTTAGAATTCAATTTTCTATATTGATTGGAAGTGGTTTGTAAGATGTGGTGAAGGTGAAGAGTGAGGGAGAAGGAGCTAGAGCAGCAAGACTGGGCCCACCAGGAGCCTTCCCTGGGAATTACACTCAGCATCTCAGCTGTCGTAACTTTGAACTGTGTCTGGGAGCATCTGTGCTTTATCTTAATTTATTTCTGTGCATCTGTTAACAAGATGTGTACTAAGGTATCAGAAAAGCCTAAGAGAGGTTATTTTTGGGGGTCTGGAATGCTCAAAAATTTGTTCTTATAACTTAATGGTAATTGCTTCTTTGCTTTATGCCATTTTGACTTATGAAAGGTTTCATAAGGAATTCTGTACTTTCGGATACTGGGAGAAACCTGTAATATACTCCATAATTACTTATTATTTCATAAAGCCTGTGTTTTTATTATTAATTTCTATTAGTTGCAAAACCAAATAGATTTAAAAAACGGCAAAAGCACTCCCTTAACCTTATGAATTTATTAAGGCTTTCCTTTTCAATCTCAGATATTATACTTTTTAAAAAATATTTTTTGATTTTTAGAGGAACTCAATTTAAGTGTTTGGAAACCATACTGTGGGATTTCTTCAGTCTTGCTGCTGTATTTCCTACTTCAGTGTTTTTTTGGGTGTGCTAAAGTGACATCATAATCTCTCTCCTTCACAGACTCAGCCCTCTCCTGTATGGCTAAATCCTTAATCATGGTGTGAATGTGCCAGTCTGCCCACACACCTAGATGTCCTCACGGCATTTAAATTTTTTTTTTTCTTTAAGATTTTTTTTTAATTTGAGATAGAGAGTGAGTGAGAGAGAGAGAGAGCATGAGCACGAGCAGCGGGGAGGAGCAGAGGAAGAGGGAGAAGCAGGCTCTCGTTGAGCAGGGAGCTCAGTGTGGGACTTGATTCCAGGACTCTGGGATCATGACCTGAACCAAAGGCAGACACTTAACCGACGGAGCCACCCAGGAACCCCTCAGCATTTAGAATCTTCACAAAGCAATGTCTCTAGTACCTGCCAGAACTTTCCTGTAATTTTCAGAAATACTTGTGTAAATCAATCCAGATCTGGACTTTAGATTACAAGTGATACATTTTTAAAAATAATACTCTATCAAGTGAATTATTTATAACAGAAAATAATTCAAGTGTAAGAACAGGTCCCTGAAAAACTTGAAATTTTGATGGTTAAGAATCACTTCTTGGGGGCGCCTGGGTGGCTCAGTTGGTTAAGCGACTGCCTTCGGCTCAGGTCATGATCCTGGAGTCCCAGAATCGAGTCCCGCATCGGGCTCCCTGCTCGGCGGGTGCCTGCTTCTGCCTCTGACCCTCCCCCCTCTTGTGCTCTTTCTCTCACTCTCTCTCTCAAATAAATAAATAAAATCTTAAAAAAAAAAAAGAATCACTTCTTTTGGTTTTACAGGTTAAAAATGGGCCACCAATACTTCAGTGCTGGGACAAAGATGCCCTAAGACAATGGTGATGGTGATTGTCTGGAAGTTAGAAACTGAAAAGAGAAGCATTTTCCAGGCCAAGATGAGAAAAGGAAGTCATGTGACCAATAGTTGAAATCTTATGAAAGGTATCTTGAAAAATTATTTTCTACTAGAAGTGAATCTAGGTTTTTTTTTTTTTTAGATTTTTAACTTTCTTATTATTTAACATTCAAAATTCCATATATTTAGTATGTAAAAATCAGTCAGTACTGTAAGAATAACCCCAGTGTTATCTTCAGAGAGTAGGTTGAATTTAACTGCTGAGTTCACTATGCAGTTCTCAAAACAGTGCTTTTTCTACCCCCTAGATGGGTTGCCTAAGTTCCTCATTCACTTCAAAACAGTTGGCCTCAAAAGGATTGCCTTGAGTTAACCTGCAAATGTGAGTGACAACTTCAAGGTACAACTTATGAATTAATAGTTAATTAATCACTAAAATAATAGAGGTGTCCATTAAATATCAATTAACTGTTTTTATTTTAAGAAATGTTCCATTCCTTCCACAAAATATCAATTTAAATGGATGTATTTAAGTCACCTTTAACCCACAATTTGAAGTAATCATTAACTTGAAGAATAATGTATATGAGTTCTCTGACAGAAGATGGAAAAGTAAATTGATTTATCAGATAAAATGCTACGATTTCTGCCTGAGTTTTGCTCCAGGAAGCAAACTAATTCTTCCAATATAGCTATTGTTATCTAGGTATTAGGAGGATGACAATCAGATTGAATCACTCTAAGAAGTCAATGAGTGAGATCTCCACCCACAGGCCCCAGGGGTTTTTGTATTTTCAGCGGACAACTTTTTACAGGGAATATGACACAGCAAAATGAAAAAAAAAAAATCAAATTATGACAAGGAGATATTTTTGAACTTGGATACATTTTTAGACTGTTAAATCTTACTTAACCATCTCAAAGTCTATCCTAGTCTGCTTGGGCTGCTATAAGAGAATACCATAGACTGGGTGGCTCATAAAACATTTTTCTTTCTCACAATTCTGAAGGCTTGGAAGTCCAAGATAAGGCACTGGCAGAACTGGTATCCAGTAAGAGCCGACTTCCCAGGTTTGTCTAAGGCAGTCTTCTAACTATAACCTCACAGGGCAGAGAGGCAAGGAAGCTCACTGAGGTCCTTTTATAAGGACACTAATCTCATCCATGAAGGCTCAGCCCTCATGACCTAATCACTTCTCAAACCCCACCTCCTAATATCATCCCATGCAGGAATAGGTGTCAGCAAATGAATTTGGGGGATATACAAATATCCCTTCTATAGAAGACTATTTTCTAGATTATCCCTGCCCTTGATGAGGCTTCTTTGTTCACATATTCTTTATACATGTGTAGTCTGTTCATGGGAAAACTCAATTTTAGGATAATTTTCTAAAGCTACAGAGAATTTGGGAGAATAAGGGATGTTCTTTTACCATAAACAAGTCAGATTCTTATTTGGCTTAATTTCTCCTTTTAGATAAAAAAAAATTAGAAAGAAAAAAAAAATTAAAGGTTTGTATTTTAAACTGTTCATGTGAAAATAAATACTTCATATCTTATTTAACTTGACACTTACTCTGATGACTAGGTAAATGGAAATATTTCTTCTCTTTGTCCCATACTCTTTCATTTCATGATGCGATACTGATGACAAGCTTTTCACCTAGATTGCAGTGAGCAGGCTTGAGCATCGCCTGCCCGAAGTGATTAATACCAATCAAACAGAGTTTGTTCAGTTGGAAAGACTGGCAGAAAACATTTATCATCTTCTCAAGGAACTGGAGTTCCAGATTGGCTCTGTGCTTGAGATAAAGAGGATACAAATGCATTTGCTCCAGTGTTCACCTTGTTATCACATTTATTGAGCCTATTTTCCCAAGCAATGAAAGTGACTGTGCCCACCCTTCTCAATGGCCTTCATGCTTAAATTGCAAACATTGACAATCTTTCAGTAATAATTCTCATGTCCAAATCTTAAAATCAGGGAGAAACCAACTAACACCCACTAAGACAAATGTTAAGCTCAGACTCCTTCTTAGATCTCCTTTTAGATAATGAAATATAAATTAGATGTTACCAACCTCACATGTTGAGGCATTCATTTATGCTTCCCTAAATATTGCATTTTAGCATAAAACAAGCGTACTTTTACTATTTTTATCCCTCCCAGGGAAAGAAAGATGTTAGGAGAGTTCCTATCAATACTACCATTGCCTTCTGGTTCAAGGGGGTGAAACTGGGTAGCTGATATAGACCCCAGGAGGACAGGATGACAGCAATGAAAAGAGCAAGAACGGAACATTTGCTAATCTCTTAGAGCTGCCTCCTATCTCTCCAATGCTCCCCCACTGACCTGTTCCAAGCTATGTGCTCTCAGTCCTACCTCCAAGTTCCCAAAAGTTCACATCCCTTTCCCCTTGCTGTGCACATTCTGCTCCAACCCTGGTTACTTCTTTTCAGTCCTCTCGGGGTTTAGGGAAAATGTAGTTTGTCTCCCCCTCTAACTTCTCTCCAGTCTCATGTTTTGGTGTAAACTCTGCCAGGCTTTCCTCAAAACATTTCTCTTTCGTTTTTTTTAAAATCTCTGTTGCTGTTAAAAATAAACATTAAAATAAGCATTTCTGCTATAATAATTTTCCTCAAGGCTATGTGGTGGCTTCCCACTAACCAGAGAGAGATCATAGACAAAGAAAAGAAAAGCACATGTGGAAAGAACACACCCATCATCTTGTGGTTTGTTCTTTCCTTCACATAGCAAACATTTATCCAGGATTTGCCTTTTATGGCCAGGCCCTCAAGGGGCTCACTAACTAATGGGTCGGACAGGACAACAACAACAAAAAAAACCAAGACTTATAATACCTTACATCAAAATAAGTGTGTGTACACAGTGCATATCTAAGAGGCCCACAGAGAATATTTGGAAGGACACTTGATCTGACTTTTAGAGAAGAACAAGAGTTAAGAGAGTTCCATCTAGACCAATGGAACAATGGGAGCAAACACAGAGGCATAAGTAAGCAGGGTGCACCTGGGGAATGAAAAGTGGTTCAGTTAGCCCACCGATGACAGATGGTGAGAGGGAAACAGAAAGTAGAATTCATAACGGAAAAGGTCTTATTTATTATCATAAGCACTTTGAACATTAACCAAAGCAAGTAAGCCATTACCAAACCTCAGAAAGATTTTTTTTTTTAAAGATTTTATTTATTTATTTGACAGAGAGAGACACAGCGAGAGCAGGAACACAAGCAGGGGAAGTGGGAGAGGAAGAAGCAGGCTTCCCGCGGAGCAGGGAGCCCGATGCGGGGCTCGATCCCAGGACCCTGGGATCATGACCTGAGCCGAAGGCAGACACTTAACCGACTGAGCCACCCAGGCGCCCCACCTCAGAAAGATTTTAAACAGAAAGTAATACAATTACATTTACAAATCACAAGGTTAATCACTGTAAGTATATAAGATGGTTTGGAGGGAAAAGAAACAGAAGACAGGGTACTGCCTTTATCTAACAGAAATTATGAGAGCCTTAAGGCAATGGAAGCAGACATTTTCAATTCAGGTTTTCAATATAGAAACCCTATCAAACAATATGTATGCATAATGCTGTTTCTTTCTTTCTAATTAGCTACAGCACAGATTATGCAGTATAGTCAGCATCAAGTGATGTTGTTCTCTTGAAAATCCTACTCTAAAACACATGGTGGTTGCAATTTGGCGAAAATACCCTCTTTCCCGTGATAGAGGGCGTGGCCATGTATTGATATGTACCACAGGCACAAACCTGACAAATAGTTAACAAATCAAGTCAAATCTTGTTTTATCTTTTGATGACATTAAAATATAAAAATGCCTAACAATTTGTTTTACCTAAAAATGCTGCTTTTGACTTGATAATTATAGCTTAAAAAAAACAGACTAAAAAGTGCTGTGTAACATAATTCTTCAACCTAGACACATAAACCAATCTTAAAATCCAGTTTGTGTCCTTTCAGTGAGATTGGGATTCCTGCTTGTGACAGAAGCCATAAGCAGTTTCTTACTAATAAGATTTTAGAAAAGGTCACAAGTAGGAAACCATGAAGGTGGAAGTTCACAATTAGTACTTCAGGTACTTACTAAATAGCATGTGTTGCCTGAAGCTGTTTACTCAAGTCAGAACTTTTATTAACTGCATTCTTTTCTTCTGGAAGATACGATTCAACTATAAATTATTTGGATAGGCTACAATCTCCACATTAATTCACCGAGGCTTTTATCCTCCTACACTGAAGTGTATTTCTTAATACAACTCAAAAGGCATCAAGTACCTCATCCAACCTGTTCACCAACTCTAAATGGGATTTGACATTACGAGGTCAGCATTGCTTTTCCTCATAGATGACTAACAAATTTACGGAGACATAAGTTCACTGTTCTCACATGGATCACTGCGCAACAGACCAGTGGTTTTTGATCATAACATTTAGGTTTCAGTTATTAAATGAAAGTGGAAACTCGAGCTGTGACAAATTGCTTGGCACCTAAACAATGATCCAGAGAGTTACCCAGAAGGAAAGCCAACATGTCTTTAGGTTTCAAGACAGAAACTTGGCCAAAAATAATGAAATTACATTATTTTGTGAATTTTACAAAATTCAGCAATTAGAATAAATTAAAATATGATGTACAGTCTTAACATTGCATTCATTTACATGAAATTCTTTTTTGAAAGTATAATGAATTTCAATTTTTCTGAAAATTTCCACAAAGCTACTATTTATAGCATAAAGTAAATATTTATAAAATTAAAGTTTATTTTGTCATCTGCTAACCTTTTAATTAAATTCAAAACCTGAGAATGGAAACTGATTGCCCTATTACTAGAAAAACCAAGCAAGTAAAGAGAAAAATCCATGTGAATCTCCAGTGAAAAGGTGATTCATAGTTTATTGGCTATGTCCACATTAAGTTACAAATTGAAATGAAGAAACTATTCATGTATTCCAATGTGTCCAAATACAGGAAAGCTTTGACTTGGGACAAGTGATTTAGGAATGGCTTGTTCATAGGAAAAATCAGTAGTGGCATATTGTGTCACAAGCCACAATTTCAACTTTTGCTTCCTAAATCAGAGACACTTGCAAGTGACTGGTCTGGACAGATGCCTTCTCTTATTTATGCATCCATGATGGCAATTGGACTCCCTTTCTTTACTTAGGCAACAAGATCTCCATGCTTAAAAATAGTAACTTCACCCCTCTTTCACCCCTCACTTCTACTTCATTGCTCTGTCTTCATCCCCATAGTTGGAAAACATGTTTTCAATATCTTTAGTTATAAACCTGAAAGCATTCTGCCATTGAAAGCATAGATACTCATAGAATCAATGTTATAATGCTTGTTGAGTAGAGATGAAAAAGCACTAAAGAAATCCCTTTTCCAATGTATAATTCATATGTCAAGTCAAAAAAATGTACTAAGGACACAGTATATGCCAGGTACTAGAGATATGAGAAGCAAGAAACAAAGCTTCTAGAAATGTCCTTTCTAGTAGGGGACAAAGACAAAAAATAATTACAATACAGCTGGTGGGTACTATAGGTTATTTACCTAGCATTCCTTCTTCCCTTCTTCTAAATCAAACATCTTCTATAAGGCTAGGGATCCAAAGTATGTCTTTATTAGTCTAAGCCGGGGATCTTCAATTGGGAGTGTTGGGAGTGGTGTTGCCGATCAGGAAATATTAGGCAATGTCTAAGACATTGTTCATCGTTACAACTTGGGGGAAGCATGTAGTGCCTAGAATCCAAGAATGTTGCTAATACTCTACAATGCACAAAGTAAAGAAGTATCTGGTCTGAAATGTCAGTGGTCTCACCATTGGCCTAACCCTGGTCTAAATTGAGGGTAGTAACCCTATACCTTCCTGATTTAGTCATTCAGGAATGAGATTATAGTTTTCTTCAGCAACTGCCATTGGTCCGGTTGGTCTAATCAGAATAATGAGGGGAAACCTTTCTCTTTCATCCTTCAGACTTGAATAAGGAGACATTTTGCTCCATTATTTCTTGCAATTATCTTGGATTCATTGGGCAGTCATACGGAGAATAAAGCCAACACAAGGAAGCATGCAAAAACCCATTCATTTGCCAAGAGACAACCAGAGACTTGATAATAACATACTTTGTGGGGGTTTTAATGTGAAATAATATGCTTCCTCATTATCTAAGTTAATTTGTATCAGGTTTTTTTGTCACTTAAAGGTCTCCTAAGCATAGATAATATTAAGGTATACTTATGTACTGGGGACATTAGGGGAGTACAAAGAGATAACCAGTAAAGCCTAGAAAAGTCTGGAATGGTTTCTCCAAGGAAGAGGTGTCTGAGTTAGGTCTTAGTCAGCCAGATAAAGGTGTGGTATAGGAAGTATATTACAGATAAAGTGAGCAGCTTGTACTGAAACCTGAAAATAAGAGATGACATGACTCACTGAAAGAACTATGAACAGTTCAGTGTGGATTGGATGAGAGATGCATGGGTTATGGGTGAGCAAGAATTATAAGAGTATGACCCTCAAGAGCTGGCTGGAGACTGATTCTGAAGGACCCCGTGTGCCAAGCCAAAGAGTTCAAACATTTTATTGAAGCCATAAGGAACTACTGAAAGATGATAAGCCTTAGGTGATGGAATTATATTTGTGTTGTAGCGATAGAATTACATTCGGGGTGTCTAAAGATCACTGTAACTATGCTGTGAAGACTAGAATGGAGAGAGAGAAATAATAAAAGAAGCCAACCGTCTTAGGGGCTGTTACAGTAAGCTAATAGCAGGTGTTGGAAGCTGGGCCTGAGATGATGACAAGAGTAGAAAGAAGGGGATAGATAATATTAAATACTAAACAGTTTGAAAGAGGTTAGATTAGAGAGGAAGAGATTCACTAGTTTACTGGAGGAAGAGATGAAGGAAAGATAAACAATGATAATGAGAATCATGATCCAAGAAACTTAATAGAAGTGGTATATTCACTCACTGTGGAGCACAAGAGTGCTCACACTTGTGAGGTGGGTGATGGGTTAAGCTGTTTATCTACTAAGGTTGAGGGAGGGAAACAGTTTTCTGTAGCAGGACTCTAGCAATTTGTAGTGAAAGTCCTGCAGGAGCTAGGACATGAGAAATAACCACTGGCATGTCTTAAAATCAGAGAGAAAAATGGCCTCCCAAAGATATCCATACCTATTCTCTGTGTATTCTCTTTATTAGTCAGAATTCTCTAGAGAAACTGAACCAATAGTGTGTGTGTGTGTGTGTTGTCTATGAGAGAGAGAAAGAGAAATGGATGATAAGGAATAGGCTCATGCAATTATGGAGGCTGACAAATTCTAAGATCTTTAAAGTGAGTTGACAAGCTAAAGACCCAGCAGAGCCGAAGGTTTAGCTGTTGTCTGAACTAAAGGCCTGAGAAATAGAAGAACAGATAGTACGGCTCCAGTTCAAAGGGCGGCTGTCTCAAGAACCAGGAAGAACCGATGTTTCAGTTCAAGTCTGAAGGAAAGAAAAAAGTTGATGTTCCAGTCTGCAAGTAGTCAAGCAGGAGACACTGTCCCTTACTCAGGGGAGGGTCAGCATTTTTACTCAATCCTTCAAATGACTGGATGATGCCCACCCACATTAGGAAGGCAATCTGCCTTACCCAGTCTACTGATGATAATCTCATTCAAAAAAATCCTCACAGAAATATCCAGAAAAGTGTTTGACAAATACCAAATATTGGGTACCTAGTGGCTCAATGAAGTTGACACATAAAATTACCATCACAGTAAGCCCACCTGGCAAAGTTGAATTTTCAGATATTAAGTTAGAATCTCGAGAATATCCCGGATCATATGAGTGAACCCAATATAATCAACCATGGTTCTTGTAAGAAGGAGGCAAATGCATCAAAGAGAAGAGTTGTGACAATAGAAGCAGAGTTTGGAGTGATGCGCTTTGAAGGTAAGGGAAGGACCCATGAACAAAGCAAAGCAGACAGGCTGTAAAAGCTGGAAAAGTCAAGGAAACCGATTCTCACCTAGTACCTACAGAAGGACATGGAAGAAATGACCCCCCTGACACACTGTGATTTAGGACTTCTGATGTCCAACACTGTAAGAAAATAAATTTGTATTGTTTTAAGCCACTAAGTTTGTTGTAATTTGTTACACAAGCAATAAGATAGTATGTATGCATTGAACATCTGAATGGAATGGTCAACAGGAAAAATACGTATCACAATATGCATATGTCTACCACAAAATTAATTTAAGCCATTTGGAAGTACCTTTGTTGAACTTGAGGGAAAGAGAGTTTATAAACACCTTGCCTGTATTCTCTCACTTAATACAACAATTTCTTGAGTTAGGACTGTAATTTTCTCT
This sequence comes from Neomonachus schauinslandi, assembly GCF_002201575.2. Classification (NCBI taxonomy): domain Eukaryota; kingdom Metazoa; phylum Chordata; class Mammalia; order Carnivora; family Phocidae; genus Neomonachus; species Neomonachus schauinslandi. Next base: position 38,051,078 of record NC_058403.1, on the reverse strand, counting down.
ATTTCATGGATGTTAACCTGAAGCAGGGAGGTTAAGGAGTTGACACAATGTCACATGGTTGGAAAAAAATGGAATCTTCAAGAAGAGTATGGAAAACTATTTGTCTTATGTTTTTTAGAGTATTGAGGTGAGGATAAGTTCACATATTCTTTTTAGTTTACGATCTTGGCCTTCTGCTAACATTCTGTATTACAACTGTGTGATGAAGGAGAAAGCAGTGCCTGAGGGATTTCTAGTGCACAGTCTAGGGTTGGCAAGGCTTAAGGGCAAGTCACATAGTATTAGACAAGTTGCATTCTCCCAAAGTTGTCTGCCTTTTTGCTGTTGTAAGATTTGACTCAAATGTTCTGTCTTTTTTGAATTTCCTCCTACTCATACATATTTTACTATGTGTGTAGTGTTAATATGTGACTTTAATTTACACACTATAGATAAATTTTAATAATTTTATGTTTTTTGATTTTTAAGTGAACTGTCAGTTACTCCTACATTTACTTACTATGTTTAGTTACTGAGTTCTAAAATAAACAACTTTGTGAGATCCTGGTGTAATCAGGTTCCTGCTGTATTCAGATTGCTTATATTTATTTTTGGTATAAAACATACAACCATCAGTCACTGATGCATATCCATAAGATTTCTGATTACAGAAGAGCTTTAACCATAAAATAACATATGCTTTCCTATTTTACATAGTCTACAGAATGCTTATATTTTTCTGTCTTGTTCAATAAATTCTACAGATTAAATGCCTCCCCCTACCAGGATCTCTGCCTTCAAAATGTGAAGAGTTTTGTACTTCATGCTACATAGTTTTTGAAACCGAATTTGTCTAAATGTTATTTGTGGAATTATGTTCAAATGTGATAATCAGTGATCTAACAGGAGCTAGAAAACTTTTTCAGTAAAAGGATAAATAGTATTTTATCTATGTAGGCCTTATGATCTCCATCACAACTACTCAGCACTTCCATTCTGCTACTGTCACATGAAAGCAGCCTTTGACAGACAGTATATAAACAATGGGGGTGGTTATGTCTCAATGTAACTCTGTTTTTTACAAAATAGGCTACAGGTCACATTCACAGTCAGCTTACCTCTGAGTTTCAGAACCTCAATAAAGTTGAGAGAGCAAATATTGTGGTTATTTGGAGAGGGGGTGCAGGGGCATTGGTAAGATTGGGTGGTGAAAATTTTTGCCCTGATAATTTCCTAGTTGTCTCCTTAGAGATGTATTTGTTTCTGAGCATTCTATACTGTTTCTCTCCCTAATCCAGTTGGAGGCAATGAAAATAAATGCTTGGATAAATAAATAAAAAGCACACAAAAAATAATTAAGAACTCTCAATAAGCAGTAGACTACTAAGAGTTTAGAAGCTCCAAATTTGGCATAAACAGACCTCTGTTCCCTCTCCATTTTTATGCAACCTTCCCTGAATAGTTCTGCTTTACATTCCAAATTGCAACTTAATTTTTTTTTTTATTATTGTAATAACTAGGACTTCAGAACAACTTTCTGTCTACCTTCTCTCTTAGAGAAAATGACTATCACTGTGTGGGCATTGTACATTGACTCTTAAGGGAGAAAAAATGAGAAAGCCACAATCCACTTCATCCATTAGGACTACAGCCCTGATTGTCCTGCTACAGAGTCACTTCACAATTGAGTTCTCAGCTGAAAAGAATTGAGGAAATGGTGTTGGGGCTCCCTAGTAAACAGAAAGAAAGAGCAGAAAGTAAAGTAGCAACAAGACCATTGTTGTAGAATCTCATTCCTCCAGGCTTCCCAGGCTATCATCTCAAATATGAAACACACGTGATGATTCAGGACCATAGAAAGAAAGACCACTAGAAGAAGATGCAAAGATATTCAGTCTCAGCACAATCACTTGCAAATGATGTCAGGAAACAATTTTGTTCTCCGTTTGTACATTTCTTTGACCAGAAAGTTGCTTGCATTAGCGATCTTCCTAACTCTGATAGAGAAATAGCATATCAAGTATAATTGTAAATATAATTGAGGCTTATATAACTACAAAATAAAACTGTAAATCTTCTAAAAGAAAATTCAATGCAGAATGGACCTACTGTTTAAAACACAAGAAGAAAAAAAAAGATTAATAGATATGTGCTCCCATGGAATGAGGGCTCTCATGCATTTAGCGTGAAATTGGTATTCTGCCATTAAAAAAGGAAGACATTTTAGAGACCTTTTCAGTTATAAGAGGAGGTATTGAAAAAAAATTTTTTGAGGGGAGTGAAGGAGAGGATCACTATAACAAAGAGTTATTGGATATTATGTTATTCTCACCTGATTTAAAAAACACATTAATATCTGTCAATGAGTGTGTTATAGAAATTTTAATAGAGGCACCTCTCATATGCTTCTGTTATTACCTCAGAGGACCATCTCCTGTTTATTAACACAATTTTGTTATCAATGTTCCATTAAAGAAAATCTGGGGGGAAACTGTTCATCAAATCATATTTTTATAGAGTTAAAATAAAAGACTGCAAAAACATATACTTTTATCTAGGAGTAGAAATGTTTAATGTGGTGCCTAATACATGGTAGATACTCTAAAAAAAACTGAGCTTCTAGTAGAGAGATAGTCTATTTATGTGACAATTTGTTTGGACTGGGTGCCAGAACATGTTCTATCTCTGACGTGGCAGGGACTTAACTAAAATCTCTATATCTAAAACCTTCATTTTAACCTGAGAAAATATGGTTTTATTTTATTTATTTATTTATTCATTTAGTATTTATTTATTTATTTTAGATTTTATTTATTTATTTGAGAGAGAAAGAGAGCACATGAGCAGGGGCAGGGGAAGAAGGAGAAGCAGACTCCTCGCTGAGCAGGGAGCCCGACATGGAGCTTGATCCCAGGACCCCAGGATCATCACCTGAGCTGAAGGCAGATGCTTAACCGACTGAGCCATCCAGGTGCCCCAAAAATATGGTTTCCATTAGATCATCTTGTTACTAGATATTGTTGTATTCCTTTCTATTTCTCCTGTCATTCTGGAGCTTCTCTATATTTTTAGAATGCTATGGACTGAATTGTGTCCCTCCAATATTCATATGTTGAATCTCTAACCCCAATGTGATGGGTTTTGGAGATGGTAACTTTGGGAGGTAATTAGGTTCAGATGTGGTCATAAGAGTGGGATCCTATGATGGGATATAAGAAAGGTACTGAGAAGAAGGCACTTGCTCTTTCTCTTTCTTGCCTTGCCTTCTGAAGATACAGCAAAAAAAGATGGCCATCTGCAAGCCAGCTAGAGGAATCTCACCAGGAACTGAATCAGCTGTCACCTTGATCTTTGACTCTAACCTCCAGAATTCTAAGAACTAAATGTCTCTTTTTAAGCCACTCATGTGTGGTATTTTGTTACAGCAGCCTGAGCTATGATGAGAGGAACCCACCCCTACCTCACCTTCAGGACAAGCTGTAAATATGGATATCAGTTCTAGCCCTTAGGGTGGATACAAAGCCTGCCAGTAAATACACTGGCTCAGTGTAATGAATACCCCTCAGGTGTTCCTGTGGGGATTTAAAGATTTTTCTCATGCTTTTGAACCTGGAAGAATGTAACATCAAGAGCTCAGAAAGCTGTAATGAAACCATGATGGGAAAGCTTCTTAAACAATAGAGTCAACCTTGCAGAAGAATTTCAAACTGGGGATAGGTGAGGTGAGAAAGAAAGAGAGAGAGAGGCAGAGACAGAGGTGTTTTGATTCATTTGAGCCCATGTTTTAAATGGAAGTCAGAAATATCCCTGAATTGTTTTGTTTAATTCGTTTTTTTTTTTTTGTAGTAAAATCAGTTCAAGATATTGTGTATTATCTATTCCTGAAGGACTCACACATGTTTCAACCTCTAAGGATTGAGTTCTAAAAGTATACAGTATTAGTTTGAACCATAATAATATTATACTTCACCATGAGATTATGTGTAGAACTTCATATGCTAAGTGCTACTCTGTTACCACTAATTAACTAGTAAGTATGATAGAAGCCCTTTCACATTATTTGAGCCCCGGTTTCCTCATTCGTAAAATAGTATACTCATGTCTGTATTTAATGAAGACCCTTGGTACCAGTCTGACCCAGTCTACCTTTCAGATTTAATGTCTTGAGAACCCATTCTCTCATACCCATTATCTCCTAACATGTTACGTGCATTCACCCCTCACTTCACTGAATATAATTTTTGTACTGTGTTCCAGAAGACCTGCTCATATCTCTCTATCTGACAGAGAACATTTGATATCTAGACTTGCTTCATTTTCAGTTGTCTTACCCCTCCTGAAAATTATTACATTGCCCCTATACTAATCTACACATGCCTCTAATATGCCTCTTATTGTTTTGAAATGTAATGATTTGGTGGTTTTCTTTTCATGAATGTAATTGTGAGAAGTGCTGAGGAGTATGGTATTTTCTCAGTATCTTTAGCATGCTCACACACACAGACACACAGACACACACACACACACACATGCTTTCTGAGGATGGTCTTTTATAGTAATCCACCCATTGCAGAAGTATTGAAAGGTAGTATTTAAAAAATAGCAGAAAATAGGGAGATGAGTTAGAAAATTAAGATTTTAATTTTGTAGCTTTGGTTTTGTGACTTCAGAGTCTGACATATAGTTAGTATTCAAAAAAATGTTTGTGGTTTGAAAAAATATTCATTGAATGACAGGCTCAGCTCAGGGAATCAATAATGATGCTACATATCCCTAATAAAATATTTATTATTGCTTATCAAACCACCCCAAGATTTAAAACAACCAACATGGGGGCACCTGGGTGGCTCAGTCAGTTGGGCATCAGACTCTTGATTTTGGCTCAGGATTGTGAGATTGAGCCCCACCTCCAACTCCATGCTAAGCTCGGAGTCTGCTTGAGATTCTCTCCTACTGCCCCTCCCCCTGTTCAAGTTCTCTCTCTCCCTCTCCTCTCAAATAAATACGTAAATAAATACATAAATAAAATCTTTAAAAAAACAACAACAAACATTATATTGGCTTATTATTCTGTATGTCAGCAATTTATACTGTATTCAGTTGGATGGTTTTTCTGCAATCATCTGGACTTTGACTTGGAGAACAGTTGGTCTACAGGTTCCCTCCTGCTGGAATGGTTCACCTACTCCAGGTGATCATAACTTCCAACAAGTTAGATCTATTAATTGCAAGGGCTTCTGCAACAAAGTTTAAACAACAGAAACTTATTTTCTCACAATTCTGGAAGCTAGAAGTCCAAGATCAAGATGATGGTAGGTTTGGTTTCTTGTGAGGTCTTTCCTTGGCTTGCAGATGGCTGCCTTCTTGCTGGGTCCTCACATAGTCTTTCCCCTGTGCTTGTGCAAGCCTACTGTCTCTTTTTATGTGTCCAACTCTCCTCTTTTTATAAGGATACCATTGAGAACAGATGAGGGCCCACTTACATGAGTTTATTTAACCTTAATCAATAAAAAGTTTTATCTCCAACAGTCACAATCTGAAGTACTGGAGGTTAGGTCTTCAGCATATGAATGGAGGAGGTACACAGTTCAGCACATAACATTAGCTGAAGCTGCCTCAATGATGATACCACTTTCTAAAAATGCAAACTATACTGCTTTTTTGGGCTTTGGCTTAGAATCCATGCACTTCTGCCACAGTCAGTTATTCAGAGCAAAACACAAGTCTAGATTCAAAGATGGGAAAATACAAATAACAGCAAAAGGATGTACTTTGGGAAGACTCATTTCACCCATCTTTGCAAATGATTACTAATGGAAATATTGATGAAAATAATTATTTTTAAAGAATCTTGGAGGGATGTCCATAGAACATAGCCACGAAGAAAAATAAATTCTAGTAGACATAATAGTTAAAACTGAACCATAGCAAGGAAAATACTTTCCCAAAGGATCCAAACTTCTTATTCTTCTAAGAAATGATGCTAAGTCCTTAACTTGTACCACTATACATAATCCTCAAGTCCATACTAAGATATTTATACAATTATTAATTACATTTTATAAATAGAGAAATTAAGCTTTCTTGTGATTAAGTAATTGTTCATGTTTTAGGATTGCTAATTTATAAGCTGAACTATTAGATAATTCATCAAGATCACTGTATTTGTGAGCTATTTAGTATCAATGCCGAAGGTTCCAATAAGAGGGGACTTAATTTATTTTTGATATCTGTGAAGTTTATATAAGATAGGTCAATACAGATTGCATTATGATTAATAACACCTTACTTATTCTACCTTGAATTTATCATCTATCTTATTTTAAGGAGATAATTTATCTTAACATATCTAGTTTTTTATTTTTAACAAGACAGTTAATTTTTAGGATCAATCTCTGTAGAGTTTGCAATATCATATATTGTATTTATTTCTTTTAACACACAAGTGAGCTCAAAATGTAACTTATTCTGAGCCATACAGTGATTATGTATGCAGAAGCAAACCTTTTTTTAAGCATACTTTAAAAAATTTGGACATACAACTCTTGCTAAAGGAATGGCATTGAAGAAATAAAATTGTTATAATAGTTTTGTCAGATATTAATATAGATTCAAAATTAAGACTTAATTTATTTAAGGTAATGTGCATAAAGCTCATGAAACCATGGGTTGATATAGCTGAGAATAATCTTAAAAGAAAATCACAATTCATTTAAACAATGAGTTAGTATTTTTCATGTATCAAACCACCAAAATATTTGAAAATGATATGATTGAATGCTGTTGAGTATGATATGATACTGTAAATGAAAATCAGTAAGCTATTCTGGAAAGCAATTATCCAGTATGCATCCGAAAGTATGTGACCCAATAACGGCACAACTGGAAAAGATCCCTAAAGAAATAAAAATAATCAAAACAAACAACAAACACAGTAATACACACATGTACATTTTCACAAGGATATCTATCAATTTGATTCTTAATAGTAAAAAAAATCTTAAATTTTCAATACAAGATCTTGTTTAAGTGAATTAAGTTAGAACCAGTATTTTTTAATGAAGAATTTAAATAACAACGCAATTACCTTGTTCCTGATGTTGAGGTAAAAAACAGGATATTATACATGTCAGCCAGAGTAGGCCCTGCTATGGCCCCATAACAATCTGTCTCCAAATCTTACGTTCTCAACACAACAAATATTATTAAATTTTCACTTATAGATATTATTACAATCATCGAAGGGGCTCTTGTTTTTTCATCAGAGACTCAGGCTAAAAGGCTTCACTCATATACATTCTTCTATCGTGTTTGCACCACTGGGATGGAAACACAGTGATTGTACAATGCCTTTTAAAGCACCAGAAAGTAGCACATATCATTGCCTCTCACAAGCCATTCACCAAGTCACATGGTCACACTTTAAAGCAGCTAGGGTACTGCGAACATACTATTTGTGGCCAGAGTGCAGCAGAGAGATAGATACACAATGTTTCTTTACTAACTATTAAATACACAGACATATGGGTGCACGTAAGTGAGCGCGCACACACACACATACACACACACAAACACAGTGATCATGGCTAAGGAAAAAAAAAAGTATCCATAGAAAACAAAGCTAGAAGACGATCTTGGAAAGTTATATTAGTGAATGGACTTCAGATAATGCATTTATCATCTATCTACCTTCTCATATTTTTTCTTAAAGATTTATTTATTTGAAAGAGGGAGAGCACAAGAGAGTGTGAGAGAGTGGGAGGAGGGGCAGAGGGAGGGAGAAAGAGAATCCTGAGGCAGGCTGCTCACTGAGTGCTGAGCCCAACACCGGGCTTCATGCCAGGACCCTGAGATCATGACCTGAGCCAAAATAAAGAGTCTGATGCTTAACCAACTGATCCACCTAGGCATCCCTCCCTTCTTGTATTTTCTATAATAAAATGTATTTAAATCATAATGGAAAAATATACAATAAACAGTGTGAATTATTAGATTTTTAAAAAGAACATTTAACCTCCATTTTTTATTATTACTTCTCCATTGTGAGTTATCAATTCTCTATTAAATACATTGTGTTTATTAAGAAAAAAATGTTTTTTCCAAAGCATAAAAGTCTAGAAGAATATCAGTGATTATGTTTTTATTATTATTTAATGCATTAAAACCTGGAAAGTCTTATCAATTTTTCTTTGACTGTATTTGTCCAGGACAAATGTCAAACTGATTAATGTACTGAACATCTATTGTAATTTATTGCACAGCTCTGAAGAGCAGAGCTGACTAAGCTGACAAATTAGGAATAAAGTTTCACAGAAAGACCAATGGTATAATTATACTGTTACCAGTCGCTGGGCATCAAAGTTTTAAGAAAAAAATAGTTATACTTTTTTGGGTAAAGTCTAAACAACTGTTTTATATAGTGATGGGTAGAAGACTATTCCTCCTTTGAAATAAAAATAATATATAATAGCTTACTGGTGTCATTAGTCAAAGAACCTACTCTTATAACCCAAAATAAATTGATATTTTACTCATATATAGTCAGCTAAGATTTGCACCTGACTTCTAAATCCTTATCCAGGAAGTTGCATATACTGGTATAGTTTTTCAGAATCATGCTAACTTTATGGGTCCATCTACAATATAAAATCTTACATATTAATACGAAAATTAAAAAGTCACAAATTTCACCCTGAGAAACAATTCAGATTATTTTAGGAATTTACAAAACTACAGAAGATTCCTTTTGAAGGGAACTTGGAAGTAATGCAATTCAGTGAATTATATCAGTTCCCCCCTTGCAATTTCTTTGTTCAGAGGAAACCATAACAGGAAGCCAAAACTTTTAAGATACTAAATACAATTGTTAATGATAGAAAGTGGAGTAGGAAAACTCATCCTTCTCCCCTCCTCTCTCCTTCCTTTTCTCTCTTTCTCTCTCCCTCTCCAGCCCCTCCATGGTTTTTAAAATACAGAAGAGAGACTTGGCAATAGAGAATTCAACTCTCTGTGTTTGTTCAATGACTTAAAAATTTCAAATAATTTTGTTATATTCAAAACAACTGAGAGTTCCTTCTTTTTTTTTCTTCCCTCCTCCCTCCCTCTCCCACTCTCTCTCTCTCTTTTTCTCTCTTTCAATTATATGTCCGTCTTTCAATGAGAACTTTGGATTCCAAATAGAGTGTCCTCATTTAATCAAGTCAAGCCTGGCCTTAGCACTGTGCTAGATGTTATCAGAATTTTATGACCTTATTGTTAGAGATTCTATATCCTGAGTCGCCATGAAAACAACGTGCTTGCCTGCCTATATATATTCTCTTCTCTTACTTGCTTGTAGAAGCCTGTTATTATTGTGTCCATCCACTGCAAGGCATGAGTTCAAGAATGGTGACCCTATTTCCAGCCCCAACAATAAATCATGATTGGTTCAATCCAATCATCTTGGTCTTGTTTCTTTGGCAGTGGACATTTTATATATTGTCATGTAACCAAGTCCTAATCAATGCAACTTGAAAGAAACTCCACTGACAGACTTTTGTGAGAGATTTTGCTTACTGTAAGAGAGATGGACAGGAGCATATTCTTTCTTCTTTCCTAAATAATGTTATGTTTTCATATGATTGTGGAACTGTTGTCGCCATTTTGTCTCCATGTAGAGTGACATACTATAAAAGAGAGAAAACTTGTCTTTATTTCATATCATTGTAAGTAACAGAAACAAAGAATTAAATTTAAAGTTTCACATTTTTCACTCAACAAAAAAATCTGAAAGTTGGTGTTTGTTGCCTTTGGGACAACAACTCTAAAGATATCAAGAGCAAGAATTCATCAATTGCTTTGGCCTTCCCCTATTAATACAGGAAAGCTCTTATTGTCCCAGACAACATGTCCATATCAAAACAGTCAAAAGAGGAACCAGGACTCAAGAGGAGGCGTGGTGACTCAATGAGAAGACAAAACACTTTTTCATAAGGGCACTCTTCATGGGAAAAGAGTCTGAGAAAGTGATTTTCTTTTTCTTTCCAGCCTCTATTGTAGAGAAGTAAGGAAATGGTCTTTGAGATGGGTGCTGAGTGAGCCATCTACTATATCTTCCATACTCCCCTACATAGACAGAAAGAAAGACCTGAATTCTTTTTTAAAAAGATTTTATTTATTTATTTGAGAGAGAGAGAGAGAGAGAGAGAGAAAATGAGCTGAGGGGAGGGGCAGAGGGAGAGGGAGAATCAGACTCCTCGCTGAGTGCAGTGCCTGATGGGGGACTCAATCCTAGGACCCTGAGATCATGACCTGAGCCAAAAGCAGACATTTAACTGATTGAGCCACCCCAGTGCCCCTAGAAATACCTGAATTCTTGATGATGTTATTGATCCATTGAATAAAAACACATGGGATAGCAGTTTCCAGACACTGTATTATATGAGAAAATGAAGATCTTTACTATTTAAAAGGCTTGTAGTTTGGAATTGTGTTGCCTTTACTTGAAAATATCTTAATTAATAGAGCCAAAGAAATATCATAAAAAAGAAACCTAAAGTCATATGTCAATAAAGCTCAAATTGATGAAATATTTTTAAGTTAGAAGGATTAATTTAAATATACCTAAAAGCTTTATGTTGCAATTTATAAACATTCTTGTTCTTAACTTATAAACAAATTAGTCATAACTTTATAGACATCCATTATGGACTTTATTTAATGTCTGTCTTCCACCATTAGAATGTAGTCTTTCTGATAGCAGATACCATTTCTGCTTTCTTCATTGCTGTGTACACAATGTCTTTCATATGGAACATACTAAATAAATGTCTCAAAGAAATGAATACTTATTTTCATTTAGTTGGATTTTTGACAAATGTGTTTAAAAAACAACTCAAGACTTCTTGCAATTAGTAGTCTTTAATAACATGATTTCTACTACTTCTGAGCAGTGGTATGGAAGGAAAGAAAAAAAAACTTATTTGCAGATGTTGAGTAGTTGAGATGTTCGGTGAAATTAATTTTGTTTAAATAAATATGCTCTAGGGGCGCCTGGGTGGCTCAGTCATTAAGCGTCTGCCTTCGGCTCAGGTCATGATCCCAGGGTCCTGAGATCGAGCCCCACATCAGGCTCCCTGCTCTGTGGGAAGTCTGCTTTTCCCTCTCCCACTCCCCTTGCTTGTGTTCCCTCTCTGGCTGTCTTTCTCTCTGTCAAATAAATAAAACCTTTAGAAAAAATAAAAATAAAAAAATAAATAAATATGCTCTGAATGATAATTTAATCTTTATATGAAAGAAAATAACTCATTTTCATTCTTTTATATTTGCCATTGATCTATGCATTAATGAGAGCTTCAGATCAATATTCTTTGTATTCATAAAAGGAGGACATACAGTCTTAGTGTAGGTCATTTAATCCAATCTTTTTCTCTTAATCAAGTTCTTATTAACACAGAGAGACTGAATATATGCAGACAATGGTCAGATCATACATATAACTTTGACCCACAACCTGCACAATGGGCTCTGTAAACCAACCTCCTTATCTACAATATTCAGTTGAGGAAGGCAACCTGCTCAGATTGCTATCTCTAGTGACAATCCAGGAGCTAAACAATAACTTCTGTAACAATTGGTCCAAGTAGGCAGGACTTGATTAATAAATGACAGCTTCCCCAATTTTTGTCCCTGATTCCAATTTAGGACCAACCAGCGAAAGCCAAATGTGTAGTCCAAACCAATCAAATAGGATGCCCATTTCTAGTTAGTCCAACCTACAGCTTCCCCAGAAAAGAGCCTCCAGTCAAGGCATACCTGAAATCTTTCTTTTTCTCACTATAAATCTTTCCCTCTCCTCTACCTACCCACATCTCTGCCAAATCCAAGTGATGGTGGTTGACTGCTTTGCTATAGGAAACTCAGAATAGACATTAAAACATATGTCTGTTTGGATTTCCTTAAAAGAAATTCATAAAATGTTGCAATAAAGATGATCATTAGAAAGTGACGCATTGACCAGGTAGACAACAAGGAGTGTTAGTTTAAATTAAAAAATAAATAAATAAAAGTAATCTTTATGAGATTTCCTGACCTATTTTAAGCATATTTATCAGTTAGAAAATAGAAAACTTGAATTGTTTTCCTGAAATATTTATTAAATATAGATGTAACCAAAATAAATCCAGGGTCAATAATTTTTTTTTAAAGATTTTATTTATTTATTTGAGAGAGAGAACGAGATAGAGAGAGCATGAGAGGGGGGAGGGTCAGAGGGAGAAGCAGACTCCCTGCTGAGCAGGGAGCCCGATGTGGGACTTGATCCCAGGACTCCAGGATCATGACCTGAGCCGAAGGCAGTCGCTTAACCAACTGAGCCACCCAGGTGCCCCAGGGTCAATAATTTCATCTGATTCTGAATTACCTTTCAAAAACGATATACCTGAAATTTCAACGTATGAAGGAAATTATTTAACCATTTTTGATGGATTTGCTTTCCAAAAAGTGGAAGGAATGTAGCTGATGTTCTAGTTTTTTTGTTTGTTTGTTTGTTTTTAAACTGGCTTGTTGGAATTAAGTTTTTCTAAGAAGAAAATATGGACACCCATGTGTCAAATTTACAAAATCTCAGATATAATCTTCTAATTGTTCTTCACATTTGAATATAAGTACATAGAAAATCACAAAATTCAAGTCTGAATGATTAAATAGACTTTTTAGGAGAAGAATCCTAGATGAACTAAAATAGTTCATTCTTTCTGATCTTTCAGTTGTTTTCTTTTAATATGAAAATTCCACATAAAGATATGACATTTATTAAGGATATACTGATTTTAATTATAAAATGATAGTACATTGATTTCTCTTGATATTTTTTAAGAAAAAATAAAATATTCAAAACTGAATACAATTATGAAGACTTTGTTTCTTTAAAGATATTCTCATATTTTTTCTTTTCCTTAGGCTTTGTCTTAGATCACAGACATTTCTTATTGCCACCATAGGAGCTTAGAGACAAAGATGTCACTAATCTTCGATCCATGAAATAAGAATCCAAGACATCAAAACCAAAAGAGGGCCTTTTAAGGGAGGATAATAAATCCAAGCAACCCTCAAAGGGAGAATGCACAGATGAACTTCAACTGGGATTACATAAAATTCCACTATTTGAGATTCTTTTTTTGGGCCATGAGGGCATTTTAGTCAGTTTCTTGAATATCCCTAAAAAAGTTAAACTCTCCTATATTAAAATGGTAATATTTTAACAGCCTTAAAATAACATGAGGAGTTGCTATTCAATACGTATAAAATTTCAGTCATGCAAAATGAATAAATTCTAGAAATCTGCTTGTACATTATGCTTACAGTTAATAACTGTGCACCATATGTATAAATATTTATTAGGAAGGTAGATCTTATGCTATTTGTTCTTATCACAATTAATTTTGTTTAAAAAATTTTGGAATGTTAATAAGAAGATAAAGTCTAGAACAGTCTTTCTGAATCTCTGACTTTCCCCATCTCAACATACATGATATATATAACATCACATAGTACACAACACAATAACATAGGAACTTGCAACGCATTGGAATTTTGCTTTTCCTCTATTTTCCTATGTGGTTCTTAAAAGTATACTCCCAAGGGGTGCCTGGGTGTCTCAGTTGGTTAAGCATCTGCCTTCGGCTCAGGTCATGATCACGAGGTCCTGGGATCCAGCCCTAGGTAGGGTTCAGCAAGGAGTCTGCTTTATCCCTCTGCCTCAGCTCCACCGTCCCCTCGTGCTCACAAGATAAATAAATAAAATCTTTAAAAAAAAAGTATACTTCCAAAAGTTTTTAAAATAACTGTAATGAAATATTTGGCATTGAGCAGAGGGAGAGTGAGTGAAAATAGAAAAGGAGAGTCATTTGACTACTACACAATTTGGCTTGAGTTAGCTTTCACATTGCTGGTAAACACCTTTACATCTATAACATATGTAACATGTAACAGGATATAACTGGGTTTCAGTGCCTTAGAAAGACAGCATTGTTCTGTAGGAAAGGCCATACTTCCGTGAATAATAAACATCCAGTTTCTCTTTAAAAATTGCACAAAATTTTAGTGGAAAACTTCAGATCAATGAAATAAACATACTCTTGAATAATACAACAGACAGAAGTTAGAATATCATTTTTTACCCAGATTCTACAAGTCCTGATACAATGATATCCCCAAACAAAGAAAATTCAAATATAAAATAGGAAATATATCACTGCTATTTTTAAATGTTAAACTTATGGGACTGTTTATAGATGTAATTTATATTAGAAATACATAAGAAAGTACTAAAAATAAGATCATGTTAAATATATTGTCAGACATTGACATTTTTATCATAAAACTACACTTAATGCTATTTGTCCTCTTAAAAAATGCCCATAGTCAAATTTTACTTCAATGCCTAGTTTATTCCTCTCTGGAAGTTCAGAGGCTTATTACTTACATAAATGATTTTTTTAATTACATATAATAACAGTACTACATAAATGATTATAAGCCTTCAATTTTATTTCAACAAATAAATGTAATCAATCAATTCCTTTGCAAAAGCAAACTAGTTTATTTTTTGCTATTTATATTGTTCCTTTACATCTAAAATATTAATAAGTTATTATACAAGGTATAAAAATAGGCATTTAGGTGGAAAAATTCCAAAAAGTGTATGTTTTCATTCAATGATGTAGTTTAGATTAGTAAAATTGAGAGAGAGAAAGAAAGAAGAAGAAAAAAAAGAAAGAAAGAGAAAGAAAGAAAGAAAAAGAAAGAAAGAAAGAAAGAAAGAAGAAAAAGAAAGAAAGAAGAAAAAAGAAAGAAAGAAAGAAAGAAAGAAAGAAAGAAAGAAAGAAAGAAAGAAAGAAAGAAAAAGAACAAGCTGAAGTATTTCTCCAGAGATGCTGGAGGAGATGCCTAAGGAATTGGAAATGATGTTGGTAATGTAATGGTCTGTGTAACCTCATGAGCTGTCAAATCCTAGACTGCACAAGACTAATAGCTCTTTTATAAAGAGTTTCTTTTAGCACTGCTCCCCAAACTCAAAGGCGCAGAACACTAGCTATTTAAGGGCAAAGTGATAAAGACTCACTTAACTTAGGTTGATAAGCTTTCTCAGGAGTAGCATTTTGATTCTGAAACAAGTCACAGAACTCATTAGCAGAACCAATGGCAATGATAATAGACTATGACTATCTTTAATTGTCCTTCTGTTGTGTTATGCATTTAAAGACTACATGTGAAATGAAAGCTTTGTCGGTGATTTAATGGCAGGATTTGGGTTTTAAAGTAAGATAATCTCACAACTATAACAAGATCAGTTCTGCATTAGACACATGCCCTGGATCACCTTCAGAAATCATTGTTGACCACATTTGAAGCTACCAATTTTGCAAAATAATAGTTTAAGTCTACTTATCATTTAAGATTCAAAGATATTAACTTCATGTTTCATGAAATATGAAATAAAATGCTAACTACAAACCTGGCACATACTTCAAATGGCATTCTAGAGTTTAAAGCATCAAAAGGTTTTAAATAGGCAGTACCATTATATATAGCAGAGTTTTTAAAGCTGTCAGTATGATGAAGAGAAATATTTCATCATCCCTGGAAGGATGTACAAAGTTTAAATAAACATATTCAATATGACAATATAATTTTATATTTAGAAATGTGAAGAAAAAGTAACTGTTTTTTAATACAAATTCCAGAAAGTAGATTCATAAAGAAAGTTCTATTTCTTTGTACATAATTGATTCTCAAAACAGGAAGAGTTATCTTGGATATGGAATATGTTTATGAGATGTTTGTTTTAATGGAACACAGTTTAGACTGTAAAAGTTTGAAAACTTCTAATAGAACAAAAACATGTAGTAGAGACTAAACTGGGGCCCAGAGACCTGGATTGCAGGCAGGGTTCAGTATAAAGCCCTAAGCATTTAGAATGCTCAATTTGGACTTGCTTAGCTTAGCAGCCTTGTGGGTCTACCCCTTACTTGCAGAGTACTATAGTTCATATTATAGATCCCATGCTGTTTTCAGCATCCTCTGTTGTTAAATAGGGGGTTTGGATTAATTATCAAATTATTTCAGATGCGCACTTATTTAAATTATTTTTTGAGAATGTAGTGAATTACATTCTCCCTAAATTTTATCTATGTGGCTATTCTTAACACTATAAGTTATGTGTAATAAAATACTAAAATAACTGGAAAAATCAAGGAAAAATGTGTTTATAGCTTATTATGACTATGTAGGGCAATGTGATTAGAAATGGGCGGGCTACAGAGATTCAGAAACCTTTACAAACCAGCCTTCTGTTATTTTCCCCTTTGTTCTCATATATCAAAAGGAGAAATCAAATAAACCAAAATCAAACTTGGTTATAGTAAATTGGATGAAGGGTCAGACAACTAGGACATTTGTTATTTTTATCTTCTATCATCCCTTTATTCCTTAAAAAAAAAAATTCATTGAGGTATGGTCAACAAACAAAAAGCTGTAAGTACTTAATGTATACAACTTGAATCTGGAGAGAAGTATACATTTGTGAAACCATCACTACAATCTATGTCATAAACATAACTATTATCTCCAAATACTACATGATACCACTTATATAAGAAATCTAAAATTGTCTTTCTTTTTCTTTAATATCACTTCCATGCTTTTTCTTTGGGGAAATATTTTTGGGAGTGGTTATGAACCAACCTTATTGAGAGTGATAACAAAACTAATCAACCATTTGTATGCATCCAAACTGTAGGTTACAAAATATTGGAAGTATTTTAAGGTAGTTATAGGAACCTATGTAATCAGGATACTTGAATATATTATAACGAAATTTAGAAAGATAAAGGAGCCACAGTATATAAAACACTTTGGCTTCAAAAAAGTTACTACTCAACACATATTTACTGAGGCCCTACTATGCATTAAGTGTATTAGAAGTGCAAAGATGAAAAACATGTGATCCATAGTCTAAAATATTTACTTGCAAGAAGATAGATAGCAAAGTGATAATTAAAATGAATAAGGAATGCTGTGAGAAAAGTGGACATGGGTAACTACAAGATTTCATAGGAACAAATAAAATGACGGATCAAGTTCAATAGCCATATTAGAAGGACACTTTGGAAGAAGTGATGCTGATTCCTAAAGCATCAGTAGGAGTTAGAGTCATTAAAGGCTGATCCATGCAAAACAGTAAGCACATGTAAAGATGAAGGGAGATAAAGCCTTATTTTTCAGTAGAATCTAAATCTATGAGGATGAGAGTAGAGAGTGAGGATTTAAGCAGAGTGTATGTCACAAACGGCATATTACAGCATACTAAGAAGTTTGCACAGTAGCCTAAAAGATATTGAAAGACATGGAAGAATTTTAATGAAGGGGTGGTTTTTCTTTTACATATTTTTTTTCATTGAAGTGTAGTTGAAATACAATATTATATTAGTTTCAGGTATACAACATAGTGATTCAGTGATCATATTACTACAAAAAGCTAATCACAATAAGTGTAAGTACCATCTGTACCTTATGAAATTATTACAGTATTATTGACTATATTCCTGTGCTGTATTTTCATGCCTGCAACTTATCTTTTTATAACCAGAAGTTTATACTTCTTAATCCCTTTCACCTCTATGTCCACCTCTCCATCCACCCCCAATCACCAGTTTGCTCTCTATATTTATGAGTCTGTTTCTCTTTTTAGTTGTTGTTGGTTTATTTATTTATTTTTTTTTAGATTTCACAGATAAGTGAAATTATATGGTATTTGTCTTTCTCTGTCTGACTATTTCACTTAGCACAATATCCTCTGGGTCTACCCATGTTGTTGTAAATGGCAAGATTTTATTCTTTTTTATGGCTGAGTAATATTCCTCTGTGTGTGTGTGTGTGTGTGTGTGTTTGTGTCTGTGTGTGCCATATCTTCTTTATCTATTCATCTATTGATGGACACTTAGATTGCTTCCGTATCTTGACTATTGTAAAAATGCTGCGATAAACATAGGAGTGCATGTATCTTTTCAAATTAGTGTTTTTGTTTTCTTTGAGTACATATCCAGAAGTGGAGTTACTGGATCATATGGTACTTCTGCTTTTAGTTTTTTGAGGAACCTCCATACTGTTTTCCACAGTGGCTATACCAATTTACATTCACCAACAGTACATGAGGGTTCCCTTTTCTCCCCACACCCCAACACTTGTTATTTCTTGTCTTTTTGATATTAGCCATTCTGATTGGTGTGAGGTGATATTTCATTGAGGTTTTGATTTGAATTTTCCTGATGATTGTTGATGCTGAGCATTTTTTTTATGTGTTTGTTAGCCATGGTGTATATCTTCTTTAGAAAAATATCTGTTCAGATCATCTGCCCATGTTTTAACCAAATTATTATTTTTTTTGTTTTCTGTTGAGTTGTATGATTTATTTATATATTTTGGATATTAACCCCTTATCAGATATATCATTTGCAAATATCTTCTTCCATTCCATAGGTTGCCTTTTCATTTTGTTGATGGTTTCCTTTGCTGTATAAAAGCTTTTTAGTTTGATATAGTCCCAATTATTTGTTTCCTTTTGTTTTTCTTGCCTTGGGAGATAGATCTAGAAAAATATTGTTAAGGCTGATGTTCATGAGTTTACTGCCTATTTTTTTTAGGAGTTTTATGGTTTTAAGTCTTCTATTTAGATCTTTAATCCATTTTGAGGTTATTTTTTGGTATGGTTTAAAAAAAAGTGGTCCAGTTTTACTGTTTTGTATTGCTGTTCAGTTTTCCCAACACAATTTTTTGAAGAAACTATCTTTTCTCCTTGTATATTCTTGCCTTCTTTGTCATAGATTGACCATATAAACATGGGTTTATTTCTGGGCTCTCTATTTTGTTCTACTGATCTATGTGTCTAATGAAGGAATGGTTTTTAAATTGCATTTTTAATTCAGAAAGCTCTCTCTAGCATCAGAGAGGAGACTAACTTGGACTTGCAGCAAACTTGGAGGGGAATAATGAAGCCTTCGACCAGGGTAAGGACGGTAATCAGTGATAGTAAAAATATTTGGATACGTTCAAGAGATATTAATCCTGTTCTTCCTTAACCAAGGAGTGGGCTCATGATCTATAATAAACCAATCCTACTAACTTTTCTAGATCAAGACACATGAGTCTAATGAAGCAATGATAGGAGAATGTTTAGAGCTCATTCATTTCAGTAGTGGTTTCTTTCTTTTAAGCTTTTATGAATTTACTTGAGAGAGAGAGAGTGAGAGAGAGCATGAGCAGAGCCGGGGGGGTGCAGGGAGGATGGCACAGAAGGAGAGGGAGAAGCAGGCTTGATCCCAGCACCTGGCAATCATGACCTGAGCTGAAGACAGACGCTTAACAGACTGAGCCACCCAGGCGCCCCTCAGTAGTGATTTCTGATGCAAAGTTCCACTGGCTAATGATGTCGACACTTGGCCATTCCTTAGTTTCTCTTAAGTTTTTGCCACAGGTTTTTAGTCTTCCAGGTGGTTCTCTAAGCTAATTATTAGCATTTTAATAAATTCCCATTATGTACAAGAGAGCTGCCTGCAGCCAGAGAACATTTAACTGCTAAATATACCAATGCAAATAAACAGAGTTTAATTTATTATTTTTATTATTATAAATTTTTATATATTTTTATTTTATTTTTCATATTTTATAGTTTTTATATTTTATATTATTATTATAAATTTATTATTATTTAATAGAGTTAAAAGTAAAAATAATCCTCATAATTTGGTAGAGGGTTGTTTGCAAAAACAACAAAAATCCTGGCTTTAAAATACAATATGACTATACCAGGCATTCAGTTAAGTGTTTTATAATAAATGCAAATAATTGTCTCAACTTTTTTCTAAGTTCGGAAAGAACAGAAATTTTTAAAATAAATAAACTGTTTTAAAAGGAAGCCATTAAAGCAAGACTTCTAATACAGTGTTTACTTGGAACAATCCTTTGGCATTTTGTTATCTAACTGTTTCAGACATTTATGACATAATTTAAATGTAAAACTATTTTTATTTAACCATCAAAAATAGAGAAACTAGACAAAATGAGTAACTTAGGGCAGAACAGTGAAGTGGTCCTTAAATGAAGTTTAAATCAAAAATAAAAATTGTTGGTTCCAAATATTAAAACTGTCTTTGAGAGATTAAAGTAGTAAAATTTGAACAAAGCAAATGGAATATTTTACATGGAAGAAATGGACACAAAAACATCCTCTGTGAAGAAACCACTACCACCAGAACAACAAAATTCAGAGGCTACTATAATTAACGTGTAAATTAGGTACATCTAAAAAAAATGTTGGGATCTTATGTGAGAAAAAATTAATTAAGAAGAAATATGTTTTCCTACTAGGATTTGAAGCTCTTTGAGAGCCGGGGATACACTCTCATTAAGTCAATTAAATCATTAGCAGGCACCAGGTAGCATGGTGCTGTATACTTTGAGCCTTTGAGGAAGTCAGGGAGACGGGTCCAAAATAAATATAATATGGTCTCTGTCCATAAAGAAGAAACAGTCATAGAATAACTCATTACACTAAATGTGATCAAGGCCATCATAGAGCCAGGGCCACAGAAGAAATGGAACAGTCCTTTCTGCATACAGAGTAAAGAAAGACTTCAAGGGTAGATACCTTTTGAGGTGTGACTTAAGAGTTTCATAGGATATCTATGTTTTTATGTGTGTTTGATAGGAGAGTAATAGATGAGTCTTTTATATGGCTGAACTTGAGTATCAATAAAATGGGATAAGTGGAGTAGAGGGAGATAGAAGTGGAAAATCTTGGGGGCAGATTGTAAAAGACATTTAATAATATGCTATTATTATCTGAATTATTCTGAGTTATTATCAACAGCATGAGGTCACTAAAGATTTTTATACAAGAAAGTGACATAATTAATTGAGTTGGAATGATATTCTTAACTATAATACAGAAGGCAATAGGTGGGAAGAGAAGCCAAGGGACTTACCAGAAAGCTAGTGTAACAGTCCTGAGGAGAAATAATATAGAAGCAATATGGTTTAGTAATCAATTAGATTTGAAGAGTAAGGAATTTGACTCTACAGCACTCTAATTTGAAAAGTAAGGAATTTGAAAATAATAACTTTTATATGGGTAACAATTGAGGACTGAAGGAAGATGAAAACTTGGAGAAAAGACAAAGAGGTTATATTTATGTATGCTGGCATTAAATTACATGGTTGATACACTAGTGGAGATGTCTGACCAGCAGACAAAATATAAAAAGATAAATCCATAAATATCAGTAATGTTTATATGCATCTTGTAGTCAACTAGTGTATAGGAGATAATTAAAATTATTAAAGTAGATTCATGCTCCAGAAAATTGCATTTAGGATGAGATGAGAAATGTACTAAGGACAGAATATGTGATCTAAAGGTCAGGGAACAGAAGAAGAGGACAGAGAAAGAACAGGCAGATTACCCAGATGAAAAACAAGAAAGTGGAATCCCAAAGTCTAAGGGAGAAGAAAGCACCAAGATGAAGAATATGGCTGTCAGTAGACAAATGTTACTGGTTTTATTTTCCCTTCTTATTCCCTTCTATACATTTAAATGACACCCAATTGACTTATATTTCATATGGCCAAATGATTGATGTTTTTTTAATCCTTCTGACACAATGACCTCTAATAGGAATATAAAAATTATCTACTTTGATTTACATTTTGAGGAGCTGAATCTTTTGATATTACATATATATCTTTTTTTAAAAAAATCTGAGTTTCAGAAGTAAAGCTGGTATCACCTTAACTGATTTAAAACAATCAATTTGTTTCAAAACAATCTAATTGTTGAGAATAAAATTCCATTTCTTGTACATTTTTTAAGTACAAAATGACATAATCTACTGAATAGAGTACTAATATTCTCAAATTTTATTATAAAGTTAAGAACTGACCAAGATTACTTTAGCATTTCTCTCAGTTTGACCAATCTTTGGACAGGCTTCTTCCTGCCTCTCAGCCCCTAAGAATTCCACAGAGCATTTACTTCCCACAGAGCATTTATTTTATTCTTTTTTCATTTTTGCAATTTAAATTCAAATAATTAACATGTAATATATTATTGGTTTCTGAGGTAGAGGTCAGTGATTCATCGGTCTTATATAACACCCATGCTCATTACATCACATGCCCTCCCTAATGTCCAACACCCAGTTACCCATCCTCTATCCCCCTCCCCTCCAGCAATCCTCAGTTTGTTTCCCATGATTAAGAGTCTCTTATGGTTTGTCTCCCTCTCTGATTTTGTCATTTTATTTTTTCCTCTCTTCCTGTATGATCCTCTGTTTTGTTTCTTAAATTCCACATATAAGTGAGATCATATGATAACTGTCTTTCTCTGATTGACTTATTTTGCCTAGCATAATATCCTTTAGGTCCATCCACATCATTGCAAATGGCATGATTTCATTTTTTGATGGCTGACTAGTATTCCATTGTATATATATACTACATCTTTTTTTTTTTAAGATTTTATTTATTTATTTGACAGAGAGAGAGAATGAGAGCACAAGCAGGGGGAACAGCAGCCAGAAGGAGAGGGAGAAGCAGGCTTCCCGCTGAGCAGATAGCCAGATGTGGGTCTTGATGCCAGGACCCTGGGATCATGACCTGAGCCAAAGGCAGATGTTTAATTGACTGAGTCACCCGGGTGCCCCATCTACATCTTCTTTATCCACTCATCTGTTGATGGACATCTCTGGTCTATCCGTAGTTTGGCTATTGTGGACATTGCTGCTTTAAACACTGGGGTGCAGGTGCCCTTTAGATCACTACATTTGTATCTTTGGGGTAAATACCTAGTAGTGCAATTGTGGGTCATAGGGTAGTTCTATTTTAACTTTTTGAGGAACCTCCATATTGTTTTCCAGAGTGGCTGCACCAGCTTGCATTCCCACCAACAGTGTAAGAGGGTTCCCCTTTCTCTGCATCCTTGCCAACATCTGTAATTTCCTGACTTGTTAATTTTAGCCATTCTGATGGGCATGAGGTGGTATCTCATTGTGGTTTTGAGTTGTATTTCCCTGATGCTGAGTGATGTTGAGTGAGTGTTGATCATGTGCCTGTTGGCCATTTGGATGTCTTCTTTGGAGAATGTCTGTTCATGTCTTCTGCCCATTTCTTGATTGAATTATTTGTTCTTTGGATGTTGAGTTTGATAAGTTCTTTATAGATTTTGGATAATAGCCATTTATCTGATAAGACATTTGCAAATGTATTCCCCCATTCTGTCAGTTGCCTTTTGGTTTTGCTGTTTCCTTTGCTCACAGAGCATTTACTTTAGAAAATGTGTAACTGCAAATTCTTTCTCTGCCTTTTGGAGATGTAAATCTGTTTAAAACCTTCTTGCTGGTTTTAGAAGGCAGGACAGTCTTTCTCAAGGATCTGGGCACCATCACTTTGAAATGTAATTGTCAATGACAATAGTGTCCTTACCTTCCAGTCTCTGTGGAGGGTTGTCTACCTGATATTTCCTTTCACTAAGAAAAATCTGTATTGAGAAGGAAATAGTGCAAGGGCTTCCCTAGGACTTAAGATAAGTATCTCTTCAAAGTCATCCCATTACTTTTGTTATCAATCAAAACTCAACTGATTACATTCAAATATGTAATTTAATCTCCCACGTATTTTGTCACAGGGAAGGGGGTTTGCCATAAATAGAAAAATCTTATATCCTCCATTATAAAGTAAGTATGTATCTTTTGATATTCATCTATGTGTTTGTTCAACATATTGACCTCTTTGAATAACCAGCTACCAAATACTAGAAAAAATGCCTTCTGAATATGTAAATCTGGAGACTGAAAACATGAAAACAGTATCCTAAGAGGTCATAGAATAGCTGGTTGGCATGCTCAAATTTCTTTTTTGAACTCTCAATGGTGCTATATGGAAAGATGATTTTGTTTTAAATGACACTACTAAAAAAAATTACCCATATTTGAGTGAAATGAGCACGCACTTTGTAGTCTACAGAATCTAGCTCTATACACTGATATGAATTCACCTGGGCAATTAAATTAATTTGAGATTAACATTTACATCTGAAAATAAATACAGTAATATTTAAATAGTTGTGTTGTTTTGAGGATTCAAGACAACTTATATTGTCTAATTTAGAAATTTTTGGTGTTGAACCCAGGAGTCATTCCTTTAATTTACCAGCATTATCAAAGCTAATCACTTCCCCTTGTATTCACTTTTTATTTGGCTTATAGGATACTACATTTTTCAAAAATCTAACTGGTGGCTGCTCTGTTTCCTTTACAGAGCTCCTCATTTCTGGCCCATTTCTCAGCATTGGTAGTTTCCAGGTTTAAGTTCCTGGACCCTTCTAAATTTGTATTCACTGCTGTGGTGATCTTATTCAGTCTCTTGGTATTAAATACTATTTAGATATGGATGACTTTTAGATTTATATCTATAGGCCAGGCCACTTTTACAAACTATGGATGTATATCTAGCCACCTACTCTTAAGTTGGATGTTTATTAGAAATCTCAAAATTGATGTTCAATATGTTACATTTGATTTTGCCCTCAAATCCTGCTCCATCTGCATGTAACCTTCTCCATATCAGTTGGCAAAAACTTCATCCTTCTAGCCACTCAGATCTCAACCTTTCATTTTCTCATACCACATATCCAATCCTTCAGGAAATTCTGTGGGTCTAGAATCTGACCACATCTGCTATCCCACTGTTCCTACTAAACATGAACTTGAAGAGCTGTCTAATTTAGTCTCTTAATAGATCTCATTGTTTTCAGTCTTGCCCTCCCAGGGCAGTCTGTACAAAGAAGGGTTTTATCATTTTAGCAACCTAATTGTATTATGACCTGCTCAAAAACCTGCAGTAGCACCCAATTACACTCAAAGTCAAAGACAAACTCTTACAATGACCTACAAGACCTAACATGATATGCTCCATTACTTTTTTGTTCTCAACTACTTTTACTCTCTTCATTCTTTTTTTTTTAATATTTTATTTATTTATTTGATAGAGAGAAAGAGAGCACAAGTAGACAGAATGGCAGGCAGAGTGAGAGGGAGAAGCAGGCTCCCCGCTGAGCTGAGAGCCCAATGTGAGACTCGATCCCAGGACCCTGGGATCATGACCTGAGCCAAAGGCAGACACTTAACCCACTGAGCCACCCAGGCACCCTACTCTCCTCATTCTTTATTCCATTTCAGCTTTCTTGCTCTTCCTTTAACCTAACAGGCATATTCTTACCATAGGACCTTTGCATAAGCCTTTTTTTTTTTCCCCCTGCTGGGAGATTTTCTTCCCCAAGACAAGAAAGTTTATGACTAATTCAAATAACTTTTCAAATTTTTGCTTAACTGGTATTTTTTCATTGATTCCTACCATTACCACCTATTTAAAATCACAATTAAAAAACCCAAAAACCAAAAAAAACAAACAAAAAATAAAATTATAATCTGCCTTACCCGTCTCCACTCACTTTTATCTTTGACTTTTTCCCATTATACTTGTCAACTTTTAATGGATTATATTATGTATTTTGTGTATTATATTAATTGTTTATTTAGCCATTGATTCCACAGTAATATGAACCCCAGTCAGGCAAGGATCTGTATCTGCTAGGTTTGATATTATCCAAATGCCTAGAATGGCACCTGACATAGTCATTCAACAGATTACTGTGCCTGACAAAGAGTAGTTGGTATTATTATTTTCTATCCAGTACACAGTTTATCATCAATTATAATATTGCCCAGAGGTCATATCCCTATTCATCATATTTAATTTAATAGGTAATGAAATTGCACACAGACAATCCTTGAATAAAATGTAGCATAAACTTTTAATGCTATATCAAACAGAAACTCAGAAACATTACTAGGAAAAGAATCTTTGGGCTAGGTATTGGTGAATAATGAAGCTAGAGACATCCATGATGAGGAGAAAATAATAGTAGTGAAAGCTGTGGTGAGTCAACTAGGTTCCCAGCTGCAAGGAATGTTGGCTAGCGACAGCTCACAAATAAGCTGTTTTCCAGGCATTATTCTCAGCTGGAGAGCAAAGATTTGCCCAAGAATATGCTTCCTTCCTTTGGGCAGCTGATATCTATTGGCTGGTCAAACAATGCGGGGTATAAAAACCCAGCCCCTTGCTTGATTTGGAGTGGAATATCCTAATTCTGTGGAGCTCTTCGTGGAATTGCTAGTGACCTCTGTCATAAAGGTACAAACTTTCAACTTCTCCTTTTGGCTACTCCTGTTTCTCTTCCTCCCTTTGAGTTTTTGCAACCGGGCATGTTTCCCAGTAAAAGTCCTGCACATAAATCTCTATTTCAGAGGCTGTTTCTTTGGAGAAACTTACCTAGGACAGTTTGTACCAGAAATGATCCTAGAAATCACATACTAAGATGGCAATTTGGATTGTGTTATCTGCTGCCTGGCTGAATATGAGGACCACATCACTGGAGGTAAGTACAATCCCAACCCCTTGTATGCTGTTTCAGGGAAGCTAGAATCAGGGTGGAAGGGATTGCACTGACTGTTGCAACGTCTCAGACGTCTGAGCGTTCAGAGAAAGTGGTATTTCAAGGACTCTGAAATTAGTCCATTTTTGTTGGATACTAATGCATTAGGGAAAGAAAAGGAAGACTGGAGATGATTAATCACCACTTTAGGCGAAGTGTGAAAGCTAGATGACCTTGTAAGCAGCATAAAGTTATTTTCATCTCTGACGGGTAAAAACAGCTATGCATGAGGCCCATCCTTTAATTATAAGAATAAAGGAGCCTTAGAAAATTTCAAAATCTGAAATCTGCAAGTGTGTTTATCCAAAGGTTAAGGTCTTAATTAGAAGGGTATGGGACCCTGTGAAGGTAAGAACTGGATTAATGCACTTGAATTACCATATTCCTTAAACACAGAGGGGCCTTCGAGAATGGTCCACTGCTCTCTTAAAAGGTTAGTGTTCCTTCCTTACATGAAGTTGATTCAGATACACTCTGCTTCCATCCCCACTTCCACTCTGTGTTACCACATCATAATCCAACTGAGGCAGTGCTGGGCCTACAAAATGAGGAAAAGGAATACACACCAAAAAAACTGTAGGACATAGACAAAAGTTACTGGTAGGAGCCAGGTAAAGTATGTATAGGTCCCGAGGGGCTGGATTAAGAAGGGTCAAAGGGAGAGATTTTGTTTGTTTGAATATATTTAGCAGTTGTGGTAGGCAGAATCGTGCCCCCATCTAACCTCCACTTCCTAATCTATGTCTGTCACGTCATCTTTCTCTCTCTCTCTCTCATGGCGTCTCTCACAGGAGAATTTAAATAGAAAAGAGAATAAAGTTTGCTAATAAACTGACCTTAAAATGGGAATGTTATTCTATTTTTTTTAAAGATTTTATTTATTTATTTTACAGAGAGAGAGCGAGAGCAGGAACACAGGCAGGGGGAGTGGGAGAGGGAGAAGCAGGCTTCCCACCGAGCAGGGAGACCGATGTGGGACTCGATCCCAGGACCCTGGGATCATGACCTAAGCCGAAGGCAGACGCTTAACGACTGAGCCACCCAGGTGCCCGGGAATGTTATTCTAAGTTATCCTGGTTATTTCTATGAGGGTTCTTAACGTTGTAAGAGGGGAGTAGAAAACAAGAGTCAGAAATAGAGATGTGACTATTTAGAGTGATGCCAGGTAAGCAAGATTCAACATCCCATTGCCCGCTTTGCAGATGAAAAAAGAGGCCCCGGGGCACCTGGGTAGCTCAGTTGGTGAACCGTGGGACTCTTGATTTTGGCTCAGATCATGATCTAAGGGTCCTGAGATGGAGCCCAGTTAGGCTCTGTGCTCAGCGGGGAGTCTGAGATTATCTCCCTTTGTCCCTACCCCTGCTCGCGTGTGCGCCGCTCTCACTCTTTCTCTTTATAAAATACATCTTAAAAAAGGCCGGGGAGGTGGGGGAGAAGCCGAGGAATTTGGGTAACTTCTAGAAGCTGGAAAAAGCAAGAATGTGGGTTCTGCCCTAGAAACTCCAGAAAGTAACACAGCTCTGGCAAATTAGCCTAATGAGACCCATTTTATTTTTTATTTTTTTTAAAGATTTTATTTATTTGGCGGAGAGAGACACAGTGAGAGACGGAACACAAGCAGTGGGAGTGGGAGAGGGAGAAGCAGGCCTCCAATGGAGCAAGGAGCCTGATGCAGGGCTCGATCCCAGTACCCTGGGATCATGACCTGAGCCAAAGACAGACGCTTAATGACTGAGCCACCCAGGCACCCCTAATGAGACCCATTTTAGATTTCTGCCCTGCATAAGTGCAAGATCATAAATTTGTATTGTTTAAGACATTTAGGTTTTGGAGACTTGTAGCAACAGAAAACTAACACAGCACTCCTTCATGAAGTAGGATATAACACCTTGGCAAGGACCCCATGAGATGGTGCTAATATGGTACCAGAAGGATGAATAAAACAGTGACGTGTACAAAGTAAAATATTTATGCCTGAATTGCCTTGGCTTACAGCACCTGGAAGAATGAGTGTCTCTAACTTGAAGGAGGGAAGTGGGCAACCACCTCGGTAGCCCCACTACAGTTTACCCATATCTCTCAGATACATTTCCTTCATGTATTTTTGCTCCACCTGGGAAAATTTCTAGCATGATGCTTGAGGGTGTTAGCTGTTGATGGCCCAAGGTTAATTTCTGTTCCAGAATTGTCCTTAGCAGAAGAATGTTGCCTTTCCCAAAGTTAACATCTTCCTCAAGAGAAGTCAAAAAACATGGTTGGTTGGTGAGGAAGTACAAGAGTGTTAGACACTCTTCCTCAATTTGAGACCATTAGGAAGGATCATCCCAGCCCCAGAACTTTCTGTGGAGATCAGCTGAGATACCTGTGGAAACCATACCACATTTCGACCTCTCCTTCTGCCCAGCATTGTTTCTTACTCTTCCAGGTGGTGGTCTCTAGAGCAAAGCCCAAATAAACCTCCTGCATACAACTCTCCATGTTGGAATTTGTTTCCAGAGAATTAATCTGAGGAAAGAAAATAACTTTTCTCCTCTTTGAAATAGGCAGTGATTTCTTTTTTTTTTTTTTTTTTTAAGATTTTATTTATTTGACAGAGAGCGACACAGCGAGAGAGGGAACACAAGCAGGGGGAGTGGGAGAGGGAGAAGCAGGCTTCCCGTGGAGCAGGGAGCCCGATGTGGGGCTCGATCTAGGTAGTGATTTCTTAAGTGATGGGCTGAGAGCAGATCATGTACTACAATATGCCCTCAAATTTTCAGAAGGTCAAAAGTTGAGCATATCTCAATATTAGCTTTCAAGTTATAGAGCTTTTTATAGTGACCTAAAGAAAGCTGCTTTGCTGGGATGGATTAGGGGAGAATTTGTAGCCTACCTCTACTGTTTCATGTGATCCAGGTGTGATGACTTATCCTAAGATTGAAAGGCTATAGCTGGTTTAAGATACAGCCAGCATAAGTTTGGGTATGGGTAGATCGAAATGTATTCAACAGCATTCTGGAAAGGCTAAGACGGTCTGGGACATAACTCAAGAGGCAGTTACTTTATTAATTCATTCATATATTGATTCATTCATTCAACAAGTGAATGAGTGTTTGTCAAAATGTTCTAAAATGTTTGGCACTGTTTCAGACCTAGGGATAGCACGACTGTAGAGGAAAGCTACTGCCCTTGTCTTTCCAGATGGGGTAGAGACTTGTAAACATGTATTTTAAATATTGAATGATGAGTGCTGTAAGGTAAAAACAGAACATACCTAAGCAAGGTTAGAGGTGGAATAATAAAGGCAAAGCAAAGGCAAAGGCCCAAACTTCTGAGAGGATAACATGGTATTGCTCAGGGACCTGGAAATATTTAAGCTTATCTGTGGGCTAGAATGGAAGGAAAAAGGAAGATGAGAGAAAGGGGTGAGCAAAAGCCAAATTGTGAAATGTCTTATAGGTGGGTCATGTTAAGAGCTTAGACTTTATCCTGAACGCTATAGGGAGAATTGGAAGATTTTAAATAGGGAGGGCTATGATCATATTTGCCTTTCAGAAATATCCGTATGAAACCCTCGCCAAGTGTGGCTCAGATGGCACAATCTGTGGCAGTTCCTGCTGCTAGCAAACTTGATAAAATCAAGGCTCTGTAAACCTTGATCTCTCAGTGCCCTGTAGAGATTTAATATAGAGTTAGGAGTCTAACACCTTTTATTTATAGGATGCAAATAAAGAACATCAGGAAACTCTAACCAAGAAAACACACAGAACACCTTGGAAATTATTGAGGTAGTCGCCATTGTTTCTCAAATATACCAATGATAAAATTTGTGGCATGATTAAATATGACCTCTCCGATCACGGAACTATTCTTTGACTATATTTTCAAAAAGCAATTCTGCTCAGGGCATCGGCTATAAATTAGTGAGCAATGAATCTTCTCATTTCCATCAGTATTTTCAAATTTTGTTCAAAGACTCCAAAGATGAAAACCATGGGTGATATTAACACAAAGTTGTGTGTGTGTGTGTGTGTGTGTTTTAGTGTTCTAGAAAATGCCATTTCCCTTAGACACCAGCCCTCAGCTATGTCCTTGTCTGGAGCTTCATTTTCATAAGCTTCAGTAAAAATAGTAGAATCTTATGTTTTGGAGAAAAGTGTTATTAACCCTGGTGAAGGTTCTTTTAACCATAGGCAGTAGGAAATTTTAACTTCGGATATCAGAAATAATCAGAAATATTGTCATTCCTACAGCTGAATGTACCAGGACTTAATTCAGACTCCCCTTGTTAAGATTGGGTTGTAAATAGTCTTAATCCCAAACATTTAGTTTTCAGATGTATTATCTTCTTGAGTCTCATTAAAAGCAATTAATCAGAATAAGAAGACTTTTTTGGTTTAGTCTGCCCTGATAATGCCAGGTGAGCAGGTGGGTGAAGCCTGGACAAGAGAACAATGTGAAGAAATGTTTGCTCTACAAACCTAAAATACGAATCAAATGGTGTAAGTTTCCCCAGAAACAGAATCCTACGAAACACCAGTTGATCAAAACATTATTTACTCAGCTAGAGAAATAAAACTCAATTAAAAACCCTGGACGAATATGTGTTTTGTTTTTTGTTTTGTTTTTTGGTATGGGTTATACAATGCCTGTTTATTTCTATATTAATACATCTAATAGTTATTAGGCTCTCATGAAAGATAAATATGAACTTACAAAGTCACTAATGCAAAATAATAGAAATAATAATCTGTACTGGGAAAATACAGATATCTTCTAGGTTGGCCAGATTGAGCCATTTAATTTAAATGTTGAATGACCACCTAAGTTTTATTGAATTTCCAATTTTTAAAACATTATTTTTTTAAAGATTTATTTATTTGTGAGAGCGAGAATGAGAGAGAGTGTACATGAGAGGGGGGAGGGTCAGAGGGAGAAACAGACTCCCCGCTGAGCAGGGAGCCCGATGCGGGACTCCAGGATCATGACCTGAGCTGAAGGCAGTCGCTTAACCAACTGAGCCACCCAGGCGCCCCTTTAAAACATTATTAATGTGGGATACAAAGTGCCATTACATCCCATGAGCTTATTCCTGATTACGTATTTACTAAATTAGAATCTCTTTATAATACCCAGATACAACACTGGTTCTATAAAATAAGTATTTCCATGTTTGATCCGCAATGCATTTGGGTTTTATTATAGGACTTGTTATTACTGTACATACCCTTTTGGGATGATGCCATGCAGCTTGGGTTTGCCTTCTATTCTGGGGTATCTCTGGCATTTATTCTCTATGTCCTGTATTCTAAATCTATACCACTGACCTAATTTATTATCCTGTATTTTAGACTTGCCTCTACTGCTGCCCCGATATTTGCATTCTAAGATTGGTTAGGCATCTCAAAATAACTATTTAAAACTTAAATAATTCCCCTAAATCTGTGTTTATTTCTGTAACTTTCTTTTACTCAGGGCAGCATATCCTCCGATATAGCTGATAATAAAAATATTTTGACAAGGAAATATCTGTACTTTTTAATTACCAAGTAATATGTATAACACATATTAGCTGTGCTTCATTCCATCCTTAAAATTCCACCTGGATTTTAAACTTTCGAATCTTTCTATGTTGTTTGGAGTTTTACTAGAATACATTATATATAATTTTAAAAAATAGTCTGTTAGAAAAATCTACCATGTTACATACCTGTAAGATCTGTATACATAGTGCTAATTTCAGTAACATCGCTGTTATTAACATAATTCATTATTTCCCGTGCAGTCTGGGATATAGATAAAATAATCACATGAGGACTCAAATACTGTCCCTTTATTGCTCCCTTCGCCTAGTCAGACTAATTCAAGACCTATGTGAGATATCAGACTGAGCAGGCACTTAGGAGGAAAAGTGGTAAATATAACCAAGCCAACAATAACAATTCCATATGAATAAAGGTAGTAGCTACGTTCACTCTCCTCATTTTATAGATGCCTAATAGGAAACATGGGAGAGAGAAACTTACCAAAGATTAAAAAAAAAAAATAGGTGGAGGGACTATCCTTGGAGCCCTGTTGAGCTATAGGGCCAAGACTCTAAAACTAAACTATATTTCTCCCTGGGTGCAGTACTTTTCTTGTACTTGGTATTCATGCTTATTGGCCTCTCATGACACTGTCAATTATACCTCCGGTCCCAACTTAGAAGTGGGGCTAACCTCAAAGGGAGGGATATCTGGGAGGGAATAAATACCTTATCTTTAGGTGGAAAGGGAATTTGTGATTTAGATTACTTGGCAACTTTTTTTTAAAGAGCTACTCATGAAAGATTTCTGGCTCACATCAAAATGTCTAATGCTTTTAAAGTAGACATGTTGAGTAGATTCTTGGACTCTTTGCCTTCCCCTTTCCTTTCCCTTAATCAACAAATGTTACTTATTTTACCTCACGTTCGTCTAAAATTTACCCTGTTTTCTCCATCCTGACAATATTGCTGCTTTTTCTTCTCCCATAAGAACTGTCTTCTTGGGGTGCCTGGGTGGCTCAGTCCGTTAAGCGACTGCTTTCGGCTCAGGTCATGATCCTGGGGTCTTGGGATCGAGCCCCACATCCAGCTCCCTGCTCAGCGGATAGCCTGTTTCTCCCTCTCCATCTGCCTGTCACTCTGCCTACTTGTGCTCTCACTCTGTCAAATAAATAAATAAAATCTTTAAAAAAAAAAAAATGTCTTCTTAATTGGTTCTATATCATCATGTTTGACTCTTTCTAAATTATTCTGTAAATTTCAGCAAGTGTACACTTTCCAAAATGCAAATTTTGTTAATTCCTTGCAAAAACTCCCTGCATACTTCCTCATTTCTCAGTGTATAGTATATTTTTGTATAATAGGGTCTCTACTTAGCTCTCTAGCTTCATCTCTTCTACTTTGTAGTTCACACTTTACACTCCAACTATGTCAAACTTCACTGGTCTTTCAATGCATCTCATGCTCTCTTGACTATAGACTTTTGATTATTTATGTTGAAATAATTTTAGACTTTCAGAATATTTGCAAAAATAGTACTGAGATCCTACATATTGTTCACTCAGAGATTCCCCTAATGCTAACAACTTGCATAATCATTAAAACTATGAAATTAACATTAGTACAGTACTATTATGGAAACTACAGTCTTTCTGTTTTTTACCGGTTTTTACATTAAAGTCCTATTCCTGTTCCAAAACCTGGTCAAGGTTTCCAAGTTCTATTTGGTTGTCATGTTTCCTTTGTCTACTCCAATCTGTGTCAGGTTTTCAGTCTTCCAATATCTTTCAACATAGTAATACTATAAGAATACTAGTCAACTATTTTATGGGATTACCTTCAATTTGAATTTCTCTGGTGTCTCCTCATAAGATTGAGACTTGATGTTCAGCAAGAATATCACAGAAGTGATCAGTGCATCTCATGAAGGAGTACATGATGTTGATATGTCTTATTAACTTTGGTTAAAGATTTTTTCATGGTAAAGTTACTGTTTTCCATTTGTAATTGATAAATGTCTGAGAGAGATTTTGAGACTGTGGAAATATACAGTTGCTCCTCAAAGTTTTGCCTACAAACTTTCACATCCCCTTGTGGAACTTGCCTGAAAAATTAAAATTGAGTTCTGATTGTTGTTTTTTTAATTTTCCTCAATTCTATATTTTTTCTGTTTAAAAAAAAAAAAAAACTCTTCCAACAAGAAGTCTCATACTGTGTGACAATGTGTCCATTTACTCCATGAGAAAGAGCCAAATTGTTATCTGTAGTACCCATAGGTTTTTCTTTTGTACCAGCAGTGTATGAGACTTCCTGTTATTCCACATCCTTGCCAGATCTTGGTAGTGTCAATATGTTTTCATTTTAACCATTAAGTGAATGGTCATATCTCAATGTAGTTTTGATTTTCATTCTCTAGTTCCTAATGCTGCTGAGCACATTTTCCTATGCTTATTTACTGTTCATCTATCTTTTTTGAAATACCTATTTAAATTTTTTTGCCTATTTCTTAATGGCTTTTGTACTGGTTGCAAAGCTTTCAGACTTTTTTTAAATATTTGGGAAATGTGCAGTTCATTAGAAATGTGACTTGCAAATAACTTCTTTCATTCTTTGTCTTGTCTTTTCATGCTTTGGTATCTTATGGTAAGAAAGAAGATAAAACTATTTGCCTAACTGATTATCACAGTAATTTTCCTGTGTTTTCTTCTAATATATTTATAGTTTTACATATTTTATTTTCAGCTAATTTTTGGTATAAGATGTAAGATATAGGCTATACAGGTTAAGGCTTATTATTTTTATTATCAATGTATAAATGTTCCAGCACTGGCTGCTAAAAATGTATAAATGTTCCAGTGTCTTTTGTTGAAAAGACTATTCTTTCCACATTCAGTTGCCTTTTCATCATTGTCAAAAATAAGTGGATAGCAAAGTCTATTCCTTGATTCTCTGTTCTCTCATTCCATGCATTTTTCCACTTGCCCTGATTAGTGAAGAATTGTAGTAAGTCTTAAAATCTTCATGTGAGCTTTCAAAATTTGCTTTTTTTTTTAATTGTTTTTGTTCTCCTAGTTCCTTTGTCTTTCTGTGAAAATTTTAGAACAGCTTGTCAATATCTACAAATAGACTGCTGTAATCTTGACAGGGATTGTATTGAATCTACAGATCAATTTGGGGAAAAAATTCTGTTTTAAACTATTGAATTTTCTGAGTCACATACATAGCATATCTTTGGTTATTTAGGTCTTCAGTTTCTTTCATCAGTGTTTTGTACTTTTCAGCAGATAGATCCTGAATATTATTGGTTAGATTTATACATAAATATTATTTTTTGTAGTATAACTGTAAATGATGCTTTAATTTTTTCCAATCATTAATTAGTAGTTACTAGAGCTACACTTGATTTTTGTATGTTGACCTTGTATCCTGAGACCGTTCTACACTCATTATTTTTAAGATTTTATTTTTGTCAGAGCACATGCAGGCACAAGCAGGGGGAGCAGTGGCAGGCAGTGGGAGAAGCAGACTCCCCACCCAGCAAGGAACCCCATGTGGGACTCGATCCCAGGACCCTGGGATCATGACCTGAGCTGAAGGCAGATGCTTAACTGACTGAGCCACTCAGGCATCCTTCTAAACTCATTACTTTTAGAACCTTTTTATGTAGATCCTTTAAGATTTTTCTACATAGACAATTCTGTCATCTGTAAATAGAGGCAGTTTTATTTTCTTCCTTCCCAATGTAAATACCTCTTCTTTTTCTTGCATTATACACTAAGACATCTACTACAAAGTTGAATAGGAAAGTAAGGCAGGCTTGTTCCCAATTAAGGGGAAAACTTTCACCATTAAATATTATGTCACTTGTAGATATTTTACAGATAATTTTTATCAGTTTAAAACATTTTTTTCTGTCTCTAGTTCACTGAAAAATTTGATAATGGATGGTTTTCTTCATCTGTTGAAATGTTCATATGATTTTTAAAATTATTTTTATATAACAAATTAACACTGGAAAAGGCATGTTCTCTGGTGTTATGATTCAGAGTTAGGTAGAAACCATGTCCCTGGGTATGGAGCTTATGACTTTGTCATTACTTCTGACTCTTCCTCAATTTTGAGTTCTGGGTCTAGCACATATTCCTGTCTCTCCTCCAAGGATAGAAGAGTTGTCTTTTTCTGTTTCTTTTTCTGGCTACACTGGATTTTCACCAGTGCTCAAAGACATCTGTTTTTGATGCCCTTTCTCTCAGAGAATAGGGCATTTTCCCACAGGGGAGATAGAAAAGATCTGGGCAGATTTTCATGTCCCTTGCACAGGAACTGCTCTTCCTCCTCACTCTGGTGCACACTAACTTGGAAGTTTTCTCCATATTCTCAGTACTTTTCTGTGAGTATCTCAGAGGGTTGATGGCAAAAAAATCTGTGAAAAATGTGCCAACTCCCTTTACTTGTGTGGCCTCCAGCAACTCCACATAGTCTCTCCACACTTAGCCTTTACTAATTTGTTGACTAGAATACTTCTGCACCTGCTCTGGATAAGCAAGTGCTCAAGTACTGTCTCTCCCTACAGGCATCTTTCTTTAGATTTTGTGGTGGTTGATTACCTTGTAACCTCCAATCCCTGATGGGTATTAAAAAAAATTCATGAATTTTCAGTTTGTCCAAGTTCTTGTTTTGAGAGTAGATATGATGCTTTGTAGCTTTCTATACTCTGGAGTAAAATCTAGAAGCCTTATGAGCTTTTGAACTTCTTCCGTCCTCTTGTAGTACATTCTCTCATGTTTCCATTTGTTACCTTGCCATCAACCTTTTCATAGGCTTTCTAATTTATACATTCTTTTACTCTTTTGATGAAGTCGTCTTTCAGATAAATTCCTCCAAAAGCCCATCTCTCCTAGAAGAGGGGTTCCTCCTACAGGATTCCTCATTTACTTTTCTCATGATTACATTTATTTAATTCCATTGTACTTTCATATTCCCAGTCCATATCTTTATCCACTTTGTAAGATTCCCAAAGACAGGAGTGTGTTGTATTGCCGGTGCCTGTCACACATTTTCAGCATTCAGTAATCATTTCTGTATTGAAGGCTTCCTATTACTGGTACCACAGACAGTTTAGACAAGAAGTATAGTATTATATAAAAGTCTATATCAACCCAGAATTCAATAATCATGATGTTAAATATTAAATGACCCCTTATTGTCTGAGGAACTGTGCTCCAGGAATATAGGAAAACTGATGAATATTAGATAATGGAATATGAAATCAATGAAGAAAGGAATGCATCCTTTTATCCATACCCTTCTCCCAGTAGTACTTATTACAGAGTTAATTGAAAATCTTTAGAGATAGGATACAACAGAGTAAAGAAAAGGAAGAATAATGCAGACATATACCCTCATTTGGGGGGAAAGCAGGAACTTTACATTTTTTTTAAATTACAGTCATTAATATCAGTAGGAAATTCTTTGCTAAATCCTAGTGTAAATCCTAAATAAACTCTATATTTTGTGTTTTTCCTGACCTTTTCCAAAGATCATAAATGTTAGAGTAACAGAAAAGATGTTTAGGGAAAATACAGATGAACTTCAAAAGAAAAGGAAGACACAGCTCCTCATCTGTAGGTAATAATTGTAGGGACAGTGAGCAATCTCAGGGCTAACAACCAGGAAATAGATACCTGGCTCAAGATGCACAGACAATAGGCAGCTTCACAACACACCAAAGTATATTTCCGTAGGGACTATATTTAATTACTGTACTAGTAAAAATCAGTGGATATTCAAGTTATTTCCCCAAGGAATTCAACATTTATTCAACATTTACACAAGAACAAGAAATCCTTCACTGCTTTATGCTCTGAGCCACAGTTAATTGCAGTTGAACTTCTTAATTTTTTAATATATATTTTTAATTATAGTCATGAAAATGGACCTAAGCATTTTAACATAACAATACTAGACTCAAAAAGCTTCAGCTTCTTTTCAGCATTTGATTGTAGCTAAATTCTCACTTGGATACAGAGAGGAATTTCACTAAATCTAGAAATAGCCCATAAATGCAAAAGTTAAATTTTAACTTTGTCTTCTTTTTGCAGTATATCACATTCCAAAGAAAATATCAACAGAATTATTACCTTGTAAAATAAAAAAAAAATAAAAAAATAGATTGGTAGTTTACATTTAAGAACTTGGCAGTTTCCAATAACTTCCAAATATCTAAAATTATTTTCACAGTATACATTTGTAGTCTTTGGTTACCTGGCAAACTGAAGCTAGGTTTCTGGAAGCAGCATTAAGAGTAAAAACAGTTTAACACTGTACAGTTAACCAGATTTGTAAATAGACAGTTGGAATAACTGGGAACTCTTATCCCAGTCTCTATCCCTTTGTTCAGCCTTTCCTTTTGCATCTGTACACATAGCTGCAGAATGACAGG
This sequence comes from Neomonachus schauinslandi, assembly GCF_002201575.2. NCBI lineage: Eukaryota > Metazoa > Chordata > Mammalia > Carnivora > Phocidae > Neomonachus > Neomonachus schauinslandi. Next base: position 38,012,567 of record NC_058403.1, on the reverse strand, counting down.
CATGTATCATAGTGATTCAGACAAAGGGATTTGGAGTCAGATTGTTTGATTAGATGTCCTGCTACACTTCTCAATAGATTCGTGGCTTTGAGTAGCTTCCAAGACCTCTTTAAGACTCAGACAGGAGGGTAGTACTGGCATGTAGTGTAAGGAGTTGTTCTCAAAATTAAATGAAATAATTTATGTAAAGCAGTAAACATGGTGTCCGATACATAGTCAATAAAATGCTAGCTGCAACAATAATGATCATATATATCATTAAAAGTCAGAATTGTACTACTTGAAAAATCCCAGTAACCAGTAAAGAAGTCATCCCCATTCTTCCTATAAGGGAAGGACTCCTATTTCTACCAACTGCATTAGGATGTAAAGATGTTCCTCATTTTATAATGGGCTCCGTGTCTCTAGAAAATCCAGATAGAGCTCTTTTGTGTTTATTTTTTACTTCAAAAAAACCCTATACTTATAAATTACCATAGGTCAGGATCAATGATTCCAGGTACTCAATAGGAACCCATAGAAAAAAGCAAAACAAAATTTTAAATTACTTAATTCTTGGTCTTACTGGTATTTTACCACTGGTGGAATACTTGATCTATGAGGGAAGGGCAAGAACTTTGGACTCTGACAGGCCTTTATTTGAATACTGGATCTGTCACTTACTAGTTGTATAAATTGGAAAAAAAAAAATTCTGCCTATATGTTTAATAATATCTAACTCATAGGGTCATTATAAGGATAAATGATAAGAACTAGGCCTGGTTCATAATAAGACCTTAATAAATGACAGCTATTATCATTTTCATTTAGCGTAGGTCATTCTGCTTTACCAAGAAATAAACATAAACCCAGAGAAAGTAGCAAGGGTTAAGTTTCACTATCTGATTTATAATGCAAATTCCTGTCCTTATTAAAAAAAAATTAGAATTTCTTTTAAAAATATAACTAGAGAGCTTATGTAATTCTTTCAAGTGGGTTATTAAGAGAAATTTATTAAGAGAAAACCTTAAGAAAAATAAGGTTTTTAAACTGTCTTCAGTTATAACTTGAAAGTTTCTTCTGTTGAGTCATTCCTAATAACTTCAAGGTCAAGCCTAAATAACTCTGATATTTGGCAGAGTAGAGGGTCAATTAAGAATGTTTTTCTTAAATTATGAAATATTTTAAACTTACAAGAAGTTGATAAAATGCCTCTATACCCAGCGACTCAGCATAAAAAAAAAAAAGTCTTACAACAATTGAGGCCCCAAGGTACTTCTCTCAGATCCTTGCCTTCTTTGTTTTACCAACAATACATGCCCTGAACATTATGATCATCCTGAATTTGAAGAATCCCTTGTAGTGTGTAAACCAAAGCTATAGTAACTTTAATGAATCACCAGAAATACTCATTTTTATTTCTGCAGTTAAGTTTTAGAAAAAAAACATGAGACTTTAGAAAAAAACTTAAGAGAATTTTCTGTACTGCTTTCTGGGTTTTTGATTTCTCATTAAATTAAGTAATAGTACAAATTCCTTCCATTGCTAGCAGTACCATGGAACCAGAAAACATCAAGGTCCTCTCTAAATCACAGATGAATAAGATAAATTAATATACCTATCCTTTTAATTTAAAAAAATGGAGCACCTTGATAAAAACACCCATTCAATTTAAAAAAAAAAAACAAAACATATGCAAGGCACCATGCGAATATCCTTATATTTTGGGATAGATTACAAAGTAACTGTTCCTCTCCTTTCCTTTTGTTAAATATTGTACATAAATATCTTGGTTTATATTCATCTGTAGCTGCTTTAAATGTTTGCCACTCTGAACAAATTAGTAGTGACCTTGCATAGATCTATACCAACTCTTGAAAGCTTAATGTCTTTTCAACCTTCAAAGACTATTCTCAGGGTGTTTTTTAAAAATTTTAAAATATGCTTTTTAAAATGGAATGGTTTTTTAAATAGACTCTAGGGAAAATAGTGTTAAAATGGACTTTCTTTACAAAGGAATTTTTTTTTCTATTTACAAGACAAAACTGTAATCAAACAGGCAAAAATTAATATAGTTTACCTTCTATAATGTTTGCTTTTAATGCTTTGGTTTTAACCGGATGATGTCATGGTAGGAGAATGAAAGTATAAAGGAAAATGATGAGATACATACATAGGCTAGAGTTGGTCCTCTCTAAGTGGCTGGAAACCTTCTGTAACCAACTCCATGGCAATGGAGAAAGAACAAGAACTTTTCTAAGGCAAAGCCGGTCACTGTTTAGAATTTCCTTGTGGATCCAGAGCATTTCTACTTTATGTATATATACACATATATACATATACATGCATACATACATATGCTATCAAAGAAAATGACTACTATGTCAAGGAAACCCTTACTGGAGACCTCTTTACTTCAGTGGCAAAAAGAAGGGCATTTTTATTTCTCACATTAACTCACAACATACTCTTACCAGCACTAGTGCAGTACCATATCTTCTCCTCATTCCATCTCACCACTGATCCAAGCACAGGTAGAAGTTTGAGATTCAGGGGTGCCTGGGTGGCTCAGATGGTTAAGCGTCTGCCTTCAGCTCAGGTCATGATCCCAGGGTCCTGGGATCAAGCCCTACATCGGGCTCCCTGCTCAGCAGGGAGTCTGCTTCTCCCTCTTCCTCTGCCTCTCCCCACTGCTCCTGCTCTCTCTCTCTCTGTCTCAAATGAATAAATAAATAAAAATTATAAAAAAAAAAGTTTGAGATTCAGGTAAGCTAAATGATCATCCCAGAGTCAAAAAATGTTATGCTAGTGTGTGCCCAATAAATTTGGTCCATTTCACCCATGGCATCCAAAGTCCTTGAGATAGAATTAGTTCTAGGTCTACTCTATTTTACTAATCAACAAATATATTTATTTTCAGTGAGGGGTGGAAGTGTTGATAGTAATGACATGGAAAAGTTCTATATAATCTCAGTTCTTGGACTATATGTTAGAGACTCTGGCTTAATATTTAGAATGCATACTGTGGTAAAAACATTATGTCTGATTATAGTTGATACCTATTTGGAGTGTCTACCAGGATCCTAATAAGCTACTTAAAAGCTCATCTTCTGACCTCAACTACAGCTCTAAGTCTTCAGTTTTTACTCTGACTCATTGGCTATGATTTATGGGACTAGACCCATGAGGCTGGGTTTTCTCCCCAGAAAGGAAGGCAAATAAAGCATTGAAAATGGTGTAGTGCCTATTACTTGCTCCCTATGTGGACTAGAGAAGTAGAGAAAGCCAATATGTAGAGATAAAGAACAGTGAAACAAGCACACAAGTAAGTGGTACTAAGAAAGATAAGGGCAAATCTCAGCTTTTTGGTTCTACTACTGCTCTGTGGTCCAGCTGATTTTCTGTCATTGACTTTCATGATCTGTCTGTTTCATTATATTTCCCCTTTTTTGCCTAAGACATATCAAACTGGTTTATCCCCCCACCAAAATAGTCCTAATTTAAATATGTAAATTATCCTAATCTTCAGAATAACAGGAATGTAAAAAAATGAAAGCCAGCTTAAAGTTAGGACTATTTTTTGGAGATTCCTTGCAGTATATAAGAAGGAACCACTTGACGACTACTAATTGATATTTGAATTAATAACCTTTACCTAGTAATTTATTTTGAGACTTGGGTGAGGATGGCTTTCCCCCTGGAATCTATAATCAAAGAATATGCATCAAGTTAAATTCAATAGAGAATTAACAATAAAGTCAATAGAGAAGTTTTCTCTGATATTCTCTGACAAGTGGCCATATTCTAATGCTTCTAGCAATTAGGATCTCTTTCATCTATGATGCAGCTAGTTGTATTATTGTTAGACAGTCATGTTAGAATTTTTCTCTCATATTAAAATTTTTCAAAAATGGCACACTGGAAGTTCAGGGGAAGTTTGCTAATGCCTTTTCAAAATGAAAAGTTTACATTATTAATATCAAAGTACTGTTTTCAGAATGGCAGCCAAAAACTCTCAAGGGATTAGGGAATAGTTATATGACTGATGTGATGTGAATGGTATGATAGTGGGTGAAACAGGAAACTAAGCTGTGAAATGCTATAAATTAAAATGAAAATGAAAACAATAGGGAGACCATGACATTGAGAACTGTGCTTCAACTGTTCTGCTTGTCGTCTTGGCCCTAACTTGGCATTAATATTGGATAAGAAATTTAACTTTCTGCATGAGTTTCTTCATCTTTAAACAAAATGGGGAAAAAAATCTCTAAGGGGCCTCTTCTAACTCTGACGTCCTATGGGTAAATAAAAGAATGTATCACAAATACCTAATGTAGCCACTCTACTAATCAATGAGGCATGCAGTGCTCATGGAACAATGAGTAGGGCCGAGCACTTCAGCACAGTACTTCATCAAATGCTGAGCCTTGACCTCTCTGTTCTTACTGTGACCCATGATGCATGGCTAACAGAGAGTTTCAGCGTGCCATCTGTCACATCAGCATCTGTAGTTTGAGGACTGGATTATAGCCAAAGATCCATCAATTGATGTATCAGTCTTTCCATTCTTAAAGTCATACAGCTTTAAAAGTGATGTCTTTGCCTTTATCTACATTTTACTTTTGATAAATCATAACTCAGTGGTTAGCAACGAACTAGAAAAGTAAGTGAATAGTAAATCACTGATACTGACTGTGACTTTTATCATCCAAGGGAAGATGGCCACTCAGTTGGGTCTGAGAGATTGTGAAGTAGAAAAAGCACATTGAGTGTTTCATTAGCACCACTCCATCCTTCTCTGTGTGATTCCTTTCCTGTTCTTCTGTATCCTCTCTCCCCCTTATTCCTGTCTATTGTGTTGAGCTTTGAATACCAGAACCCGTCACTGCTATACTTTTCTTCCATTCTGGCCTACTCTTCCACATTCAAGACCCTTTCTCCTTCATTCAAAGTATCCCACACTGTGTCTCCTACTCTTTCATCTCTGTTAAGTAGCTGGCTAGTTACTGAAATAGCTATTTGGGGCTAGGCTGTTAATGGCTGATAAAGAACATAATGTGTTACCACTAACTTTAAAACTAGAAAATATTTACTTGATGTCCACCATGTGCTAGAAACAGTGTCTTAATACAGGATTCAGAAATTTATACCTACATTATCTTCTATCTCTTGGAGATCTCAGCCTAAAGAGAGAGGACTGAAGAAAATTTCTAAAATACAGGTGGCGAGTGCTGTAATAGCTGTGTAAGAAACACATATTGAAAGTTTAGAGAAATAACTTGATATGATGTGGAATGAAGGGATAGGAAGCAATAACTGGAAAGTCTGTGGAGACTGTTTTACTCAGTCAGAGTGGCTCAAGAGGAGAAGGGGTATCCTTCAGGAAGAAGAATATATGCAAAGTACTGTGGCAAGGAAGAGAATGCTAGGGCATAGGAATGGAGGAATGAAAAGGGAAAAGGCTAAGAGATGATCTTTACATATTATCTTATACAACATATTAAGCCATGTGGACATTATAATAATGTAGCATATGAGTAATGGGAGAACATTGGAATGGCTTACGTGTTTGTAAGATCAGTCCCATGAGAGTACAGAAAATGAGTAGGAAGCACAAAGAAGTAGACAGGGAACTGGAGGCAAAGAAGATACTTAAAAACCCACTGAAACTCAGGCCATAATTCAACAATGGAAGTAGAAATCAAAAGAGACAAATCCCCACACATTTATTACTATAAGAATTGACAGGGTGTAATGATTCACTGAACCTTTGTATGAGAAAGAGAAAGGGAACCAGGTGGTTTTAAGAGAACAAAACTGAGGATGATATCAGAATATTTGACTTATATGCTTGAATAGTTGTTAAAACCATATGTGAAGATTAGGAAGAGTACAAGTAGACACTATGGTAAGTAATCAGTGAGAAGATACAAAATACAGCAATGGTTATAAGTAGATAGTTATAGAACATAATATACTATATAAATATATGTAATATAGCAAATTCTGGAAATATATATAGAAATCAGAAAATAGAGCTATCTTGGAGTTTTATAATTGAAACCATTAGCAAAGCATCTAACAGTGAAATTTCTCAAGATGAATGTGTAGCAGGAGGGAGAGATCTAGGAAGAATATTGATATTTAAGGGGTAACAACAAAAGGTCAGAGAAGTAAAAGAAAAGAGAAAATCACAGTGTAGTAATCAAGGCCAAGACCAATCCAAGGAGAGGATGAGCAAAAAACTTAATCTTTAATGACATGCAAGATAATGTTTTGGAAGGAATGGCAAATGAAAAGGAAAACCTTAATGACTTAAATGAAAGCCTGGTTCAAATAGATTTCAGGAGCCAAAATGTGGCAATAGACATTTAAGCAGAAGAATGAATTTTATTGCACTGAAAACTGAATAGGAGGTGAGGTAATGTAAGCTTGAAAGAGGAACAGGATTGGGCCATGTTAGGGATATTTGTTTTTAGATCTGATAGGTTATAGAAGACTATTAAATATCAAAGCAAATATGCCTACTAGGCAGTTCAATATGAGTCTGGAAACAAAAAAGGAAATAAAGTGAAGATAGAGATTCAAGTTATCAGAATATGTGTAAGGCCATGTAACTACAAGAGACTACACGATGAGTGAGAGTAGATAGAGAATGGAAGGAAGCCAGCATCTAGCTGTGGGAAGGAGACTGAGAAGTGACCACCAATACAATAGGAGAAAAATCAGAATAATGAGGTATCCTGAAAGACAAGAAAAGATGTTTCAAGAAAGAGGAAGTGATTAATTACGTAAAATGTTATTAGAAGGCCAAGTAGGATAATGAATGAGAATTGCCTAGAGGATTTGGCAAAGTTGATTTACTGGCAACTTTGATAAGACCAATTTGGTTTGGGTTGTGGGATAAAGTTTAATTGTTAAGGATGGAATAGGAGGAAGAGAAATGGAATAAATCTTTAATGTGATGAGGATAAGTGCAGATGGATAGATAGGAGTGGGAAGCTGAAATTCTCACTTGATCTGAATTTTTCTCTGAAAGGATACTGATCACAAAGTATATAGATTTCATGAAGGACAGTGAATGTTTAGAAAAAATTGTGGGGAAAGGAAGATGTAACTTATTAGAGACACATCAATTGCTTTCGACTGGAAAATGCCTCCTCTAAAAGTCTGAATATCTCTTATTGACACATCATCATCTTCAACGTGTTAACTCATGATGGTGAGCCATGGCAGCAGATCCAGTGGAAAAGAAAGCTTGGGGCCAAAAATTTTGCCCAAAGTACCCTAACTCAAACCAAATAGGTGGTTGCAAATTTTATTTATATTTGAGATAAACCTAAATAACAAAATCCTGGTAAATCCACCAAAATAAAATGGTGAATAGCAAAAAATTAGAAGTGAAAGCATTGCGTGGAAGTAAATAATACATTCTATTTAACATAGAAATTAAAACTAAATATTTTAATTGATAATGTAAAGCAGAAAAAAATAGGGAAAAGATTCTCAAATTCTTACTGTGAGTTTGAATTTATCATTGTGTCATAATCATTTTGGAAATGATCATTTGGACATGTATCAAATATAAAACAAAATTTACATGCATAAATTCAAGGCTATAGTTTTTATTTTGTTCATAGGTAGCTCCCCTAAGAATATGTTTACTATAATACGTCTACAAGAATGTATGCATTTCTGAGACTGGTCTTAAAATTATCTGTGATAGCTCAAAAGTTAATATAGCACTCTAAGGAATATTCTTATGTTCATCAAGAACTCCAATTTCAAAGTGTCAGTGTTTACAATTTCTCCTATTTGCTATATACTCTTGACATTGATTCAATTGCTTCCATTTCTCTGGTATCTATATAAGCAACTCTTTTTTTTTTTTTCCAGCTTTGAGATATAACTGACATAATTTTAAGGTGTTTAAAGTATACTATACAATGATTTGCTGTCCATATACATTGTGAAAGGATCTTCCCATTGAGTTAATTAGCAAGCCCATCACCCAGGTGTTTATATTTTTGGTGAGAACATTTAAGTTCTTTTAGCTTAGCAAATTTCAACTATATAATACAGTATTACCAGCTATAGTCACCATGTTATATATTAGATCCTTAGAATTTACTCATCTTAGAACTGACAGGGAGAGGTTGGTAAAGGAGTTCTATTTCCTGTACCCTCATCCCCTGGTAACCACTTTTCTATTCTTTTTGTTCCTATGACTTCTTTTTTTCCGATTCCAGATATAAGCCATACCACACAACATTTGTCTTTGTCTACCTTGACTTCTAAAAAAAATTAAATAAGGATTTTATTTATTTTATTTTATAATTTTAGAGAGAATGCACAGGCATGAGTAGGGTGAGGGGGCAGAGGGCGAGGGGCAGAGGATCTCCAGCAGACTGCTCTCTTGAGCCCCACCTGGGGCTGTACTGAGGTCATGACCTGAGCTGAAACCAAGAGTCAGTTGCTCAATCAAACCAGGAACCCCCCTACCTGACTTTTAAAAGAAATTGTGGATGGACTACTACATGAGGCTTACCTTTAGGATCATTAGCAAAAGAATGGGAAATAGAGTCTAAGTCAAGAGAGAAAGTCAGCTGTTATGGGAAGTATTTTATGTTGAAAGAAATACTCAAGGATTTGTATAGGGTCCATGCATTGTGTATAGATAAAGCTGCCTATATGTTTAGGTGAGAAGTGAAAGGGAAATATCTGTTAGCTACTCCTTCTGCCTCTTAGAGTCATTGAAAGGACTTAGGAGACTCATGGAGAAGATACAAGTAACTTAGTAGAGAGAGGAATAATTCTCTCCTTGGGGATACCAAGGATCATTAAACATCTTTAATGACTAAAATAGAATCAAGAATCACTGAAAATTTCCCCCTCTACTGTCCAAAATTGTAGTACCTAAAATTTCTCTGGAAATTTTTTATTTTTTATTTTTTTATTTTATTTTATTTTTTTAAAGATTTTATTTATTTGACAGAGAGAGACACAGTGAGAGAGGGAACACAAGCAGGGGGAGTGGGAGAGAGAGAGGCAGGCTTCCCGCAGAGCGGGGAGCCCGATGTGGGGCTCGATCCCAGGACCTTGGGATCATGACCTGAGCTGAAGGCAGACGCTTAACGACTGAGCCACCCAGGCGCCCCTGGAAATTTTTTAGACTGAAGTAAACGGGAAGGATGAAAATGAACAAGAAATTTGAGAATATTTCAGTGATGCATGTATTCTCTGGGACTTAGTTTTCTTATACTAAGAAAAGACTTTCAAGTGCTCTAGCATTTGGCCAGGGCACTTGAAAATTTCCTTTTATCACCTGAGTACATAATGAAGTCACCACATTCTGTCTTAACGGGAAGATTAGGTGTCAAAGCAACACAGTTTATATAACTCACAGTAGACTATTTTAGGACAGAACAAGTATATCAGGGAGGTTGCCATCATGTTGTTCAGTTCATAGGACCACTCTCTAGAACCATAGGATTCCATGAGAGTAAAAACAGAAAAGACACAAAACATTTGAACACTTACCCCAAAGTATTATACCACTTATCTGTTTGTCTCTCATAAACTCCCACACAACCCATATATGAATGTGTGTGTGTGTGTATCTAAATTTTCCCTCAGAGAAATATTTAAGCCAAAATAATCTGAAAATGTATATCAGAATAGCCAGGCTACATATATACCTATTTATGTATGAGAAATTGGTATCAGTAGCCCATCTTTGTCTTTATATTTATCTATAACTATATAAACACTCTTGGGTAAATGTAAATAGCAAATTTATAATCAGGAGAAAGGGAAGCTTTATAAACTATCATGGATAGTTTTATTGTTATTAACCTTATTAAAACAAAAGGAGCTGCTGATTCAGTTCTCATATCAGAAGAGGAAATATAAGAATCTGATTAGTCACATACTTGGCTAGTTTGCAGCTCTTCAAAATTAAACTGTTTAAAGAATTATGTGGGACTCAGAAATAAAAGTGCTTCTGTAGTTTTCTAAGTAGTGTGGAATGAATCACTCTCCTGCAAGAATTTCAATGTATTCTAATCTTAAATTGTATCCAAATTAATAAAGTGTTTAGTTGCCTCTGGAAAGCCCATATGACTTTCAGGCACTAAGTAACTTTGTGGTGAATAAAAATAAACATAATACAAATATTTATTATAAGGGAAATGGACTTGTTAAACCATCAAATTGACAGTCACTCCGTAAATGATTCACAAATTGATAAACCTAATTTGTTATATCAAAGAGAGGAAATAAATGCTATTTCTTGTGTCAACTCACTCAACCTACTTCCCCTGAGAACTTGACAAAAAGCTAATTTAAGTATTACATTTTCATTCTACATTCCACAGGAAAAAACTGGCTTAAGAGGAAAGAGCCACAGACTTGATAATAAAAGATAAGCATCACCAAATATCGTTATTACTACCTTTATATATAATCCCTAAAAATGTGATGATATTAAAATAAAACCTTGAGCTTGGTGCAAAGGATAAACCTCTCTATTAACAACAACAAAACATTTTATATACACCAAATGAATATCACTCATGAGAAAACTATATATCCTTTATTAACAATGTTCTTCTGGCCACTCATAACCTATTGCTAGTTTCAACATATACCAATGTATGGTCTTTGAAAGAAAAACTAATGGACACTTAATGCACATTAATGTTTGATCTTTGTAGAAATGATAAATGAATGAAATCAAATAAAATCAAAGGGTGAGAAAAATTGGTAGAGTAACTAAACATTGTCCAAGAATTATGTTCAGCTAGAAAAGAGAAAAAGAGAAACTACTTATTTCGAACTATTTTCAATATAACTTCTTAGATAGCAGAACCTATTTTCAGTAAACATTTCCTTTATGTGCAAATATAATTGTTTATAGAAGAGAAGAGCTCTGAATGTTTTACTCTATCTAAACCAGGTGCAGTCAATTTCTTTCCTCTTTATCAGGTACTTCAAAATAGAGGCAGTGCCCACATTGTTATCAATTTGTGTCAAATATTGTTAGTGTTGTCACAACACAGTAGACTCTCAACACTCAAGTGGCCAGAGAAAAATAGCAAATAAGCTCTGCCAAACATGCCCACGGAAGGAAATGTGGAAGTAGGGGAGACGTTTCTCCAGAGCGCGAGACTTCCACTCCCGTTCCCACTAGTCACTTGGTCATGTGCTCCTGGCTCAAGGAAAGAGGAGAGGCGCTTTACCACGAGGCTGTTACTGAACTCTTCCTATGAGAAAAGGAAATGAGCACAATTAACAATATGGTAACACAATCAATAATTTACAGGTTAAGGCTGGCATTAATGTATTGTCATCCAGCTAGAGCATAAAAGTTAATGATAGAAAGATGACAAATCTTGAAGTTGCAGTGTCTTAGTTCTCTAACTTACTAGCAAACTTCATTCTAACCATGAGTCTTACATGCCTTTAAGAGTTGACCGTGACCTTTCAGTAAACTACTAGTACTAGTATACTAGTATTACTAGTCGGTTTCTCACTTCTCACTTCTCAGAATAGCAGCAATCACCAAGACAAAGATGGTTTGGTTTGTGCTAACGCTACTTCTGAACTAAAGTCAAGTTTTGCTGAAGACAAGGGGTAAAGAACTCTTAATAAGTAACTTACCTCTTATATTAAATTAGTTATCCTCATCTTGCTCAATCCTTAAGAATCCTAGTTGAGCTATGTCCCTAGGAATTCAAATGAATGTTTCAAGAACTAGTACTAAATATTAGTTTATTAGATATTTTACAAAGTTTCCATTTTTAATAAATTACTTGGCTGTAGCCATACGTGTATCATCAAATTAAAAGAATCAGCTTTAGAAAGAAATCAAGTATTAAGATTTTGACATTGAATTTTTTCAATGTGTAACTATTTCCTAAAATAAAAAAACCTCTAATTTTAGGAATTTAACATTAAAAAATAGGGGAAACAATGTCACCATAAAATATGGATTTTTATATTTGTCTTTTCAGGTAGAATTTATTTTATTCTAAAAAATATATAAAATAGACAAGAATACAAGATAACTTGAATGCTTTCCACCCAGTTCTAGAAGTATATATTGAAGTCAACATAAGCAGTTGTATGTAGTTAAATCCTCCATAAACAGGAAAATAGTCACTAAGTTATTCATTCCTACAATTACCTCATTTTGTCCATTGTCTTAAAGCACTCAGAGCCTTCAATGACTTTCCTTACTTATCCCAAAATATATTTTAAAATATTTTAACACATACTACAAGTGAATTAACAAAATTAATTTTCCATATTTCCATCCAAAGTGCCTTTCTTAAGCAGAAGAAATATTACCTGTAAGATAAAGGATCTGAAAGACATTTTGAGAGTGTAAGGCACATTTCAGGGGGAACAAACACCTGAATTGTATCCTTACACCCCACATAGGACTTAAACTTTGCCCTCAAGGGGTTTACCGTGACACTGAAGATAAAGACCTACCTAGACTTGAGATAAAATAAAAATCAAAATCCTCTGAGGAAATCAGAAGAAAGTTTCAAAGAAAGAAAAACTGACTTTACAGCTCAAGATTGGTTAGAGCATGGGAAAGCAAAATGAAGCAGGGGTGAAATTGGGGTTGGTTGGGATAAGATAAAGTGATTAGGTGCTAAAAACACAACCCCTCTCACTTAAGAGTAAGATGATCTCATTACTGCCTTTTAATTAGAAAACACTCCAGAGCCAAGAGTATTGAAATTCTCCCTCTTCCGTGTTTCTTCAGCAAAGATATATGAGTGTATTACCAGAGAAACAAGGGTTTTCAAGAAATTGAAATTAAAAGATCTTAACATTAATTGATTTTTCTCATTGGAATTATCTTTTTGCTCTTTTCTCAGTTTAATTTTATGAATCCAGCCACTGGAACAGTGCAACTATAAGGAATGTCATCCACAAATAGAAGCCACCAGAGTAGGCAGAGAAAAAAAAAAAAAAAAGACACTTTTTTTCTCCTCATCAAATAACTCCTGAGAGACTTTCTTAGCGACCTAGAAAATATAAAACAGGATATAATGGAATTTACATAATGGAATTTATAATGAAATTTATTAAAATGGAATAATTTAGTAGACCCCAAGACACAAATCTTTATAGAAAACAACAACACAGCAAAACCCAAAAATATACAAAACAGCGTCTCCATGGCCTATCCTTTTGCACTTAGCAGCTTATTCTTTACAACACAGATTCCCTGTGCCTTCTTCCCTAAATAACCTTAGCATTAAAATTATTTAACAAAAATGCCCTTTAACAAGGCTAGAGATAAGAACATTCATGCTATTCCTCTCAAAATTTAATTCCTAAAACAGTTCACAAAACAGGAGTAAAATCCATAAAGGCCATTTATCTTTTAGCAGTGGCATTTTCTGAGACTTTTGAATTCTCAGACCTTTCTTCCATTTTAGTTTTCTGCCTCTTCAAGCAGGTCACAACTACAAGCCTGACAGGGGAAAAAAAAAAAAAATGTGGTACCTCTAATTTGTTGTGAGTCTACTTGTATTTCACCTTCTTCACATTCTGCTTTTTGTCAGACTCCATCTAAAATCAAATCACTACTGGCCCAGGCCATGTCCTCACAAAAATGGCAGAGTTAGATGTGTCCAAACAACATAATTCTGCTTCGCTATAACAGTTTACGTGGCTATGTGAGCTATCAAAGCTGTAGCTAGAAGAAATGTCTGTCATGAGCTTGCAGAAACTGGTCTCAACAAATATACTTCCCTTCATTCTACCATTAATATCTGAAACCAGATCAATTCTTGTCCATAAAGAAACAGAAAAAAAATGGTAACCATTTAATATTTTTAAAAATTTTCTAGTTAACCATGAAACAGAGGAAAACACAGGGCTAACCACGTTTTATTACATCATTTGGATTAATTAAATCCTCCTATAAACGAGTCTAATGTAATGTTGTAATGTAACATGTAATGTTAGAATAGATTCTATAATATTAAAGATTTCCACAAAAGAATTGGTTAGTAGGAGTTTGCTAGAAGGTAGCCAAGAACTCCTCAGATGTATACATAATAACTGTAGGATTCTCCTCAGTCTACCAAAACCTTTGTAACATGTAGGTATGTAACTAAACCATTCCACAAATAGAGAACACCATAAATCTTCCCTGCCTTTAGTTACACCTGCAAATTGTTACCAAAGCTCTTTGTAATAAGAGACAAAGGTTTGTATTTTAACAAAATCCTATAAATGTAAATCCATTATGAACAGATGACTGATACTGCAACCATGACCCATGCATGAAGTTGTAGAAAATGGAAACAGTTTTATAAAAATATTTAGAATGATGTATATCTACCAAATTTTGCCTTTAACTCCTTTCTCTCACTTTCTACCCTCTACTGTCAAGGAGAACTTATCCTTTTATATTTTCTCTATGGCAGATGCACTGATTTTTCAATAAGGCTGTGTGCCAAAATTTCAGTTCAGCTGTGTATGAAAACCTCACTATGGCCAAAAGAATACATCTGTATCACTTTTAGTATAAAGATAAAAAACAAGAAATCCAGCTACTAGGTGGATCTATTTCTGGGTGTCCTTTGGGAGCAAGTTGGCACATGGTCAGGCTTCTCATACTACCCAGGGGTATATTCTTCCCAACAGGCTGGACTTAAACATTATTTCATCTGCCTGTACTGGTTCTTTCTGCAGTTGATCCTGACCAAATGTCAATTCCAGCCATTATCTACACTATTCCTGGTTTTTATATTCTCTGTTGGGTCAGCTAATAATAAACCCCTCTCCCTCCTAAGCAAACAGAAAACTGTCACAGTAAAGTTACCACTAACATCAAGTCAGCAAAAGGCAAAGACAAATGACGGCTTGAGCTCTTTAAAATTTTGTTTTGGTCGCAGCTTCCACCAGAGCCCCTGGACTAATAATTTTGGTTTGGGTTTATAAGCTATACCATTATCAAAGACACCCTTTACTTAACCAGAAACAGAGGCTTGGGTTCTAGGAGTAATTATATAGCAGAGTTGTCCTTTATGTAGTAAAAACGTCAGGCTATAGCCATAACTATAGCTCATTTGAAAAGAGAAAGCAGCTAAAACTTGATTTCTGCCACCCAAACTACGCTTTGATACACTGCTGTATCCCATTTGTGAAAAAGCAGACTGGAAGAGTTCCGGCTGGAGATTCATCTGGTTTGGAGAAAGGATGTAATACAGCTAAGGGTAGAACTTAGTCTCCTGGTAACCATGATCATAGAAGGAAAGCTAGTAACTCTACCAGTCTGTATACATTTCATAAAGGGACCGGTTAGGTCAAACTGCTGAAGTTAAGGGAAGTTTCTCCATTGGACTATTTGAGAAGATAATCTAAAACAGGATACTGTAGATCCAAGACTTCCTGATTCACTAAGATTTTTTTTTAGATATAATTTATATATAACATTGTATTCAGTGTATAACAATGATACTGTATATTTGTACGTATTGCAAAAGGATCACCGCAATAAGTCTAGTTAACAGCCGACAACATACAGTTACAACTTTTTTTTCTTGTGAAGAGAACTCTTAAGAAATACTCTCTTAGCACCTTTCAAATATATAATAAGGTATTGTCACTGTGGTCCCCACACTGTATATTACATCCTCAGGCAGGACAGACTTTTTTTTTTTTTTTTTTTTTATAACTGGAAGATTATGTCTTTTCTCACCAGCTTCACCCATTTCTTCTATCTAGCCCCCTCCACTCTGGGAAAATATGAATCTGTTCTTTATGAATTTGATGCCATTTTTTAGAGTCCACATGTAAGGAAGATGATACAATATTTCTTTCTCTGACTCCTATCACTTAGCATGATGCCTTCAAATTCCATCTATGTTATTGCAAATTTTAAGAGTTCCTCCTTTTTTATGGCTGAATAATTTTCCATTATGTATGTATACCACAGCTTCTTTTATCTGTCCATTCATTGATGGACACTTAGATTGCTTTCCATGTCCCTGCTATTGTAAATAATGTTAAAATGAACATGGAGGCTCATATATCTTTTTACATTAGTGTTTTCATTTTCTTCAGATAAATATCCAGAAGTGGAATTGCTGGTTCATATCCTAGTTCTTTCTTAACTTTGTGAGGAACTTCTATACTGTTTTCCATAATGGCTGCACCAGTTTACAACCCATCAACAATGCACAAGTGTTTCCTTTTCTCTACATCCACACCAACATTTGGTATTTCTTGTCTTGGTAATAGCCATTTTAACAGGTGTGAGATAATATTTCATTGTGATTTTGATGTGCCTTTTTTCTGATGACTAGTGATGTTGAGCACCTTTTCATATCCCTGCTGGCCATCTGTATGTATTCTTTGGGAAAATGTCCACTCAGATCCTTTGACTTTTTTAATTAAATTGTCTTTTTTGTTTTGTTTTTGCTGTTGAGTTGTAGGAGTTCTGTGTATATTTTGAACATTAACCCCTTATCAAATGTATGATTTGCAAATATTTTCTTCTATCTGGTAGGTTGCCTTTTCATTTGGTTGATGTCTTCCTTTGCTATGCAGAAGCTTTTCAGTTTGATGCAGTCCCACTTACTTCTTTTTGCTTCTGTTGTCTTTGTTTTTGGTGTCAAATCCAAAGAAACATTGCCCACAATGTCAAGGAGCTTACCACTTATGTTTTCTTCTAGGAGTTTAATGGTTCCAGGTTTTACATTCAAGCCCTTAATCCATTCTGAGTTAGTTTTCTGTGTATGGTGTAAGACAGTGGCCCAGTTTCATTCTTATGTGACTCTCCAGTTTTCCCAACACTATTTATTGAAGAGACTGCCTTTCCCCATTTTATTTACTTGGCTCCTTTGTCATAAAATAATTGACCATATATGCTTGGGTTTATTTCTGGCATCTCTTTTCCATCCCATTAATCTATGTGTCTGTTTTCATGCTAATACAATATTGTTGATTATTATACTTTTGTAATATAATTTGAAATAAGGGAATGTAATTTGGCTTTTCAAGATTTTTTGTGGTTCCATATACATTTTAGGATTGTTTTCCTACTAAGATTTTTTAATTCATAAGTTTGTTGTGTTTAAACTGTGTATTACCTTGCCTCATATTCTGGTGTTAGAGTGACCTTTTGATTTTCATCAGCAAGAAAACTTTGATGACTTTTTTTTTTTTTTAGGAATATATTAGGTTAGCACACAGAAAAATATTTCATTCACATGGATCTGGGTATCTACTTCATGTTTTTCTCTTTTAACACTCTATAGTCTTTATAGTATAGATGTATAATCAAGATGTTATTTATGCCACATGAGGGATGAGTTGCTAGTTGATATTGGTTTAAATATTTGAATTTAGTTGGGCACTTACAAAGCCTAAAACAGATTTCAAATTTCAAGTAGAAGGATCTCTAGGATACTGAAAAATGTAGTGATCACTGTTTATTGCGTTTTTAGACTTTCTTAGTAGTTATTTCAGTCTTGGCTAGGAGTTTCTTCCAATTATATCACACCTAATTCTCTTGGTCAGAGGGCTTTTGAAGGAGAGAATGCAAAGATTTTCAAGGAGTTTCTAAGATTATTTTAACTTTGTATATTATAGTATATGTGGAAGGAAATAGTAAAAATTTCTTCTCATTTTAAATATATATATACACATTTAAAAATATTTTATATCTTAAAAAAATAAATAAAAGTATTTTATATCTTAAATTTTATCATTGTCCTATTGCTTTCATGTGACACCAAAGACATACTTTATATTTACCATGATTATGAATATTATACACTGGTGATTTAAAAATTTATATAGTGTACAATTACAGTAATCATTTCTAATCAATTCCATAGGGTGTATTGCTGAATCATTGCTGAATTTTTACCTTAAGATAATTTTTGCAAAATATTCCTTTTTGTTAAATAGTAATTTGACAATAAAAGGATTGTTCAGATTTCAGTATGGAGCTCTAATACTTTAATGAGGAGCTGGAAGTCCTTCCAAGGATTCTTGAGACTTTACTTAGTCTGAAATCTACAATAGTAAAATACGTATATAATATATAAATTTAGCTATAAATTTGGCTAACATTAATAAACTCTCCGTATTAATTGATGTAGTTTTGGAATACAGGTGAGGTTCAGTGGGGTGGAGTCCAGAGCTGATGACCAAGAAAGAATTCTTGAGATGCCTTTGGTGCAAAATGGTGGTTTATTAAAGCGCGGGGACAGGACCCATGGGCAGGAAGAGCTGCTGCACTGGGGTTGTGAGGGGTGGCTGATTATATACTATGGGGTTGGGGGAGGTAAGGAAAAGTGAGGTTTCAAGAGAACTTTCATATGCTAAGGAGGACCTACAAGATACTGGAGGCCTTGCCATTGTCAAGTTAAGGTTGTTTTTCCCCTCTAGCAAGACATTAATATTAAGATAGTTGGGAGATTCCTGGAAGAATGTCACACATGTCCCACCCAGGAGTGGGGGGTGGGGGAAGGTTGCAGGGTGTCAGCTTATGCTTTGTCTTCAGCCAGCCTTCTGCTCCCTCATCATTAATGACAAAAATATTTATCATAATTCCATAAATATATCAAAATTATTTTAAGAATTATCATTTGATAGATTAAAAGTAGATAAGGAGAAACCAATCTTTGGTATTCAGGAGTTTTGAAAGAAAATAATCAAAATGCAACTGTTACTAACTTTAGGGCAGAAAACAATGGAACATTTATTGGCCAAAAAGCCCAAGGAAGTGAGATCTCAGTAATGCATTTGATAGATTTCTCACTGACTTGCTGTCATGAGTACTTTCCCCCCTCTCTCTCTTCCTCACCTTCAAATGGAAGCAGAAATGGTGATGGTGTAGAGGATTAAGAGTTCTCAAAACCATAATGCAGGGCTCTTTTTTAAGGAAGGGCAGAAATGACTGATTAGCATATAAACCTGTTCAAAACATGAAACTTTTTTTTTTAATTAAGAAATTATAAATAAAAAATACATAGCAAATTGTGAGAATGTATAAGACTTTAACCTAAATTTAACACTTGAATACAGTGTAAAATATCTAAGGGGAGTCTTTTTATCAGTCAAGCAATTGAGTTCTCAGTGTTGGGGAAAGGAGGGATGAATATGTAAATTTACAGATTTTAACATAATAAGCTTTTGCTAATTGCTTTCAAAAAGGAATTTGTGGTTAAGATTACATTTTTTCACAGTTGTCTGAACAACTAACTCAAAATATAGGCAGGAGAAAAAATAATGATTCCAAGGGGGGGAAAAACCCGCCTTACTTTCCAGAATGTGAATTGGGGAATTTATTTTTCAAAACTTTCCATTACTTAGGCTGTTTACTACAGGGAGTATTAAATAACATGAGATGAAAGTGACAAAACAGATTTTTTGATAAGCGCACTATTTTTAAGAAGTATCTTCTGATAAAATGATGTGAAATCTAAAACATCTTGAAAATGAACTGCACTATTTCAAGTAGCTGAGAGCAAAAATGAGACATCTGCCAACCGAGTCAGCAAAAGGGAGAATGACAAGATCAACAGAAGTTGAGTGCTTGCAAGTTGTAAAACATTTTACGACATGATCTAGATGTTATTATTTTTTTTTCCTTTTTTAAGTGAAAGATTGAAGGTGATTCTAGCATAGAAAGCTATTTCTGGCAGGAAGGAAATTTCTTGAAATAGTCCCAACTTTGAAAGCCATCAGAGTGAGAGATTGCATATCTGTAGTGGTATCTTCAAAAATGGAATGAGCTAACTTTTTTTTTTTTTTAATCAAAGGCTACATTATTTGTGAATGTAAAATAACAGGGGACTGAGAAGGGAGTCTTGCAGATAATAACCAGTGTGGAGTTGCAAAGGATAAACATCAAACTGAGTTTTAGAATTTCCCATTCCATTCAAGATCCCTTGACCTGTTCTGTTTAATACAAACCGTATTTTTCAAAAGTTTTTCGATTTCTCACTGTGGTCAGCTGTTAGATCCCGGAGAAGTAACCACAATCAGTTACTCTGAACAAGGTGGGGGCAGATACTATAAACTCCCTGGATTCCCAGACCCTAAAAGTATTTTAGAATACTAATAAAGGGAAGATGAAACTACAGAACTGCCTTTCAGATCTATTCCTCGGCAAAATGACCACCATATGTGATATCACAACTACTATCCCTAATAAAGAAAAAAAAATACAGATCATAAGAACTAAACTCTGGCTACCATTGACTTATATTTCTGCCGAAGCTCACTGTGTATCCCAACTATACTTGGTACCTTTTTTGCCACTATAAACCCACTGATGTTGCTTCTGTACACTCTCTCCTTGCAGCTTTTCTTCTCTATGTTTAGACATAGAGGGGGTTTGAATCCCCTAATGATGATAGTCCTGTTTTCTTAATTAGTCTGTGTCAATCTGGGCTTGCAAATTCTAAACCTTCTACATTAGCTAAACGATCATCTCCCAAATAAACTACTTGTACCCAAATCTCAGTCTCAGAATGTGATTGTGATGAACCCAAACTTGGATATCTTCTATTCAACACTATTTCTAACTGTCCTAATATTGCTTAAATTAGCTTTGTGAGTTGTTACATGCCAAGATTTTATTCAATGTTTATTCATCTTGCACTGAAAACATCATGTGCTAAACTATAAAATATGGATAAAATTAACTAAAGAAGAATAGCTAAAGAAGAACATTAGCTAGAGAAGAATACTTAAGCTATGGGCTTTCTTTCAAAACAAAAAAGGGGGGGGGCTGACCTGGGTGGTTCAATTGGTTAAGTGTTCTATGCTTGATTTCGACTCAGGTCATGGTCTCAGAGTTGTGAGATCGAGCCCTGTGTCAGGCTCCATGCTGGGTGTGGAGCCTGCTTGACATTCTCTCTCTCTCATCCTCTCAAAAAAAAAAAAAAAGGCAAAGCTCTTACTGTCAGTCCTCATCATGGTTAAAAAACCCAGTAGGTAGCAATTGGATCATGGTAGTTCTAGACCCTTAGCATACTTTGTAGCAGAAGGGTGTCCATTTATACCAGTAGTGACATCTAGGTTCCTAAGACTTTCTCAAACAATTTATGCTTACTCTCCCAGCCACTAATGCATTGTTTACATAAAAGACAAGGAGTCATGCCTTCTCCATCCTTAATCTTATGTTTTAAGGGGTAAAGGTATTCAATATTCCTTGCAGTGCCCAACAATTACATAATTTATATTATTGGCTATGAATTACTGTATATCTTAAGAATAGAAGAGAACTGATGAATATATTTTACTCATAAGATACACAGCAATATACCAGCATGAATTAAACTTAATTATGAATATGGACAACAAAAGTGCCAAAAAGTAAGGAGAGTTATAAAATATATCCCTCAGAGGGGCGCCTGGGTGGCTCAGTTGGTTAAGCAGCTGCCTTTGGCTCAGGTCATGATCCCAGGGTCCTGGGATCGAGCCCCGCATCGGGCTCCCCGCTCGGCGGGGAGCCTGCTTCTCCCTTTCCCTCTGCCTGCCTCTCTGCCTACTTGTTCTCTCTCTCTATCTCTCTGTCAAATAAATAAATAAAATCTTTAAAAAAAAAAAGAATTTAAAATATATCCCTCAGATTTCTCAAAATTTTATCCATATTTTATAGTTTAGCACATGATGTTTTCAGTGCAAGATGAATAAACATTGAATAAAATCTTGGCATGTAACAACTCACAAAGCTAATTTAAGCAATATTAGGACAGTTAGAAATAGTGTTGAAAAGAAGATATCCAGGTTTGGGTTCATCACAATCACATTCTGAGACTGAAGTTTGGGTACAAGTAGTTTATTTGGGAGATGATCCTAGAAAGCTTGATGAGGATGTGCACACATGAAGCAGGAGAAGCTGAAGCCAATAAAGGTATGTTATTGAACTAAATAACCCTCAAAACAATGGAGGCTAAATCTGTACATGGAACACACCTTAAAATTTCCCCATGTGATGAGGAAATTAATATTTATTCACCATTTCCATTTGGTTGAGATCAGTTTCTAGATCAGTGGACAACAAACTTTAGTGTGATTTTTGTCACACTATGTAACTCTCACTGTAACATGAAAGCAGCTGGCCAACTGACCATCAATTTCCTTGCCCAGCAAGGCTGAAGATGGTTCTGGAGCTAGAGGATGCCCTTGGCAGAAAGATGCGAGGAGCCATGGGCTTCTATGGAAAGGTTTATAAATGACTTTGGTAAGGTCAGGGGGTATAAGTGGTAAACAGATTAAAAAACAAAATTCAAAGTCAGTAAAAGTTATTTAAAAGAAAGATAGCTAGGGGCGCCTGGGTGGCTCAGTTGGTTAAGCGACTGCCTTCGGCTCAGGTCATGATCCTGGAGTCCCAGGATCGAGTCCCGCATCCGGCTCCCTGCTCGGCAGGGAGTCTGCTTCTCCCTCTGATCCTCCTCCCTCTCATGCTCTCTGTCTCCCATTCTCTCTCTCAGATAAATAAATAAAAAATCTTTAAAAAAAAATTAAAAATAAAAGAAAGATAGCTATAGAAGTATGTGGTATTTTTAAAAAATCAGAAGAAAGATGGCATATAAAATATTATGTCAATAGTATCTCAAATTATTTTTTTAACTATAAATTTCCTTAATTATAATTTAGAGAAGGATAGACTACATTTTTTTAATCCCCAATGATTCAGTTACTCAGATCCCAAATTGAATCAGTCATGTTTCATATGTATAATTATATAAATACTATGCAGGAAAAGGATGTTTCCCAAAACAAAACAAGGCAGCCATTGCCTCTGTACTGTTCTGTAGCTATACTACATGTACTTGGAAAGATTGTATGCTGTAGTTAGCTTCTCCTAATGTCTACAGTCACAATGCACTCTTCCTTGCAAGTAACACATCTCCAATAAATGCATTGGCTTTAAAAAAAAATGTAAGTGAGACAAAATTGAAATTAGAGGAAAAAGCTTGAGATCCAACTACATTGACTTATCTACCCTTGAATTTAAGCACCTGTGACCATAAAAAAATATGAAGGTACAAAACAGTGATTTAAGAAACAAAATTGTCACTTTATTTATTTTTAGATTTTATTGATTTGAGAGTGGGCATGCACACAGAGATAGTTAGGGAGAGGGAGAAACAGGCTCCCTGCTTAGGGCTCGATCCCAGGACTCTGAGATCATGACCTGAGTGGAAGGCAGACACCCAGGTGTCCCAAAATCATCAGGTTAAAAAATTGGCTAAATTACAAATGATTTAAAGTACTGTTTTAAAGTTAACATTCATATTACAGATATTTCACAAAACTATCACTTAAAAACTAGGAGGCCCCACATATATTCCAGGTCAACCAAATAAAGAAAAGTCCAAGAGACATAATTTATGAAATTTTCAAGACACAAAGATCCACAGACATTTTGATTTTGTGACTTTTCTAATTTGATTTTCAGGTAGACTGTACTTGCAGAACTTTGATTTCCAACTATGTCTTTATTAGACATGATTTAAAAATAAATGAAACATCAACCCAAAATGTTTGTAAGGTAACAGCATTTCTATTGTAGGTTTATAAGACTGTAATTGAGTTTAATCATAAGCAACAAGATTATTGCCTCATAAAATAGCCCAGTAGCACTACAGTATTATCCCAATTGTGCTGCTACAACAAGACTTGCTAAAAAATGTGTGCAATAACTATGAACATAAACTTATAAATGTATTGGATTTTTCCTTTTTGCCATATCGAGAGAAGAGCAACAACACAACAGAAGATTTAAAAACTGCAAAAAAGAAAATACAGGAATCATATTGACTGTAAAAATGTAGCCTAATTTCGTACATTACATGCTAAAAGTAAATATCTTAATAGAGAAAAATACCCGTGTTCATAATAGACTGACAAATGAATAGCTCACAAGCTCAATTGTGAGTTTGGAGGACAGAGCTGTTAGCTTAACCAGTATTTTATACAGACTGGTACAAAAGAGAATCATATCAGGTTTTAAAGTCGATGTCTCTATACATCTCGGTCTTTAACTTTCATTTGCTAGTAGATGGAAAAGTCAAAATTGTGTATAATAGGCCTTCTGAGCTGAACTCAACTTCAAGAAATAGAAATGGAAGGGCAGCTATCTATTTAGAATGGATATCCTATATTTGGGGACTGGAACTATCGAAAGAATTCATTTTGTTTTCTTTGATTATTGACTATATATTCTGTAGTTTTTGTTTGTTTGTTTTCCCAGGAAAAAATGATGCCATGTCAGACAACAATAAGTTCTTGCATCTGTAATTTGCCATGTTATTTATATATATGTTATGTTAAAATGCAGAGGAAGGAGGCAATTGTGAAAATTCAGGCAGGATGATCAACTTTGCAGGCTATTCTTTCTCCCTGTTGTAGGCACAATTCAAAAGTGACCACAATAAACCCTTGCCTTGAGTGCGAGTACAGTAGTTGAATAAGATGGGATATCACTGTCATGATTTGGCTACCAATCAGCTGACTTGGAGTTAAAAGAGATGTTATCTTGGGTGGGCCTAACCTAATCAGATGAGTCCTTGAAGGTGACGCAGCAGAGTAATTATCCTTCTGGCCTGAAAGGAGAAGTAAACTGCTGTGTTGTGAGTGGGACTAAGAGGGAGAGGCCTCTAGTAGCTGAGATAGACCCACAGCTAAACAACATAAAAACAGAAACCTCAGTGACTATAATCCCGAAGAACTGAAATCTGCCAGCTACCTGAAAGATTTTTAGAGAACCCCAAACTCTAGATGACAATGCCACACAGCCAACTTGGGAGACCTTGAATACAGAACGCATTTATTTTTAGAACCAAAAAACTGTGAAGATAGTAGGTCTGTGTTGTTTCAAGCCACTACTTTGTAATAATTTGCTATACAGCAACAGAAAAATACATTGAGAGCATTTTTTTAATATTTCAAGTTTTTATTTAAATTCTAGTAAGTAACATATAGTGTAATGTTACTTTCAGAAGTAGAATTTAATGATTCATCACTTAAATATAACACCCAGTGCTCATCACAAGTGCCCTCCTAAAATAGCCATCACCCATTTACCTCATCCCCCTCTCACCTCCCTTCCCGCAACTCTCAGTTTGTTCTCTAATCAAATCTCTTATGGTTTGCCTACCTCTCTTTTTTTTTCTTTCCTCTATGTTCATCTGTTTTGTTTCCTAAATTCAGCATATGAGTGAAATCATATGGTATTTGTCTTTCTCTGACTTATTTCACTTAGCATAATACACTCTAGTTCCATCCACATCATTGTAAATGGAAGATTTCATTCTTTTTGATGGCTGATTAATATTCCATATATGCCACCTCTTCTTTATCCATTCATCAGTTGATGGACATTTAGGCTCTCTCCATAGTTTGGCTATTGTTGATAATGCTGTTAGAAACATCAGGGTGGGGGTGCCTGGGTGGCTCAGTCATTAAGCATCTGCCTTCAGCTCAGGTCATGATCCCAGGGTCCTGGGATCAAGCCCCGCCTCGGGCTCCCTGCTCAGTGGGAAGCCTGCTTCTCCCTCTCCTACTCCCCCTGCTCCCTTTCTCACTGTCTTTCTCTCTCTGTCAAAAAATAAAAATTAAAAAAAATTTAAAAAGAAACATCAGGGTGCATGTGCCCGTTTTAATCAATATTTTCATACCCTTTGGGTAAATACTTAGTAGTACAATTGCTGGGTCATAGAGTAGTTCTTTTTTTTAACTTTTTGATGAACCGCTATACTGTCCTCTGGAGTGGCTGCACCACTTTGCATTCCCACCAAAAATGCAAAAGTGTTCCCCTTTCTCCACATCCTCGCCAACATCTGTTGTTTCCTGTGTTGGAAATTTTAGCCATTCCTACAGGTGTGAGCTGGTATCTCATTGTGGTTTTGATTTGTATTTCTCGATGATGAGTATCTTTTTATGTGTCAGTCATCTGGATGTCGTCTTTGGAAAAATATCTATCATGTCTTCTGCCCATTTATTAACTGGATTATTTGTTTTTTGGGTGTTGAGTTTGATACATTCTTTATAGACTTTGGATATTAACCTTTTATCAGATATGTCATTTGCAAATATCTTCTCCCATTCTGTTAGTTGCCTTTTAGTTTTGTTGATTATTTCCTTTGCTGTGTAGAAGCTTTTTATCTTGATGAAGTCTGAATAGTTCATTTTTGCTTTTGTTTCCCTTGCCTCAGGAGACATGTCTAGTAAGAAGTTGCTGCCTGTGTTCTCTAGGATTTTGATGGTTTCCTGTCTGACATTTAGGTCTTTCATCCATTCTGAATTTATTTTTTGTGTAGGGTGTAAGAAAGTGGTCCAATTTCATTCTTCTGCTTGTTGCTGTCCAGTTTTCCCAACACCATTTGTTGAAGAGACTGTTTTTTTTCCATTGGGTATTCTTTCCTGCTTTGTCGAAGATTAGTTGACCATAGAGTTGTGGGTCCATTTCTGGGTTCTCTATTCTGTTCCATTGATCTATGTGTCTGTTTTTGTGCCAGTACCATACTGTCTTGATGATGACAGCTTTATAATATAGTTTGGAGTCCAGAATTGTGATGTCTCCAGCTTTACTTTTCTTTTTCAAGATTTCTTTGGCTATTTGGGTTCTTTTGTGGTTCCATACACAGTTTAGGATTGTTTGTTCTAGCTCTGTGAAAAATGCTGGTGGCATTTTGATTGGGATTACATTGAATGTGTAGATTGCTTTGGGTAGTATAGACATTTTAACAATATTCTTCCAATCCATGAACATGGAATGTTTTTCCATTTCTTTGTGTCTTCTTCAATTTCTTTTGTAAGTGTTCTATAGTTTTCAGCATATAGATCATCTTTTACCTCTTTGGTTAGGTTTATTCCTAGGTATCTTATGGTTTTGGGTCCAGTTGTAAACGGGATCGATTCCTTGATTTCTCTTTCTGCTGCTTCATTATTGGTGTATAGAAATGCAACAGATTTCTGTACATTAATTTTGTATACCACAACTTTACTGAATTCATGTATTAGTTCTAGCAATTTTTTGATGGAGTCTTTCAGGTTTTCTACATAAAGTATCATGTCATCTGCAAATAGTGAAGGTTTGACTTCTTTCTTGCTGATTTGGATGCATTTTATTTCTTTTTGTTGTCTGAGTGCTGAGGCTGGGATTTCCAGTACTATGTTAAACAGTGGTAAGAGTAGACATCCCTGTCTTGTTCCTGACTGTGGAGAAAAAGCTCTCCATTTTTCCTCATTGAGGATGATATTAACTGTGGGTCTTTTGTATATGGCCTTTATGATGTGAAGGTATATTCCCTCTAACCCTACTTAGTTGAGGGTTTTTATCAAGAAGAGATGTTATACTTTGTCAAATGCCTTTTCTCCATCTATTGAGAGGATCATGGGATTCTTATTCTTTCTTTTATTAATGTGGTGTATCATGTTGATTGGTGAATATTGAAACACCCCTGCAGCCCTGGAATGAATCCCACTTGTCCATGGTAAATAGTTATTTTAATGTACTATCGGATTTGATTTGCTAGTAACTTGAGAATGTTTGCATCCATGTTCATCAGGGATATTGGCCTATAATTCTCATTTTTAGTGGGGGCTTTGTCTGGTTTTGGAATCAAGGTAATGCTGACCTCATAGAATGAGTTTAGAAGTTTTCCTTACATTTCTACTTTTTGGAACAGTTTGAGGAGAATAGGTATTAACTCTTTAAATTTTGGTAGAATTCCCCTCAGAAGCCATTCAGTTTCTTTGCTGGTTATCGGTAAGAGCAGAACAATTAGACACCACTTCTCTGGAACACCTTGTTAGTAATTTTTAGCTTTAATTGTATCAACATGTATTATTCATATATACTTAATAGCAATATATTAATATTAATGTATATTTCTGAATACTAAAGTGATATGTTCACTAAAAATCATTCAAATGATACCAAAAATGCATATTAAACAAATGTACTTTCAAATAGACTCATTCCATCTCCTCTCCTCTTCCTTCAGTATTTCCCAGAAAATGGTTGTTAGCCACTGCTCACTGTTTTATTAGGCTAACATTGTTTTTAAGAAACGTAAATAGCACTATGGTTTATGTCCTCTTTTTTAACTCATTTTGTTTTTCTCTAAATAATTATATGTAATTATAACTAACTATTCCATGTCTGTTCATCTAGAGTATCTTGCCATTCTTTTTAATAGCTTATTGTATGAAATGCCGCTTCTCTTATTATTTGTACAATATACATAAGATCCCAACTAAGCTACCCTCAAAAAATATGATTTGGATAACTGTAAGGATGTAGCTTTAAAAAAAGGAAAAATTCTGGCACTGGTTCCATAAACTTTTATACTCAGTAGTTGCTGCAGATTTCCATTTCTTTAATCCACACCTCATGCTTTTATAAATGCGCAGTGATTTTCAGTTAGACCTCAGAGAATGCAGTAACTCCTTACTACAGATGAAAACATGGTTTTACAAACTTGATTCCAAAGATGTTCAAGTGGCTATAAAATGGTTAGAAGTTGCAGAGGAAAGTCTCCTGTACAATGAGTTAGTTTGCAGGTTACTATAGAGTCATAATAATTTTTGGAAGATGCTAGGAGACTAGTGTATGTATAGATTGGATTATGAAGGATTCAGAAAGGTAAGAAGCAGGCACAGACTTCTTTAAGCAAAGGAGAGACCAGGTAAATTAAAGGAGGTTGATATAAGCCCTACCCCTCTTTCTTATTCTTTTGATTTGCCAAAAAACAAACAAACAGACAAAAACAATGCAGGAATAGCAACTTTGAAGTGAATGCTATGATAAACATAGCATGCCATGTACAAAGATGATTCATAACTAGTAATTAAATGAGAAAATACTTTAAAATACCCACCTTCATATTAGATCAGGTTAGGCCAACTACTCAGTTTTAAAATATAAAAAGATGTAAATCACACTCTACCCAAACAATGAAGGGGTCAAATGGTGGACTATAGACATTAACTATTAGCACCTACACTACTCTTCTCAGGAGACCTTTTATTTGAAGCCAAGTGAGGTCCTACTGAACATTCTGTTGCACCAAAGACAATAAGGCAGATTAGATACACGTTCACTTGTTCAAATCCCAGCATGAACAATCACGAATGATGTCATATAATCTTGGGCAAGTTTCTTATACTTTCTCTCAGCCCCAATTTATCATCTGTAAATTGGGGATAATAATAATGCCTATTAAGCTGAGATTTTGTGAGGACTCAATGAACTGCTATCGGTCAAGCACTTAGTGAAAAGTGTTAATTATTTTTTTTTAAGATTTTTTAAAATTTATTTATTTGACAGAGAGAGACACAGCGAGAGAGGGAACACAAGCAGGGGGAGTGGGAGAGAGAGAAGTAGGCTTCCCGCTGAGCAGGGAGTCCGATGTGGGACTCGATCCCAGGACCCTGGGATCATGACCTGAGCTGAAGGAAGACGTGTAATGACTGAGCCACCCAGGTGCCCCAATTATTATTTTTCTAGTATTAGTGTGGGTTTAGATATAAAGCAGGCCCTTCTATCTTCCAAAATATACTTCAATGTATACCTTCTATATGGAAAGGCGTCCCTAAACAATAGTACCTTTTTCTTAATCATTTAAATCATTTTTCTCCCTTCCTGTTGTCATGTATATAAGTGCTTTCCATATGTAAAAAGGTGAACAGAAATTTCACTACACTGATGCCCTTCAAATTAATTTCCCAGGTATTTTTGCTTTCATTAAAAGTTCTGTTTGCTTTCTTCTGTTTAAGATTTGAAACCAACTTAATTGTTTCTTTGGGGACACCACTATACTCAGTTTTGGATCTGCAGATAAAACTCAATAGGATTTGAATAAATCATACTAAAAATATTTGCACAACTATATAGTGCACTAATTTTTCTATTATAGTTATTAGAAAACTGGGTTGGAGGATTGGGCTAATAGTATGACACCATAGTCCAAAGACAAAAATTCCTTTTTTTTTTAAGATTTTATTTATTTATGTGAGGGTGAGAGCAAGCAGGAGCAGGGGAGCAGAGGGAGAAGGAGAGGCAGAGGTAGAAACAGGCTTCCCATTGAGCAGGGAGCCCAAGGCGGGGCTCAATCCTAGGACTCTGGGATCATGACCTGAGCTAAAGGCAACGCTCAACTGACTGAGCCACCCATGCACCCCAAAAGACAAAAATTCTATATTCTTTTTTTTTTTTTAAGATTTTATTTATTTTTTAGAGAGCGAGTGAGAGAGAAACAGCATGAGAGGGGAGAGGGTCAGAGGGAGAAGCAGGCTCCCCGCTGAGCCGGGAGCCCGATGTGGGACTCGATCCCAGGCCCCTGGGATCATGACCTGAGCCGAAGGCAGACGCTTAATGACTGAGCCACCCAGGTGCCCCAAAAATTCTATATTCTAAATCTTTAATCCAGATACTCAACTGATAATTTACCTTCACAGATATTTTCATTTCTGTAAGGGCTGGATCCAGCTACTACATCATATTTTCTAAAAGAAAAAAATATTTTTTTTATGATAGAATTAGCTTACCTCAAAGAATAGGAGAATGGACTTCATTAAGTAGTTGCATGTAGAAATCATAATATATACTTTTGTGAATATAAAAGAAACATTAGTAATCATGTGCACTATGGAGTTGCTGTTCACACAGGTGATGCATCACAGAAAAGTGATCTGGCCTCAAAATATATTTTAAAGGGGCGCCTGGGTGGCTCAGTTGTTAAGCATCTGCCTTCGGCTCAGGTCATGATCCCAGGGTCCTGGGATCGAGCCCCACATCGGGCTCCCTGCTCAGCGGGAAGCCTGCTTCTCCCTCTCCCACTCCCCCTGCTTGTGTTCCCTCTCTCGCTGTGTGTCTCTCTGTCAAATAAATAAATAAAATCTTATATATATATATATATTTTAAAAAGTGACAAATGCCTACATAAGTAATAAACTACACTCAACTATCTAACAGCCTAAAATTAAATGTACTAGTAGTATAAATAAAATTTAGTATTAGACACTGAGAAGATGGGTGTATTTTCTGAGAAAAATAAATTTTGTTAGAAGCAAGATGAGTTGGTTTTTAGAACCTAAGGTAGTTGTCCTTTACCAGGCCTTATAAAGTCTCAACCTTTGAATGTACAGCATAGTTTTTGGCGCGCACACACACACACACACACACACACACACAAAACCCTTGAGAGTACCACCATGAAGAGTCCATAGTTCCTTTCCCGCATAGCTTTCATCATTGAGACCTCCACCCTCATCCCACCACCTCAATGACCCTGAATTCCAATTTCTAGCTCCTCAGCTCCCTGAGATCTCCATCACTGTTTGGCCTCCGCTTCCTTTACTGCAGTCAAAAAATGCATCCAGGCATGTATCTGATATATTACTGGTACTTAAATCTCTTTTCTCCCATCTCTTTGGGGTCGCAGTGTGATATATAACATCTAAAGAGTGATTTCATACTTTTTATTCATTTTTAAACTTGTTTTCCATAGGACAGTTAGTCCAGTATAAGTCATTCCATCAGGACCAGATGGCAGTTCCTGTTTCGAAATCTGCAATATCCTAATATCCATATGAAACATTTCATCATACTCCACCCTCTTCCTCTGAGATATTAATCAGCTCTGCCATCATCCTCCTTATCCATGGACCAACTTTATAACTCACCATCTGCTTAGCCCAGTGCTCTTTAATGGAAGGGAGGTTTTTGTTGCTTTTTCAAGAAATGCTTTTCATACTGGTTTGCTTGCAACTGGATGTCATGCTCACTTTGTTCAGAAGCCGAACTTTGCTGTGTACATTTTAGAAATTCTTTATGAAAACTTTGATTTCTAAAACACTTTGGAGATACATACACATGCAAATCATATAAATATATATTTTTTAAGATTTATCTTTTGTAGACACGTCATAGTTTATAGAAAATAACCTTTTGACATTTAAATTTTTAGATTCTAATAAGCTGGGAGATATTTAAAAAAATTTCCAACCCAAGATATGTATGTCTTGTATATACGTGTATATATATGTATATATATATATATGTATGTATATTAGCTATTATATATATCTTAAAACATTGAAAGAAAATTGGAAAACACACTATATTGAATTCAATTTTGAGAAGGAACAATTGAAAGAGTAATAGAAATGTATTTTCCTTTTTGCTCAAGCTAGATGAAAATAACTAGATGCTTTTGAACTTTGTTTTATCTAAAATTTAGAGCATAGGAGAGCAAATGAAAGGTGTGGAAATAATAGTTTGAGACCAAATGAAGCAGGGAGAAATAGATTAGATCATCCTGAGTTTGAAAAACAGATACCTTTAATGGTATTTTTCCTAAAAAGTAAACTACCAAATATTGCAATATAATAGCTGATTAGTCATATGTTAAAACATTTTTACAAGATTTGTTCCTGGATAATCTAGCACAGCTAAATAGGTCTTCATTGCTTTTGAAAGAAGAGACTTTAGATATTGTCAAATATTCCTTTATGGATGCCTTAGAGGTTAATCAGCTAACAGCCACGCCAAGTGACACAGTCAGATACCTCCATAATAGAGGTTTAGTGGTCAGGTCAGGAAGGTAAGTGTATCACAAGGATAAAGGGCAGTTCTGGAAAAGCCTTTTACATCAAACTTAGGAATATTAGCTAGCCATTGTAAATAAAAAGTAAAAATTATCTTTAACCAAAATCTGCATTTTTATTGGAAGCTATTGAAAATGTGAGTCATAAGATACCCTGGGAAAATATTAGTAGTCTCACAGTTGTTTGTAGCCTATGGTCAAGTTTCTATAGGTAGTTTGTAGTCACATATTTTAAGAAATTGCTTTTATAAAAATATCTTCACAGAAAACTACTCAGGAGTGGTGGTGAGATCTTGCTGAGTTGTTGCTGTATTCAAACAGAGAATTTGAAATAGTAATAGAATTACCTTGGTTATGTTTTGTCTATTGGTTTTATTTGGTAATATATTTGGATTCATAGTTCATTTTTGATTTACAAATGCCCATCTAAAATAGAAGCCCAAAATATAATTTCTAGAAATACCTTAACTGAATACAGGCCTTAGAAGTTAAAAACTTAAAGCCAATTTAAACTACAGAGAATATGTCATACTTTTAATTATTAAATATAATTTTATAATTATCAAAATTATCATAAAACTAAGTTTTATGAATAAAAGCCATCATAAATATTCATCAGTGTATGTAGAAAAGAAGGAAATGATTCTTCAAAATTAAGCAATATTTCCTAGGTTTTCGATTTTTCAACAGTAGACATTATGATAGAGACAAAAAATAAAAAGTCTGGGGTGCCGGGTGGCTCAGTCATTAAGCCTCTGCCTTCAGCTCAGGTCATGATCCCAGGGTCTTGGGATCAAGCTCCGCGTAGGGCACCCCGCTCTGCAGGAAGCCTGCTTCTCCCTATCCCACTCCCCCTGCTTGTATTCCCTCTCTCGCTGTCTCTGTCTCTGTCAAAAAATAAATAAAATCTTTAAAAAAAATAAAGTATATAGTATATAAAAAAATAAAAAGTAAGCATACGGATACATGCATACACTTACATACTCATGAGATCTGTATTTTTACAAGAGGTGCAGAGATGCTGTTCATAATTATGTTGGCTATGTTGACTCAACATTGTGGAAGCTGAATATTTCATACTTATGAAAATGCCTAATGCAAACTGCACTGTTCTGTGTTATTAATGAGTGTGTAAAAGAAAGGATTGGAAAATGTAAAACATTCCCATAAAAAATGCAGGGGCAGGTGGTTTATTTGTCTATGAAATAAATCTTTAATGCTCTGGAATATGATTTTGCAAAACAATATTTGTTCCATCTTTCCTACCACTGGAAGAAGATACAACAAAAATATCTGTTTGTATTTCTTTAAAAAATAATTTCCTTATATACTGATAAAGCTATACATTTAGGAAGTATTCAGGTATATTACAGCCCAAAATTTCTAACACACATACAAAGCTTCTTGTTAATCATCTTGTTATTGAACATGTGGTTTAGGTTGTTTTTTCCCTAAACTTTGAGAAAAAGGATGCCCAAAGTAAGGCCGGAAAATACAATTCCGTCTTATATGTCCTAACACAATTGAGAACAGGCCAGGGAAAGAGAAAGAGGGAGGGAGATTCAATGTGGAAGAGACACAAAATTACATGTTAAGAAATTCGAACAAGTTAGATACAGCATTTAGAAAATGAAGTGATTGGAATTTTCGAAATGAGACAGCCGATATAGGTGAAGTCCAACAGAAGTATATTTCAGAATGTTAGAGCTAACCTTGTGCAATCTGGGAGCAGAGCAGACAAAATGCTGAAAGGCATTTGGAATACCAGCCAGCTCATACCAGCAGTTCTGGAAGTAGGTAGCATGGGCCCACTTGTGGCTTAAATATACAAACATGATATTCAAGATAGGTTTCCAGTTCCAAGCAGGGCTTAGGGAAAGATTGTGAAGTAACCCCAATTGTTGGGGGGTCGAGATGTGGGGATTAATCAGACTATTATAGAAGTTAACTTATTCCCATTGGGCTTGAACTTCAGAGTCTCAGACTTGAAGCATTCAACCATTAGTTGGGTAGGGCTACCAGAAATGCCCATGGCAAGCAACACACAAGTGAGGCATTTCTGAGATGTAAGATGAAGCAGAAAAAAGGGCTACAAAGCTCTGCTTTAAGAAACAGAAAAGTGGGGCGCCTGGGTGGCTTAAGTGTCTGCCTTTGGCTCAGGTTAGGATCTCAGGGTCCTGGAATCGAGCCCCACATCAGGCTCTCTGCTCAGCCAAGAGCCTGCTTCTCCCTTTCCCCCCTGCTCATGCTCTTTCTCTCTGTCAAATAAGTAAAATCTTAAAAAAAAAAAAAAAAAAAAAAAGTAAGGAGCCAAAAATGTTATATTAACATCTGGTAAACTGTGGATACAAGTACTCAACAATCAACAGACTTTTTTTTTTTTAATTAAACACTTACGATGAACCAGGTGCTATGTATTTATGTAACTACATGAACAGCATATTCTCTCTCCTAAGGAATTTATGATATATTAAAAAGTTAGGAGTCCAAGGAGATGTGACCAAATTTGTCTTGCTTCTTAATGCATTCCCATGTTCTTATAGTATCTTAGGGATATTGTTGACCTGAAAGCCCTGCTATTTATTAGTGATGAGATAAGGATGAAGAGCAAGTGGCTTAAATTCTAAAGATAAAAAGGACAGTCAGAATATTCAGCCAATTCACTACTCTGAAAGGAAAGCTAGAAAGGCAGGCAGGAGCATCGCATGTGTCCCTGGCCAGGGAACCTCAAAAACTTTGGTTTCCTCCTCCGTACAAAAGGAGGACGTGTTTTGTTTATTTGTTTTGTTTTGTTTTATCATCATGTTAATCTGAGGACGACAGATAAACTGGCAAAATTCCTACCTTTGACTAGTACCAAGTACTTCACTAGGCAAATAGATACTTTTATATAAATGTATGCATATAAGTTGAAGAGCACACAGTTCAAGAAGTGGCATCTATGTTCTACATTATAATGGCATTGATTTTACCCTAATGAGAAGCCCAAAATGTTCTATAGCACGTCAGTTATTGGCTTATCAGGGACTTTCTTAATTTATTAGATCTGTTCCTGTTTATTAACTAATGCAGACCTCTTTCATATTTCCCTATAATCTTTGATTTCCAGTTTGCTGCCCATCTTCCCCTACAATAAGGACTTCAAAATAGAACCACAGGGGCCCTTGGCTGGTTCAGTTAGTAGAGTATATGACTCTTGAGCTGGGGTTGTGAATTCCAGTCCCACAATGGTGGTAGAATTTACTAAAAATTTTTTTTAAAAAAAATGGAACTAGAAACATACATGTTAGTTTGTTCACATAATAAAATTTATCTTCCTACATTCATTGATTATGTTTAACCTTACTATTACCTTGAGGATAATCTTTCTCAGTGGTGTTCCTACAATAAGGAATTAGAAATAAGTATCAATGTAACACTCGAGTAGATCTTAATGACATTAAGTGGAAATTGGCAGAAATTTCAATAAATAGAAAATTAAACTATATAAAAATACAAAAGATCTATACAATATTAGAAGGTTATGTCCTAGGCATTCACTGTTAAATTTATAGTTTTTTTTCCTTCTATATGGGTTTTAGTAGAAAAGCTATAGCTTTGAAATAATAAATTATTTTTATGTAATTTGAAAGAAAATGCTATGTTTTGATAGTTAATTTCAAATAGCATAGATTCTTCAATCCTAGCTACTACTGAAGTTTATGAACTAAGGGAATATTAATCAGGTGAGTCTCCTAAGTATGATTTTATAAATAACTACTATATAATGGATAATTCAACAGCAGACAGCAGCAAAATTATAGTGAGATAATAGAGAGATTTTGAATTTAAATTGCTCTCTACATTTCTCATTATTTTTGAGTCTTAATTTTAGTTTGTTTAACAGAAATGCAAGGACAGATAAAAATACAATAAAGAATTCCTTTCAATAGAAAAGTATTTCCCCTAATTCAGAATTGAGAACTAGAAAGAACAACTTATTGTACTGTGGAATGAATTGTATCTCGGAGAGGTAAAGTGACATGCTCCAGATTGTACATAATTTAATTGCTTTAGAAAGATTAAAAACAGAGTTGTCCCTACTTTCAGTCCTATAGTCATTACAATATTTACCAAGATGATTCTTAACCTGCCAAAGTGATTTATATACAATGATAGTATAGACCCCTCACTATTTGTAAAATTTTAAAAAACAGTGATTCTATAGATATTTGTTTATACAAATTTAAATTTCAGAAATATTATTATGTGAATAAACTACTTTTTTAAGGATTTGATGGAATTAAAGTTTTTGTTTTGTTATTTGTGATGGTGGATTATATTTTTATAATACCTTCATATCTAAATCTCAAAAGAAATTTAGACTCTGCCAATCTAACCATATGGATGAACAGTAAAATATATGTTATCTCTTGCTGTCTCTAATACAATATCTCTTTATCTCTCCATCTGTCCTAGTAATTTATAGATCTGTAGTTTGAGAAAAATTGATTTGTATCTATCATTAATTCATCACAAATACACAGTTCACATAGGATGGTGTGTATTTGCTAGAGGTGATTGCTTGGTTTCCTACAGAAGAGTATTATAAGGGCTGTAAGGTTCTTATAAGTTTTCAAACCTGTCTTTCTTATGAGTTTGGAGTGCTTTATCGATATTAGCTCATTAATCTTCACAGCATCCTTGCAAAGAAGACAATATTATCACTGTTCTACACGTGGAGCAACAAATAATGGAAAGGTCAATGCCTCGCCTTGGGTTTATGGTGAGGCAGTAGTGAAGCAGAGCTCATCTTTAGATGCAGAGAGAGTGCATGCACACACCCTGAGCTAAATCCCTCTGCTCCAAGTTTCCACAACTTTTTTGATAAGAATCATGAAGAGTTTTTATTAAATACATATTCATCTTCAACAAACACATTGCAGGGAAATATAAGGGAGATTGGAAGGAAACCCACAGTTTTAAAGACTTAAAAGATTTACAAATCAGGGTGCCTGGGTGGCTCAGTTGTTAAGCATCTACCTTTGGCTCAGGTCATGATCCCAGGGTCCTGGGATCGAGCCCCACATCGGGCTCCTTGCTTGGTGGGAAGCCTGCTTTTCCCTCTACCTGCTCTGCCTGCTTGTGTTCCCTCTCTTGCTGTGTCTCTCTCTGTCAAATAAATAAATAAAATCTTAAAAAAAAAAAAAAGATTTACAAATCAAGTGAATTATGCAATCTTTGGATCATGATTCAAAGTATAAAAGAATGCATTCATGAAATAATGAAAAGTGAACATTGACTAAATACTTAATGATATTTAATAATTATTGGTGGATGTTTAGGTGTAGTAATGTTATATGGTTATAAGAAGAGCCTTGTTTATGAGAGAGATTCTTAAATACATGTGGATGAATTGATACAATGTCTCAAATTTGTTCCAAAGTCATAAAGGATGGTGGGAGAACATGGTGTACTAAATACTATCTGTTTAATTTTGAGTTGATAATTGAAGCATGTGGGTTCAACCTATTAACCATTCTATTTTTATGTTTAAATTTCTTATCATAAAGTTTTTTGTTGTTGTTTTTTGTTTTGCTTTTTAAAGTTTTTAAAAAGAGGAAGACAGCTTCCCTCTGATGAAATTCTGGCTTAATAGGTTCTTTGTGGAGCCCAAGAGCCTTAGTTTTTACAAGACCCTAGGTGATTCTTATGATGAGAAAATTCTTGGAAATACTAAGCCTGGTGATCCATTCTTGAACTCCAAAGAGGCTAACATAAAAAGCCAAATATTCTAACATTCATGATTTATATACATATAATTTTTTTGTGTGGAACTTTGGGTAATACCGTATTATTGGTGCAAAATAATTTAAGTTTTCTTTCAAAAGAAAAAGTAATTTATTGCTTTAAAAAGTAACAACATTATTTTAGTAAAAGTCTACTTATGAGTTGAGTGGGCTGTACAGATCTATCAGTAGATTTACTGAAAATTGAAGGAGCAAAGTTCATTTTTTGTGAAGAATTTTTCTACATCGGATCAAGATAAATTTACTGACATAAAATAATGTCAAAGTATATCCTATTAGACAAGAATGCAAACTATCACCAGGTCTTAAATAAAGTTTTAATAATTATTTAGGGAAAAGAAAAGTAATTTGAAGGTAAAGATTGATCTTTGCCTTTTCAAAAAATCATGTAACTATGCAAATCTGACATCAGTAATGAGAAATAAAATGTTTCTTTAAAAAAAAGAAAACGCTCATGGTAGTAAAATAGCAACACTATCATATTGCTGATTGAATACAGTTTAACTTAGTTTTTCATGAACTCCTAGGCATTTAGCTGACATTAACAGATTGCATTATCACTTAACTGATAGTCATTTGGTGGCAAAATTAGGCCATAGGAGGAACAATTGGCAGATTATCTACAGATGATACAGCTTTTTCTTTTTCTGTCTAACATTATTAGAGAAAAATTTCAAGCAAAGAAAACCTTATCAAATTCTCTCAATAAATTTTAAGAGATAATATTTTTACTGTAAATTTTTTACAGTATGTTTTTAACTTGCATATAGGTTGAAAATCTGTAGAAATACCATATCTATTAGCAAAATTGACTATTAAGTTAAAATCATTTCATTAATAAGAGGCTAATATAGATCACCATTCAACATCGACATTGACTAGTCAGTTTAATTTAACTAGGAGCAATTATATTACTTATGCTTGTAAAGTATTTATTCATAGGTCTTTTTTTATTATGCTAATCACCATACATTACATCATTAGTTTTTGCTGTAGTGTTCCATGATTCATTGTTTGCGTATAACCCCCAGTGTTCCATGCAGAACGTGCCCTCTTTAATACCCATCACCAGGCTAACACATCCCCCCACCCCCCTCCCCTCTAGAACCCTCAGTTTGTTTCTTAGAGTCCATAGTCTCTCATGGTTTGTCTCCCCCTCTGATTTCCCCCCCTTTATTCTTCCCCTCCTGCTATTTTCTTCTTCTTCTTTTTTTTTTTTTTAACATATAATGTATTATTTGTTTCAGGGGTACAGGTCTGTGATTCAACAGTCTTACACAATTCACGGCACTCACCATAGCACATACCCTCCTCAGTGTCTATCACCCAGGCACCGCAGCCCTCCCACTCCCACCACTCCAGCAACTCTCAGTTTGTTTCCTGAGATTAAGAATTCCTCATATCAGTGAGGTCATATGATACATGTCTTGCTCTGATTGACTTATTTCACTCAGCATAACACCCTCCAGTTCCATCCATGTCATTGGAAATGGCAAGATCTCATTCCTTTTGATGGCTGCATAATATTCCATTGTATATATATACCACATCTTCTTTATCCATTCATCTGTCGATGGACATCTTGGCTCTTTCCACAGTTTGGCTATTGTGGACATTGCTGCTAAAAACATCGGGGTGCACGTACCCCTTCAGATCCCTACATTTTTATCTTTGAGGTAAATAC
This sequence comes from Neomonachus schauinslandi, assembly GCF_002201575.2. Taxonomy (NCBI): domain Eukaryota; kingdom Metazoa; phylum Chordata; class Mammalia; order Carnivora; family Phocidae; genus Neomonachus; species Neomonachus schauinslandi. The sequence continues at coordinate 37,972,497 of NC_058403.1, read as the reverse complement.
CCAGTAGGGCAATTGCTGGGTCATAGTGTAGCTCTATTTTCAACTTTTTGAGGAACCTCCATACTGTTTTCCAGAGTGGTTGCACCAGCTTGCATTCCCACCAACAGTGTAGGGGGGTTCCCCTTTCTCCCCATCCCTGCCAACATCTGTCGTTTCCTGAAATGTTAATTTTAGCCATTCTGACTGGTGTGAGGTGATATCTCATTGAGGTTTTGATTTGGATTTCCCTGATGCCGAGCAATGTTGAGAACTTTTTCATGTGTCTATTGGCCATTTGGATGTCTTCTTTGGAAAAATGTCTGTTCATGTCTTCTGTCAATTTCTTGATTGGATTATTTGTTCTTTGGGTGTTGAGTTTGTTAAGTTCTTTATAGATTTTGGATACTAGCCCTTTATCTGATATGTCATTTGCAAATATCTTCTCCCATTTTGTCGGTTGTCTTTTGCAAAAGCTTTTTATCTTGATGAAGTCCCAATAGTTCATTTTTGCCCTTGCTTCCCTTGCCTTTGGCGATGTTTCTAGGAAGAAGGTGATGTGGCTGAAGTCTAAGAGGTTGCTGCCTGTGTTCACCTTTAGGATTTTGATGGACTCCTGTCTCCCATTTAGGTCCTTCAACCATTTGGAGTCTATTTTTGGGTGTGGTGTAAGGAAATGGTCTAATTTCATTCTTCTGCATGTGGCTGTCCAATTTTCCCAAGACCATTTGTTGAAGAGACTGTCTTTTTTCCACTGGACATTCTTTCCTGCTTTGTCAAAGATTAGTTGACCATAGAGCTGTGGGTCCATTTCTGGGCTCTCTATTCTGTTCCATTGATCTATGTGTCTGTTTTGTGCCAGTACCATACTGTCTTGATGATGACAGCTTTGTAATAGAGCTGGAAGTCTGGAATTGTGATGCCACCAGCTTTGCTTTTCTTTTTCAACATTCCTCTGGCTATTCGGGGTCTTTTCTGGTTCCAAACAAATTTTAGGATTATTTGTTCCATTTCTTTGAAAAAAGTGGATGGTATTTTGGTGGGGATTGCATTGAATGTGTAGATTGCTCTAGGTAGCATTGACATCTTCACAATATTTGTTCTTCCAATCCATGAGCATGGAACATTTTTCCATTTCTTTGTGCCTTCCTCAATTTCTTTCATGAGTATTTTATAGTTTTCTGAGTACAGATTCTTTGCCTCTTTGGTTAGATTTATTCCTGGGTATCTTATGGTTTTGGGTGCAATTGTAAATGGGATCAACTCCTTAATTTCTCTTTCTTCTGTCTTGTTGTTGGTGTATAGGAATGCCACTGATTTCTGTGCATTGATTTTATATCCTGCTACTTTACTGAATTCTTGTATGAGTTCTAGCAGTTTGGGGGTGGAGTCTTTTGGGTTTTCCACATAAAGTATCATATCATCTGCAAAGAGTGAGTTTGACGACTTCTTTGCTGATTTGGATGCCTTTTATTTCTTTTTGTTGTCTGATTGCTGTGGCTAGGACTTCTAATACTATGTTGAATAGCAGTGGTGATAGTGGACATCCCTGCTGTGTTCCTGACCTTAGGGGGAAAGCTCTCAGTTTTTCCCCATTGAGAATGGCTTTCATATAAAAACTATAATATGTATATTATCATGTGTATATGTAAATATTTTTTATCAGTGCAGATATTTTTCTCCTAATAATGTATTTCTGTCTGTGAATGCATATTAATTATTGTTTGATATTATGTGCACCCACAGAACAACCTGGTTCTATTCATATGCAGAGATGTTCATTTCCATGCCTTCTGACCTATTGGCCCAATTCTTAATTCCTACTTTATATTTTTGAATCAGTGGGAACTCAGCATAGTGAGTCAGGTAGGCAGTAAAGTGGGAAAGTTTGAGAGAGCGATTTCTGGATTTCTGAAGTCATCGGTATGAAAAACTGTTGCAGCGTAACTCAAATATGTTTTCAAAAATTAGATTTGTACCATTAAGTATGTCTTTGAAAAATGTATTTTTACCTACTCATGACTGTTTAAAGCTCTGCATGTCTACTATTTATGTTCTTCGACAGGAAAAATTTCTGAATGTGTAAGGATTCCCTTGCTCAAATTTACGAAGCTCTCCGGGCTTCTCACAAAGTATCCGAGGTGACTCAGAAGTGAGTAAATGAGCTAGAAGATTCATAAATCTAGTGTAGAATTAATATCCGCAAGAAAAGTTTTGACTGATTAGAGTGCACCATTTTTTTTTTCTATTTCTTTTTCAGAGATAGTAAAACAAATAGCAGTATTTGCTTTTGTTTTAATCTGCCCAGGATGCCATAGCAAAATACCATTGACCGGGCTAAACTATAGAAATCTATCTTCTCCCAGTCGGAAGGCTGGAAGTCAGAGATCAGGATGCCAGTTGCATATTCTGGTGACCAACCTCTTCCTGGTTTGCAGATTGCTGCCTGCTTGCTATGTCCTCTCATGGCAGAAACAGAGAGCAATCTCTCTTCCTCTTCATAAAGGCCACGAAACCTATCAAACTAGGAGCCCATTTAACGTTACTTTTTAAAAATCCTATCTCTAAATATGTCACCTTGAGGATTATTTCAACATATGAATTTTATGGGAACACAATTCAGTACCTAGCAGCTTCCCACCCTTTATGTTAGTGTTAAGTTTCAACCCAGTTATCTGTCTTCCTTGTGGTGATATAGTGTAACTCTATATGTAGTTGATGGGATCAGATTTCCAAATGAGAAGTGAGAAAAATCTGGATGCAAATCCCAGCTCAACTACTTAATTGTTGTGGAACTTTAAACAAGTTCAAGTCCCTAGGTTCAGTTTTCTTTTATGTAACTTGGGAATAATAATGTGTAGAGGTAGATCAATTATCATTTAATAGATACATAGATATATTGTGTAGATGTAAATTTAATTAGTTATTACAGGCAATGTATTTAGTACAGGGCCCAGTACTTTGAGTATCTGAATGTTTTTTAATGCAGTATAATTGACATTATGTCAATTTCAGATGTATAACATAATGATTTGACGTTTGTATATATTGTGAAATAATCACCCTAATAAATCTAGTTAATATTTATCACTATAGTTACAAATTATTTTTCATGCGACAACTTTTAAGATCTATTCTCTTAGCAATTTTCAAATATGCGATACAATACTATTAACTATAAGCATCTTGCCGTGCATTACAACCCTATGGCTTATTTATTTTGTAACTGGAAGTGTGTACCTTTTGATGTTTTCACCCATGTCCGCCACTACCCCCACCCCTGCCTCTGGCAGCCACCAATCTGTTCTCTGTATCTGTGAGTTCAGTTCTTTGTTTTTATGTTTAGATTCCACTTTAAGTGAGAGCATATAGTATTTGTCTTTGACTTAGTTCACTTAGCATAATGTTCTCAAGTTCCATCCAGGCTGTCACATATGGCAAGATTCATCCTTTTTTATAGGTAAATAATATTCCATTGTGTTTTATAACTAAATATTTCTTTACATTGTGTTTTATAGCTAAATAATAATCCATTGTGTATGTATACACACACACACACACACATTTTATTTATCCATTCATCCACTGATTGACACTTAGGTTGCTTTCTTCAACTTCTTGGCTATATTGTGAATAATGCTGCAATGAACATGAGGGTGCATATATTTTTCTGAGTTAATGTTTTCATTTTCTTCAAATATATCCAGAAGTGAAATTGCTAGATGATATAGTAGTTCTAGTTTTAGTTTTTTAAGGAAGCTCCAAACTATTTTATATAGTAGCTGCCCCAATTTATATTCCCACCGACAGATCACAAGTGTTCCCTTTCCTCCACATCCTCACCAACACTTGTTATTTCTTGTCTTTGATAGTAGTCATTCTAACAGGTTTTGGGTGATACCTATTCCTGGGTTTGATTTGCATTTCCCTGATGATTAGTGATGTTGACTGAGCACCTTTTTATATACTTCTTGGTCATGTGTATATCTTCTTTGGAAAAATGTCTATTCAGATTCCCTGCCCATTTTCTTTTTTTTTTTTTCCCTCTGCGCATTTTCTAATTGTACTGATATTTTTGTATTGAGTTATATGAGTTCTTTATATATTTTGGATATTAACCACTTAATTAGATATATGACTTGCAATTTTTTTCTCCCATTTAGGTTGGCTATTATTTTGTTGATGGTTACATTTGTTATCCATTTGGTTGATGCTTTCCTTTCCTTTGCATTTCATTTTGTTGATCATTTCCTTTTAGTTTGATGTAGTACCACTTGTTTATATGTGCTTTTGTTGTCTTTGCTTTTGTTATCAAAATGATATGCCTATGTTTTCTTCTAGGAGTTTTATGGAATGAGGTCTTAAGTTTAAGTCTGTAATTCATTTTGATTTAGTTTTGGTGTATGATGTACAATAGTTGCTGGATTTTAGTTTTTTGAATGTGGCTGTCCAGTTTTCCCAGAACCATTTATTGAAGAAATGGTCCATTTACCATTGGATATTCTTGGTTCTTTTGTCACACATTAATTGACCGTATATGCCTGGATTTATTTCCAGGCTTTGTTCTATTGATCTATGGGGTCTGCTTTTATGTCAATACCATACTGTTTTGATTATCTTATCTTCATAATAGACTTTGAAATCAGGAAGTGTGATGCTTCCAATTTTGTTCTTTCTCAAGATGGCTTTGACTATTCAGTGTCTTTTGTGGTTCCATACAAATTTTAGGATTGTTTGTTATATTTCCATGAAAAATACCATTGGAATTTTAATGGGGCTTGCATTGAATCTGTAGATTGCTTTGAGTAGTATGGATATTTTGACAATATTCTTTCAATCTAGGATATAGAATATGTTTCCATTTATCTGTGTCATCTTTAATTTCTTTCATCTGTGTCTTATAGTTTCAATGTACAGGTTTTTCACATCCTGGGTTAAATTGTTCCTAGGTATTTTATTTTTCTTATGTAATTGTAAATTGATTGTTTTCTCTAACAGTGTGTCAGTTTATTATAGAAATGCAACAAATATTTATATATTGCTTTGTATGCTGCAACTTTTCTGAAATTTTGTATTAGTTTTAAGTGTTTTTTTTTTTTTTTTTTTTTTTTTTTGATAGGGTTTCTAGGGTTTTCTACTTATGTCATCTGCAAAAAGTGACAGTTTTATTTCTTTCCAATTTGAATGCCTTTTATTTCTTGCCTAATTGCTCTGAGAAGGACAGACAAAACTATATTGAATGGGCGCCTGGGTGGCTCAGTAGTTAAGCATCTGCCTTCAGCTCAGGTCATGATCCCAGGGTCCTGGGATCGAGTCCCACATTGGGCTCCCTGCTCGGCAGGAAGCCTGCTTCTCCCTCTCCCACTCCCCCTGCTTGTGTTCCTGTTCTCGCTGTCTCTCTCTCTGTCAAATAAATAAAATCTTAAAAAAAAAAAAAAAAACCTATGTTGGAAAAAAAGTGGCAAGAGTGGGCATCATTGTTATGTTCCCAATCTTAGAGAAAAAACTCTGAGCTTTTTAACACTGATGTTAACTGTGGGCTTGTCATATATGGCCTTTATTATGTTGAGGTATGTTCCCTCTATACCCACTCTGTTGAAAGGTTTTACCAGAAATGATGCTGAATGTTGTCCAATGCTTTTTCTGCATCTATTAAGATCCTATGATTTTTTTTTTTAAGATTTTATTTATTTGACAGAGAGAGACTCAGCAAGAGGGAACACAAGCAGGGGGAGTGGGAGAGGGAGAAGCAGGCCTCCCGCCAAGCGGGGAGCCCAATGAGGGGCTCGATCCCAGGACCTTGGGACCATGACCTGAGCCAAAGGCAGATGCTTAATGACTGAGTCACCCAGCACCCCAAGATCCTATGATTTTTACTCTTCGTTTTACTAATGTGGTATATCACACTCATCTGAAATAAACCTGATTGATCATGGTGTATAATGTTTTCATGTATTGTTGGTGTTTAATGGTGTTTTAAAGTATCATTCAATTTGGATTGCTAATATTTTGTTGAGGATTTTTCATCTCTGTTCATTAGGGGTATTGGCCTGCAGTTTTCTTTTCTGGTGGCGTGCTTGCCTGGTTTTGATATCAAGGTAATGTTGTTCTCATAAAATGAGTTTAGAAATTTTCCCTCCTCCTCCATTTGTTGGAAGAGTTGAGAAGGATCATATTAATCATTCTTTAAATGTTTGGTAGAATTCATCAATAAAGCTCTCTGGTCCTGGACTTTTATTTGTTGGGAGAGTTTTGATTACTGATTCCATCATGTTACTAGTAATCAGTCTGTTCAGATTTTCTATTTCTTCATGTTTCAGTATTGGTAGGTGTATGTTTCTTGGAATTTATCCATTTCTACTATATTGTCCAGCTTCTTGGTATATAATTGTTCCTAGTAATCTGTTATAATCCTTTGTATTTATGTGGTATCAGTTGTAACCTCTCTTTTATTTTTGATTTTATTTACTTGAATATTCTCTGCTTTTATCTTGGTGAATCTAGTTAAGGCTTGTAAATTTTGTTTAAAAAAAAAAAACCAGCTTAGTTTCATGGATAGTGTTTATTATCTTTTTGGTCTCTATTTCATTTATTTCCACTCTAATCTTCATTCCCTTCCTTCTACTGATTTTGGCCTTTACTTGTTCTTTTTCTAGTTCCTTGAGAGATAAAGGTAGGTTGTTGGAAATTTTTCTTGTTTCTATAGATGGTCATGTATCACTATGAACTTCCCTCTTAGAATTACTTTTGATGCATCCCATAAGGTTTGTTTTGTTGTATTCCCATTTTTTCTTTCTTTCATGATATACTTTTTTTTAAATTTCTCTCTTGATTTTATTCTTTTAAACTGTCTCTTGTTCAGGAACATATTGTTTAATCTTCACATGCTTGAAAATTTTCCAACTTTCTTCTTATAAATTGATTTCTGATTTCATTTCATTGTGTGTGAAAGATGCCTAATATGACTTCAATCTTCTAGACTTGTTTTGTGCCCTAATACATGATCTATCCTGGGGAATATTCATGGTACACTTTAGAGGAATATATATTCTGTTGCTTTTGAATGAGATATTCTGTATGTAGCCAGTAAGTCCATCTGATCTACTGTACCATTTAAGGCTAGTGTTTCCTTAAATATTTTCTGTTTGGATGATTAATCCATTGGTAAAAGTGGGGGATTATGGTCCTCTATTATTTTATTGCTGTTTATTTATCTCTTTAGGTCTGTTAATATTTGCTTTATTATATTTAGGTGCTCCTATGTTGGATGCATAATTATTTACAAATGTTATATCTTCTTGTTGGATTGACACTGTTATCATTATAAAATGACCTTGTCTCTTATTACAGTATTTGTTTTATAATGTATTTTGTCTGGGTATAAGTATAGCTTCTCTAGCTTTCTTTTGGTTTCTATTTGCATGAAATATCTTTTTCCATCTCTTCACTTTCAGACTGTGTGTCCTTACATCTGAAGTGAGTTTCTTATAGGTAGCATATAGATAGGTCTTATTTTTTGCCCATTCAGCCAATCTTTGTCTTTTCATTGGAGAATTTAGTTTATTTACATTTAAAGTAGATTTTGATAGGTATGTACTTATTTCCATTGTGTTCATTGTTTTCTAGATATTTTTGTAAAGTCTCTGTTCCTTTCTTCTTGTTCTCTTCCTTCATAGTTTGATGACTTTCTTTATGGTATGTTTAGGTTCCTATAGGTTGTATCTGTTATATGTTGTTGCTTTGTGATTACCATGAGGCTTACAGAAAACAACTTATGTTTATAACAGTCTCTTTTAATAACAACTTAAGTTCAAATGTATTCTAAGGCTCTACACTTGTGCTCCCCCACAAAGAAACATTTCATATCTTGATGTCATAATTTTTATGTTTTGTATCCATTATCACATAATTGTACTCACCATACTAGTTCTCTAAGTGATTAAGCCACCACCTTTACATTAGGTTATTCTGAATTTTACTACATATTTACTTTTACCAGTAAGATTTATACTCTCATATGTTTTCCTAGTATGACTTAGTGCCTTTTCATCAGCTTAAATCCCTTTAACATTTCTTGTAAGTCTAGTCGAGTGGTGATAAATTTCTTTAGTTTTTCTTGTGTGGAAAATTCTTTCTCTCTCCTTCAATTATTTTTTCTTCTTCTCCTCCTCCTCCTCCTCCTTCTTTTTTTTTTTTTTTTTTAGAGAGGGAAGGAGGAGAGGAGCAGAGGGAGAAGGAGAGAGAGAATCTTAAGCAGGCTCCATGCCCAGCACAGAGCCTGATCTCACAACCTTAAGATCATGACCTGAGCTGAAAGCAAGAGTTGGACACTTAACAGACTAAGTTACCCAGGCGCCCCTTCCTTCAATTCTTAATGACAACTTTGCTAGATAGAGTATTCTTAGTTGACATTTTTTTCCACCACTTTGAATATATCGTGCCACTCCCATCTGGCATGTGAAGTTTCTGCTGAAAAAATCTGCTGATAGTCTTTGGGAGGATGTCCTTGTATGTAACAAGTTGTTTTTCTCTTGCTGCTTTTAATATTCTGCCCTTGTCTTTAACTTTTGACAGTTTATAATATGCCTTGGTGTGGGTCTGTTTGGTTTCATCTTGTTTGGATCTGGATATCTGTTCCTTCTCCAAGTTAAGGAAATTATCAGCTGTTATCTCTTCAAATAAGTTTTCTGCCTCTCCATATGTAGTGCAAATGTTGGTCTGCTTAATGTTGTCCCATCAGTCCCTTAAGCTAAATGCGCTTTCATTCTTTCTTTTTTTCCATTTTGCCTCCCTTGTCTGATGAGTTTTACTGTCTTGTGTTCATGTTCACTGATTTTTCTTCTGTTTCATCTAGTCTGCCTGCTATCAAGCCACTCTAATGTATTTTTAAGTTGAGTTACTGATTCTTTGTATTTGTGATTTTTATTTTATCCTTTTATTTTCTATCTCTGAAGTTCTTTGTGTATCCATTCTTCTCACTACTTTGGTAAGCATCTTTTTTTTTTTTTAAGATTTTATTTATTTGAGAGAGAGAATGAGAGAGAGCACATGAGAGGGGGGAGGGTCGGGAGGGTCAGAGGGAGAAGCAGACTCCCTGCTGAGCAGGGAGCCCGATGTGGGACTCGATCCAGGGACTCCAGGATCATGACCTGAGCCGCAGGCAGTCACTTAACCAACTGAGCCACCCAGGCGCCCGCATCTTTGTCTTTATATTGAACTCTTTATTGGATAAATTACTTATTTCTCTTTCATTAAGGACTTTTTTGGGGGGGTTATTTTGTTTTATTTTTCCTCTGGAACATACTGTTTTTTTGTTTTGTTTTCGTTTTGTCTTGGTTTCTTTTTTTTCTTCTCTCTCTTTTTTTGTTGTTTGTTTTGCTCGACTGCCTATCTTGGTTTCTCTGGATTAGATAGAACAGCCACCTTTCTCCTGTCTTGATGGAGTGACCTAATGTGGATGAGTCTTATCATTCAACTCTGTCCTTACTCTTAGTTACATCTCAAATCTTTGTGATTGTCTCAGAAACCTACTTTATTCTTAGTGGTTCCCAGGAGTTGAGGATGTGACAAGGCCTATCAGTGTCCCAAAGGGAAGGATCTCATTTAGAACCTTAGATTCAGGCTGATTGGAAGCCAGACTTCAGGCAGCAGCTATTAAATTATGCAAATATATCCATTCCTTTAGGATCATAAACACAAGTTCTACTAGGCACCAGAGCCAGGTAATCCAGAGATGTTCCATGGGCAGCAGCCATACAAATAAAGGTGCCAGGTGAGGGTACAACCTCTTTTCTGGGAAATACTGGTGAGCTATGGTGAAGTAGAAAGAGAGTGAAAAGTTGATACCCTGAAAACACCTCAGTAGGCCCCTAGATGTGTGCCAAACCAGAAGCCTGCCCTTCATGTTAAAGCTCCAGGGCAAGGAAATAGGCTTCTTTCACAGAAAAACTGATGGTGTGCTTTAGTCTGTCATCTGTACTTTGCATCGAAGGTGGTAGCTGACAAAGAACTCTCTCCCAAGTTTTACAGTCATGTAGGACCCTAGAAACCAAGCCCCACTGGCCATCAGATCCAGGCAATAAAGGGACATCCCCTTCCTGGCAGCAACAAAAATGTGTGGATTCCAGATGTAAAAACTGGGGCACCAGATGTGTTTAAAGCTTTCCTCTGGGAAATACTGGCTCTCTGGAGCACAACAGAGGAAAAGCACAAAAACAGGACCAGCCTTCTGAGAACTCTGGAAAGGATTACAATTAGCCCTTAGATGCATGCTAATTTGAAGCCGGCCCCTCAGGCAGTAGCTGTGAAGACATAACAGGCCCCTTTGCAGGGAGACTGGGCACCTCAGTCTGTTGCCTCTTTGCTTTGTCTTGGGGGTGGTAGCCAGTGAAGAACTTTTTCTCCATTGGTTACAGTCCCATCTGGCTTGCAAGTGTAAGCCCTGCTGGCCATCAGAGGCAGGCAATCTAGAGAAGTTCCATGAGTGGCTGCCACAAAAATTGGGGTACCAGATGTGAGTGTAAGCTCCTTTCCACGAGATACCAGGAAGGTGGAGCAAGACAGAGGGAGAGCATAGAGATGGTGCCAGCCAACCTCCATCCCTGTAGAGCATTTCAGTAGTCCTCTAGATGTGTGTTAAATGCCTGCCATTCAGTCGGAAGCTTCAAGAGAAGCAAATAAGCCTCTTTCATAGAAAGTCTGGGTGCTGTTTAGTTGGCTGCCTTTGTGTTGGGCCCTGGGTGGGTGAGTCTGTATGCACAAGCCCTTTAAGAACTGTTTCTCAGTTCACTGTAGCCTGTGCATCTCATGATGCAAGTCTCTTTGGCTTTGAAAGTTAGAGGTTTTAGAGGCTCATATTTCAGATGCAGGTCTTAATAGTTGGGGTGCCCAATGTTAGGTTCAAGCCCTTTGCTCTTCAGGAAGAAGCTTGCATTTGTGAGTTTCCCGTGATTGTGGGTTGCTGTGCCATGGGTGGGGTTTATGGCACAATCGTGTCTCAGGGTCTTACCCACTTTGAGGTGTGTATGTGTGTGTGTGTGTTTCCTCATTCACTTCAATATGTGGGAGTTGGTCAGCTAGTTTTGGGAATTTTTGTTTCAGAAGAAATTGTTCCATACATTGATTTGGAGTATCCATGGGAGGGGGTGAGTTCAGAAGTTTCCTATGCCACCATCTTGAACCAGAACCTTGAATACTTTATTAAAAATGCTACACTGACCCCATTGTATAAGTGAATTATACTAGGGCACTCCTTCATTCTATGCATCTCTTTGAATTGCATCCTATATCATTCATTGTTCTCACTGAGGGTGAGGATGGATCAGTGGATGAGAAAAACAAAGTTTCTATTGCCATGGAGTCTTTTGTGAGAAATAAAACACACAGTCAACATAAAAGACCATTACTTGGTAGAGAGCTTTGCAAAAAATTACATAAAATGATGGAAAAGAGTGACTATTTTAGTTCGGGTGGATGGAGGGTATCTCTCTAACATATGAATACTAAATGAACTGATTTTGCAAGTGCTAGGTACAACATTTTCGGTAAAGAAAGAACAGTGAATTCAAATAATGAAAGATGAGAATCATTTGAAATCAGGCTCAAACAAGTTGGGAGCAGCAGAGTGGATAAGTTAGCAGAGGGAGTCTAGGCATAGGCCAGTAGGACTTCATGAGACAGGGAAGCATAAGGATTATCTTCTATGTGAGAATATTAATAGTTCTACTCAAGGGAATGATATCACCAGAAATATGTTCAAGAAAAACACTCTGGCTTTTATGAGAATGGATTTTAGCTAACAATAGAAGCAGAACGTGCAGATGAGAGGCTACTGCAGTGTCTGTAAACATTGAAGCATATCAGATAGCAGCCTCTTCCCATCTATTCCAGCCAGGTCTCATCAGTGCTATAATTCTGGGGGACAATGAATATGTCTTTTTGAAGATTATCATATATAGCACCTTGCATAAATAGATGATCTAAATCACTTTGTGCTATTATGGTTGTCAATAGATGGGTCCTGGTATAGAGGTGCTTTGCATAGAGCTGGTGTTCAAATGTGCCTATTGCCAGACTGCATGATAATCATCTTGTTGTTGGCAGTTGGAAATACTGTCATTTCTTCTTCCTCTTTGTTCTTCTTTTTCTTCTTCATATGGTCATAGAAGAAAAAAATATATATATATATAATGAGTTAAATAAATATACTTCAAAGTCAGGATTTCCAAGTTTCAATTTCAATTTAGTTGTAAAATAATATAAATTTACCTAATAAAAGGCTATAATTGAGATACAGCACAGCCAGATGGTCAGACTGAGACCATGCATCAAATTAACTTAAAAATTAATTTGTGCCATGGGTGGGGTTTATGGTACAGAGTACCATATGGTACACAGTACCATATTACCAGTATGGTACACAGGATGTGGCAGGCATCTAGTATAATGTGGAAAAAATAATGATCCAAAACTTTAAAAAATTTACTTAGGTTTCATTATAGACATTTGCTTTGTATCTGGTAGTGCTAACATTGGAGAAAATTGCAGGTGGATGCACTTTAATTTATATATATTTATTTTTATAAGTTAATAGAGAAGGAGCTAAGATAGTCCTAGGAGATTTAAGTAACATTAAAATGTTTATAATTGTTAATATTACTTGATCCTCTGCTATATTAAAAGAAAAAAACTCTCACAAACTGAAAGGTAATTAGGGTCAATTAATCTATCCTTCTGATTGATATAAAACATATCTTCATATAAATAATTTTAATCATGTACATCTTTCTCTTTTTCCTAATATTCACATGAAATTCAGCAAAGAAAGACTGATTAGCCACTCTGTAGCAAGGACAAAAAAAAAAAAAAGTCACACTTATGTTTGAAAAGTTTATAGTAAATAAGTTAGGAACATTGGGGTGCCCGAGTGGTTCAGTCAGTTAAGCGTCTGCTTTCAGCTCAGGTCATGATTCCAGCATCCGGGGATCGAGCAGCACTGGGCACCCTGCTCAGTGGGGAGCTTGCTTTTCCCTCTGCCTGCCGCTCCCCCTGCTTGTCCGCGCTCTCTCACTCTGTCAAATAAATAAGTAAAATCTTAAAAAAAGTTAGGAACTTCAACCAGTTATTTCAACTTAACATGCTTAGAAAGCTTTCTTTTTTTAAAAAAAGCTTTTTCTACATTAAAAACAAAACCAGAAAACGTTGCCTTCCATTTTTTTGTATAGCATATAGCAACCAGGCCTCTGCTTTCCTTCTAATACATTTAGTTGTCTGAGGTCAGTAGTACATTTCCTTTCTTAAAAGTCATAAATGACCTTCTACATGCTAGGGGGAAAAAGAGTTTTCAGTCCTTATTTTATGGAACCTCTGCTGTATCTGACCTAATGTTTATTCCTTCCTTAATTTTTTTCTTTCCTTATTGCCTTCTTCAGTACCCATTCTTCAGTTTTTGTTTGTTTAGACTTGATTTTCTGTATTTCTTTCTTGGTTAATTTTTGGGCTCCTTTTTATTCCCCTACCCACCCTTAGGTTTGGCAATTGACCCTCAGCTAATTTGACTCTATATTCTATTCCTAGTCATCTGGTCCATGAAGACCTGTCTGCTGAGGTCTCAAACAATCACATCTCCAGCACCTCTTCAAATACAATAGACTATAAAATATGGATGAATAAGAATTTTGTTTAAAGTTTAAGTTTTTAAAGTATTTATTTGGGGGGGCACCTGGGTGGCTCAGTTGGTTGAGCATTTGCCTTTGGCTCATGTCATGATCTTAGGGTCCTGGGATCGAGCCCTGTGTCAGGCTCTCTGCTCAGCAAGGAGTCTGCTTCTCCCTCTTCCTCTGTGCTCTCTCTCGTTCTCTCTCACTCTCAAGTAAATAAATAAAATCTTTTTAAAAATAAGGTATTTATTTTTAACTCAGTGACAAAATACAAAATATAGGAATTACATCAAGTACATTATTTTAATTTTCACTTTATTTTTCTAAGAGATAGGATCATATATTAAATTTTAAATATTTAAATATTAAATCAACATAAAAATTAATATTGAATCACTTTTATGATAGGAGATTGTTAGGAAAATATGTTCTCTTAGATGTAAACCTCTCATCTTAATAAATTACTACCGTCTGGGACCTTAATAGCGTTAAATTATGGTCGACCTTCTTGTATTTCAGAAGGAATAATTTATTTTGAACAAAAATTTACTTTCAAAATAGAACTTTGTTTTTGTAACTAGAACTCTGCGTGACATCAACTAGTGAAAGTACTATCAATGGCATTCTCTTTGGAAAATTCTGTGTACGTGTTTAAAAGATAAAGATAATGTGTGTGTGTGTGTGTGTGTGAGAGAGAGAGAGAGAGAGAGAGAGAGAGAGAGAGTGAAAAAGCCCTTAAGAGAAGGCATGACATAGAAAATTTGATGATTTATATTGTGTCTTTACAGGCACATCATTCTAATTCAGAATTAGATGAACTATTTAGAAAGTCTAAGTGGATTTCATTTCATTTTGACTCTTAATTTATTTGCTGTTTTCAAGCATTACTGGGTACCTAATATATGCCATAATCAACATTAAATACTGAGACAAAACGACCTATGTCCAGCACTGGAAATGCTAACTGTTAGCACAGAGGCTGAAAACTGGCAGTCAGTGAGCAGCGTTTCACCTGCAGATGTATGTGTTTGGTCTGCTTAGATCATCACAATCCCCACCACTCTTTATTGTTTCTCATCCCTACCTTTGCCATGTACCATCGTGTTTACAATCTTTGATCATGCTTGTTCAGTTCTGTAGCTGTGTTAAAAACATAACCTGCAGGAAAAATGGGAAGAGAGAAATAAAGTGTCATAGAATAACTACCAGACCAAATACTAATATGAAAGAATATGGTGAACTTGTGTTTGATTAAATAGGCTTCCTTATTCAATGACGTATCTAATGGGTAACCCAAGAAAGAAGACGGGCTTTTCAGTTGGTTCCTTTGAAATAATGAAGATGAATGGAGTCATCTAGGTAGTGACATACTGGCTTTTTGCTTGTGTTTTTTTTTTCCCCTAAACAACAAATCCTTTTTTTAAAATAATATTTAGAAACAGAATGTGTAATGCTGATAAAAGGGGAGTTACTATGATTGAGGTGTATGAGGAAGTATGTGGACTCTGTTTAGAGTCTGGAAGCCACAGGAAGAGAGTGTCAAAAATAAAGAACCAGCAGGGAAAAGTCTGAAAGTGAATGGTCAGTGTAATAGAAAGAGAGCCATAAATCAGCATAGGAAGAAGTTTCAAAATGTGTTTGATAGGGAAAGGACAAATAAAAATATCTGCACATTTAGCTATTTCTTCACATAAGATTATGTAGATAGAAGTCCAATAGTAATGTTTCCAGGAGTAAAATGAATTGAGAATTTTGTTAGAATATGGAAGACTGTAATAGGTAGCAGCTTGAAGGAAAAGTAGAATAAAAGCTTTTCTTGTTGGGGCGCCTGGGTGGCTCAGTTGGTTAGGCGACTGCCTTCAGCTCAGGTCATGATCCTGGAGTCCCGGGATCGAGTCCCGCATCGGGCTCCCTGCTCGGCAGGGAGTCTGCTTCTCCCTCTGACCCTCCTCCCTCTCATGCTCTCTGTCTCTCATTCTCTCTCTCTCAAATAAATAAAAAAATAAAATCTTTAAAAAAAAAAAAAGCTTTTCTTGTTTCTCTAGCACATTTACAGTGGAGAAATAAGGCAACATGAGAATAACAATGGGCATAGCAAGATCCTGGATTAGGTGAGAGGTTCTTGGATAAAGAAAGCAAAATAAAGGATTTATACCTAGAAAGAAGAGATATCCATACATTTATAAAATAAGGGAATGGTGAATTGTTTAAAGATTGAAGAAGTTCACACAAGATAGCTTTTATTTTCTCTGTGATATAGAAGACAAAATGTTTGTTGGAATGAAGTTAAGTAAAGATGGATAGAAAAACTGCAAAGGATAAATAGCAGATGAGAAAAGCCCAAAAGCAAATTAGGCAGGAGTAAGTTAAAGAAATAAAATTGCTTTACTGTTCTGAGGATCTAGTTATTGTTACAAACCATAGAATTTTTACTGGTGTCAACTTGAACCATCAGCATCATTGTCCTGATATATTTTTCTCATTGGTAAAGTAGTAATAACTTCTGATTTTAAAATCAGAGGACATTTGCCCTAAAATAGTTCATGTGCATCGAGGTGACTTATCAATACAGAAGTTACAATTCTATTGGGATCAAAATCAGTTTGTAATTAAATGTTTCAAGATCTGTTTTAGAATATTTTCATCTGTGGTTCAGATTTGGAATCCACAACTAAAATAGGATAAATCCAAAATGTAGTCATATCTTGGCTCAGAATTGTGATGACTTTGGATCAATTTTATTTGACTGGCAGGATAGATCTACCTTGATAAAAATTGCTGTACAAAGATTTGGATTTATATAAAAAAGGGCACTTTATCTGATATGAATTTTATGGTCAGTAGCTTCTTAATGTCTAGGTGTTACAGAATCCAGGATTGTCACTTTTTAAAGATACTGAGTTTCAAAATAAAGTAAATGGAATGTATCTTTCCACTTACACTAACCATTCTGGGATTATTATTCAAAGTCCTGAAAATACCTTTTTAAAGATATTTTAGCAAATTATAATTATACATTGAAAGATTAAAAACCAGTATACATATTACAGTTATTCTTCAGTTATAAATGTGAGCTCACCTCCAAATACAATGATGCTATTACAGATCTATTATTGGATCTATTGTTGATAGTATATGCACTTTAAATTATTTCCCAGATCCATATATGCATGCTCTGAGCTGCCTCAGTCCCTTGCCTGCTTCTGATATGAGTCTGTAGCACATATTTGCAAAAGACCCTAGATTATGAGGTGCATCCATTATCATGAGGAATTTTTTTTTTTTTTAATTCAAAGCTAACTGGTACTTATATGGATCTATGACCTTATCCTCATTAGAACAGTTTTTTTTTTTTTTTTTTTAGAACAGTCTTTAATCAGCTGAGCATATTGCTTTAGGCTACAATTATTAATATCTTTCTTGCAGAAAAGTCCTCAATTCCCATTTTAGATGATCTAAATTTCATGAGGTTATTTTACTGGCTTTTCTGATTTATTTCTTTTATGGTCATGCAATCAGAATAGCTGAGATTATTTAACCTTGACCTTTAGCCTAGTCTCAAGCCAGATACTGGGTCATAATCAAGGGAGCAATTCAAGCTTATCCTCAAGACATCTACTAGATTAGCCTTCTCCCCAAACCATACTTGAGTTTATTGCCAGGAACTAATCTCATAGACATGCCTAATCACCCTGAACTTCACTCTTCTCAGAGGCTAAATTACTGGCCTGACCATATGCCAAATTCCATCATTACTGGTGAAACAAAGGAAAATGGAATATTAAATAACCAAAAGTAAGGTTTTGTCAGAATTTCAGGCCAGAGTTCTGAAGATACGGGCTGGTAGGTTATTGCTAGAAATAAAGATGAGTATAAGTAAAATAAGAATAATAGTAGGAACAGAAAATCATAGAGTATGGAAGACAGTAATCCAATAAAAGCTTGCTCCATTATAATAATGGAGTCTGCCAAGGAATTAACAGTGAGGGTGTCCTGAAAGAATGAGTAATGGCCCAACACCTAAATTACCATATGATCTTAATTTGCTCTTGAATACCCTTATATTGTCTAAAGACACACACATATATGTTTGTTTTTCCAGTTTTGAGATGACACAGAGCACTGAATAAGTTTAAGGTGTATAGCATAAATATTAGACTTACATATATTGTGAAATGATTACAATTAAGTTTGCTTAATATCCATCATCTCATTTGATAGCAAAACAAAAAAAAAGAAAAAAATGTTTCTTTCCTTGTGACAAGACGTCTCAGGATCTACTCTCTTAATAGCTCTCAAATGTACCACAGAGCAGTGTTAACTATATCTACCATGTCGTAGATTACATCCCTAGTACTTATTTACCATAGAACTGGAAGTTTGTACTTTTTGACCAGCTTCATCTAATTTCCCTCCTCCAACTTCTAGTAACCACAAATATGATATCTTTTTATATTTGTATTCTTTGGGTCTTATCATTGTTTTTTTTTGTTTGTTTTTTGTTTAGGTTTCCACATATAAGTGAAATAATACAGTAGTTGTCTTTCTCTGCCTGATTTATTTCACTTAGCATAGTGCTCTCAAGTTCCATCCATGTTGTTACAAATGGCAGGATTTCCTTTTTTTAATGACTATTATATTGTATATATGTACCCAACTTCTTTATCCATTCATTCATCAATGGATACTTAGGTTGTTTCCGTGTTTTGGCTGTTGTAAATAATGCTGCTATAAAAGTGGGATGCAAATATCTTTTTAACATAATGTTTTCATTTTCTTTGGACATATTCCAAGGGGAATTACTGGATCATATGGTAATTCTTTTTGTAATTTTTTGAGGAGGAGTCATACTGTTTTCCATAGTGGTTGTACCAATTTACATTCCTACCAGCAGAGCATAAGAGTTCCCTTTTCTCCACATCCTTGCCACCATTTGTTATCTCTTGTCTTTGTGATGCTACCCATTCTAGCATATATAAGGTGATATGTTATTGTGATTTTGATTTGCATTTCCCTGATTGGTGATTTTGAGCACCTTTTCATGGACCTGTTGACTACGCATATATCTTTGGAAAAATGTCTATTCATGTCCTTTGCCCATTTTTTAATTGGATTATTTGTTTTTTTGCTATTGAGTTGTATTCTCAGATATATTTTGCAAATACTTTTTTTTTTTTTCCATTCTGTAGATGATCTTTTTACCTTGTTGGTTTCTTTTTCTGTACAGAAGTCTTTAATTCATTTCAAATTAATTTTTGTGAGTGGTGTAAAATAGGGGTCTACTTTCATTCTTGGCTCCCTTGTCAAATCTTAGTTGACTTATATGCTTGGATTTATTTCTGGGCTCTCAATTCTGTTCCAACGGTATATGAGTCTGTTTTTATGCCAATACCATACTGTTTTGATTACTATAGCTTTATAATAAAGCTTGAAATCATGGAGTGTGATGGGAGTGTTTCTCCAGCTGTTACTCTTCTCAGGATTGCTTTGGCTATTTGGGATCATTTCTGGTTCAGTACAAGTTTTAAGATTGTTTTTCTACTTCTGAAAAAAAATGCTATTGGAATCTGGATTGGGATTGCATTGAATCTATAGAGAGGACTGTGGGTAGTATGAATGCTTTAACAATATTCTTTCTGGTGTATGTGCTGCTGAAGCAAGCATAAATATATTCTTCTAGTCCATTAACACAGATTATCTTTCCATTTATTTGTGTCTTCAGTTTCTTTCATCAGTGTCTTACAGTTTTCAGTGCAGTGAGCTTTCACCTCCTTGATTAAATTTATTCCTAAGTATTTTATTGTTTTTGATGCTATTGTAAGTGGGGTCATTTTCTATTTCAGATAATTGATTGTTAGTGTATGGAAACACTACCGATTTTTGCATGTTAATTTTATATCCTGTAACTTTAGTGAATTTATTTATTTTATCTAAGTTTTTTGGTGGAGTCTTTAGGACTTTCTATATATAATATAATGCCATCTTCAAACAGTAATTTTTACTTCTTCCTTTCCAATTCTGATGCCTTTTATTTTTCTCTGCTGATTGCTGTAGTTGGACTTCCAGTACTATATAATAGCAGAGGTAAGAGCACCCTTGTCTTAGTCCTGATCTCAGAGGAAAAGCTTTCAAACCTTCAACATTGAGTATGAGTATATATGAGGTATATATGACCTTTATTATGTTAAGATGCATTCTTTCTATACCTAATTTGTTAAGAGTTTTTATCGAGAATTGATGTTAAATTATGTCAAATGCATTTTCTGCATCTAGTGTGATGATATGATTTTTTTCTTTCATTCTATTAAGGTGATTTATCACATTGGCTGATTTGTGTATGTTGAAGCAGTCTTGCATCCCAGGAATAAATCCCACTTTATCATGGTGAATGATCCTTTTAGTGTACTGCTGAATTATTTGCCAGTATTTTATCAAGAATTTTTGCATCTATGGGGCACCTGGGTGGCTCAGTCGTTAAGTGTCTGCCTTCGGCTCAGGTCATGATCCCAGGGTCCTGGGATTGAGCCCCACATTGGGCTCCCTGCTCAGTGGGAAGCCTGCTTCTCCCTCTCCCACTCCCCCTGCTTGTGTTCCCTCTCTCACTGTGACTCTCTCTGAAAAATAAATAAATAAAATCTTAAAAAAAAAAAAAAAGAATTTTTGCGTCTATACCCACCCATAATGTTGGCCCATAGTTTTCCTTTAGTGTCCTTCTCTGGCTTTGGTATTATGATGATGTCTGACATTGTAGAATTGGAGTATTCCTTCTTCTTCTCTATTTTGGAAAAGTTTGAGAATTAACAGTAGTTATTCTTTAAACATTTGGTAAAATTATTCAGGGAAGCCATCTGATCCTGGACTTTTCTTTGTTGGGAGATTTTTGGTTACCGATTCAATCTTCTTTCTACTAATTGGTCTGTTCAGATTTTCTGTTCAGATTTTCTCTTTCTTTCTGAATCAGTCTTGGTAAGTTGTATGTTTCTAAGAACTTACCCATTTCTTCTAGGTTGTCCAGTTTGTTGGTGTGTAGTTGTTCATAGTAGCTTCTTTTGATTCTTTGTAGTCCTGTGGTGTCAGTGATGATGTCTCCTTTTTTATACATAACTTTGTTGATTTGGGACTTCTCTTTTACTTGGTTAGTCTAGCTAAAGTTTTGCCAATCTTGTTTATCTTTTCAAAGAATCAAGTTTTAATTTAATCTTTGTTATTGTTTTCCCCTTCTCTGTTTCATTTATTTCTGCTCTTACCTTTATTATTTCCTTCTTTCTGCTAACTTTGGGCTCAGTTTTTTCCTCACCTTTTTTAGTTCCTTGAGGAATAAAGTTAGGTTGTTTGAGATCTTTCTTGTTTTTTAATGTAAGCATGTATCACTGTAAAATTCCCTCTTAAAACAGCTTTTGCTGCATCCCATAAATTTTGGTATGTGTTCTCATTTTTATTTGTCTCAGGATACTTTTGTATTTCCCTTTAGTTTCATTTTTGATCCATTGGTGGTTCATGAGTGTTGTTTAATTTTCATGTAGTCATGAGTTTTTCCAGTTTTTCTGTTATTTATTTCTAGTTTCATACCATTGGGTCAGACAGGATATGTAGTATGATTAAATCTTCTTGAATTTGCTAAGACTTGTTTTGTGACCTGACATAAGGTCTATCCTAGAAGATGTTCCATTTGAACTTCAGAAAAAAAGTGTATTCTGTTATTGTCAGAGAGAGTGTTCTGTATGTGTCTGTTAGGTCCATTTAGTCTAAATTGTTGTTCACAATCACAGTTTATTTAGTGATTCTCTGTCTCAATGATCCATCCATTGTTGAGAATAGGGTATTAGAATCCCCAAATATTATTGTATTGCTCTTTATTTCTCTTTCTAGCTCCGTTAGGTTTTGCTTTATATACTTAAGTGATCCAATGTTGGGTGTGTAAATACTTATAATTATTGTATCTTCTTGATGAATTGACTCCTTTATCATTACATAATGACCTTGTCTTGTTTTACCATCTTTAAAGTCTATTTTGTCTGAAATAAGTATAGATATCACTGATTTATTTTAATTGTTGCTGTTGTTACCATTTGCATGAAATATCTTTTCCTATCCCTTCACTCTCAGTATATGTGTAACTTCTAGGCTAAATTGAGCCTTTTCTATGCAGCATATTATTGGATCTTTTTTTTTTTTTTTTAATTCAGTCACTCTGTGTCTTTTAAATGGGCATTTTCATCTTTTTACATTTAAAATAATTATTGATAAGGGCTTACTATTGCCCTTTTGATTATTTTTCTGACTCTTTGGTAAATTTATTATTCTTTTTTATTCTTTGTGTATGTGTGTGCTTTAATGTATTTTCACATACATATTCTCTGACTTTTTTTATCATGTTCTTTGTGTAATTACTGTAAGTTTTTCCCTTGTGGCTACCATAGGTTTATATAAAATATCTTAAAATTATAACACCTTACTTAAACTGATAACAACTTAATTTTGATATCCTCCCTAAACTCTATTTTTTCTTCTCCTCCCCCTCATATTTTAGGTTGTTGATCTCACAGTTTACATATTTTTATATTCTGTATCCAATAACAGATTTTTGTGGCTATGGTTATATTTTACTACATCTGTTTTAACTTTTTAAACTAGAGTTGTTAATTAAGTGATGTACCACCATTACCAGATCATAGACTCTAACTTTGATTTTATATTTACCAGTGGCAGTGAGTTTTATGCTACCTTTTATGTTTTTATAATGTTAATTAGTATCCTTTTATTCCATGAAAAATCTCCCTCTAGCATATCTTGTAACGCAAGTATAGTGGTGATGAAATCCCTTACTTTTTGTTCGGGAAAATCTTTATCTGTCATTTCTGAAGGACAGCTTTACTAGATCCAGAATTCTTAATTGACAGTTTTTTTTCTTTTAATATATCATCCCATTCCCTCCTCATCTTACAAGTTTTGTTAATTAATCTGCCTATAGTTTTATTCAGGATCCCTTGTGTGTAACATCTTTTTCTCTTGCTGCTTTAAAAATTCTTTGTTTTTGATCTTTAACAATTTGATTATAATGTGCTTTGATGTAGCCCTATTTGAGCTTAATATATTTGGGGTCTTTTGCGCCTCATGGCTCTGGATGCCCACTTTTCTTTCCTGGTTTGGGAGTTTTCAGCCATTATTGCTTTTTTTTTTTTTTTTAAAGATTGTATTTATTTGAGAGAGAGAATGAGAGAGAGAGAGAATGAGAGAGAGAGAAAGAGCACAAGACTGGGGAGCGGGAGAGGCAGAAGCAGACTCCCTGCTGAGCAGGGAGCCTGACGCGGGACTCGATCCCGGGACTCCAGGATCATGACCTGAGCGGAAGGCAGTCACTCAACCAACTGAGCCACCCAGGCACCCAGCCATTATTGCTTTAAATATATTTTCTGTTCCTTTATCTTTTTCTTCTCCCTCTGGATTTCCCACAATGCAGATATTGCTTCCTTTGATTGGGTCCCTTAAT
Organism: Neomonachus schauinslandi; assembly: GCF_002201575.2. Lineage (NCBI taxonomy): Eukaryota > Metazoa > Chordata > Mammalia > Carnivora > Phocidae > Neomonachus > Neomonachus schauinslandi. The sequence goes on along the minus strand of NC_058403.1, from coordinate 37,949,373 downwards.
ACTACTAGGATTTCTTCACTCTTTTTTTTTTTTTGTCTTGTTTCACTGGGCAATTTCAAATGCCCTGTCTTCTATGTTGCTGATTCTTTCTTGTACATGGTGAAGTCTACTTTTAAAGCTCTCTATTTAATTCTTCAGTTTAGTCATTTTATTTTTTAGCTCTATAATTTTTTTGATGATTTCTATTTCTTTATTAAACTTCACATTGTGTTCATGCATTGTTTTCCTAATTTCATTTAGTTGTCTCTGTGTTCTTATATTTCAGGAAACTTCAAGAGGATTATTTAGAATTCTAGAAAAGTTATATTTATACTACACCATAGTCTATTAAATGTGTGATAGTATTATGTCTTCATTAATAATACTTTATTGTTAAAAAATGCTAACCATTATCTGTTCAGATAATAATCACTGGTTGCAGCTCACAATAATAAATATGATGATTTAAAAGTTGGAAATATTGGGGTATCTGGGTGTCTCAGATGGTTAAGCTTCCACTTTTGACTCAGGTCATGATCCCAGAGTCCTGGGATTGAGCCCTGCATGGGGCTTCCTGCTCAGTGAGGATCTGCTTCTCCCTCTCCCTCTGCCCCTCTCCCTGGCTTGTTCTCTTTCTTGTGATCTCTCTTGTGTACTCTCTCTCTTTCTCAATTTTTTTTTAAGTTGGAAATATTGCAAAAATTACCAGAATGTGACCGAGACACAAAATGAACAACTACTATGGGAAACATTGTGCCAATAGACTTGCTCAAAACAGGGTTGCCACAAACCTTCAATTTGCTGAGCAAGCACACACACACACACAATCTGCAAAGCACAATAAAATGAAATATGCCTGTATTTCCTTTTGTGGTATCATGTTTACCTGATTTTCCATGCTCCTTGGTTCCTTATATTGATATCTGTGAATCTGAGTAATTGTCTCCTCTTCCAGACTTTATAGTTTTGCTCTGGTAGAGACAATTTTTCACCAGTCAACTCAGATTTCTGGATGTGTCAGGTGTCAATGTTTTTGGACAACTGGGGCTTGCTATCAGAATCTATTTGTGGGTGAGGCCACTGCTCAAGCTCTGAGATCAGGGGGTAGAGAGTGTTCTGCTAGTGTTAATTGGATAAGACTGCTGGCTTTGTTCCCAGCCTAAAGGAGGATGTAGGATTGGTTCCACAGTTGACGGGGTCAGGCATACTAGATGGTCAAGACTGGGTATTATACTCAGTAATAGGTCAGGATATGAATTAGCTTTTCTGCACTGGTAGGAAAGCAGAGAATTCTCTAGGGCCTGTACAGCTTGTTGTTTCGGAACTTGAATCGGGCAAGAATATGCACTGAATTCCCTAGCCAGTGGAATCTCTGGTTTTGCTGTGCAGATGGGGAAAGCCATGGGATTTCTCTCTGTTCAAGTGCCACTGTAAGTAAGACAGTTGAATGGGGCTACGTAGCTTCCCATGTGTTCTGGTTAGGTTCCCTTGTAAGGCAGGATGAAGCCTGTCTTCATCAATGGGCAGAGCTACAAATTAGTTTTACTGCCCATTTCCATGGCTGATAAGTTGTTTATGGTCTTGACTCAAGCTGACCAATGCCCCAAGTTCTTTGGCTGAATGATGTCACTGGCTTTGGTCTGCAGATGATCAGCTATACTCTCTGCTTCTAGGTATTCTGGCTAAACTTTCTTTTGGTAGTGGCTGATGGCTATACTCAGTAGTAGGCCTGGCTATGAATCAGCTTCCTTGACTTGGTTGGGGCAGACTGGGCTCCATGGTTAGCAAGGCTTTTTGAGGAACCAAAGATTTATACCTGCTGAGTTTCTTGGTCAGACTGAATTACTGTCTTGGCTTTGTAGATGAGTAAAGCTGCTAGTTGGTACTATTACTCGAGTGCTGCAGGTAGCAACTTGTTCTGCCAAGATCCATGTGCTATGCAAGCCTCTACTCCCCTCTCCATCACAATTGATTTCCAGTGGTAAAGACTTGCAGATTCTGCCCCAAATCCTTGCAGAGCAAAACCAAATGTTTCTAGTAAGAACCATAGTCTCCGGGGAGACCTCTTGGTGGTGATGCTGGGCTACGGGAGGAGCACTGAGGCTGGTGTGTAGATGCTCCTCTAACCCATCTAATGCAGTCTGTCTTGGTCTCTGTAGTGCAAGAGTATGTGTCAGGATTACTGCCATGTTCTAGGACACTCTCAGAACAATTGTCCATGAATAGTTGTTAGATGTCCTTCTTGGGTGGGGGGAGCAAAGTCAGGAATGACCTCTATGTCACCCTCTTGATGACATTACTCTTACAGATTTTTGAGGAGTTTTGGGGGGTAGAATTTTGGCCTTGCTACATAATCCATAAATATTGTTATATTTTCTCTTTCAATTATTCAATCCTCTGCCTATAAATACATATTAAAAGAATTTGTAAATCTGTAATTAAGAACTTGCTTGTTCTGTTCAGCTGTGTATTATATGGGTTATGGAAAATTTTCACTCTTCTATTCAACAACTTTTATTTAATGCCTAGTATGAAGCCTAGTACTAGGTTATAAGTGAATAACACACAGTGACAACTACCATCATGGGAATTATAGTCCAGAGAATTAATAAACGTTCCTACCTTACATTAAGGATTAGAAAACAAAAGGAAGAACTAATGTTTATAAATTGTAATGAGTTTCATGAAGATGGGAAAAATTCATGGGTAAGAGAATAAATTGAGAGACAGGAAAAAAAAATTTGAAGAAAATTTATAGGAATCTCCTAGGTAAAAACTTGGAGTTGGGGTGGGGAATGTATTCCTAGCAAAGGAAACAGATCATTGGTGCTATCACCTGAGGTGGGAAATGACTGGCTATGTTAAAGGAAGTTCAAAAAATCCAGGATGGTTGTAAAACAGTTTCATGTCCAGATAATGACATAAAAAAAAAAAAAAATGTCAGGGGCCAGAATCTTCTAGGTCATGCTAGTGGGTCTGGGAATCAATTAAAGAACAAAAATCAGAAAAATGGCATAATATCTATTGTCTATAAGATTATGAAGAGTGTTCAAATTATGGATCAGAATCCATAAATCTTAGAAATTTGTTGATTGGGAAAAAAAATTCCAGAAATCAAAAATAGTGCAATACTCTACTTATAGAACAAATAACACATGATTAAATGATTTTATGTATATATAGCAAAAGTAGAAAATTATTTTGAAAACCAAAATAAATTAAGGATATACCCAATATTCAGGATAATAGTAACTTATGAGGAAATGCAGGATGTGAAGTAAATACAGCACTTTTGGTAACAGTTTAGTGCTTTATTTTGGTGTCAGTAAACAGTATTTATTTTTATTTATAAGTTTCTGTGTTACTATTAGCTATTTTAATATGTCAAGGATTATCTTAAAATAGCATGAATTGGTGGTGGGGGCTGGAAGGCAAAAATAGAGTCTAGGAAACCAGTTAGGAGCCCCATTAAGTTGTCTCAACTGGATGGAATAGGTGAGGGAGAGTAATGGTTCAGGATGTCTTTTAGGTTTCTGGTTCTATCAATAGGAGAAAGAATGTTGCCAAGAAAGACAAAATGTTTAGTTTGGAACATTTCGAATTTGAGATTCTAGAGAGATCTCTTAGAGTTTGGAACATTTCGAATTTGAGATTCTAGAGAGATCTCTTAGAGGAGATGTAAAGCCAGCAGTGGGGCTTGGAAAATCTGCACTGCAGAGACATTGCCTTCTTCATTTAAATACTGACAACCAATCAGTTGCCAAGTATAATTGTATCTCAACAATGTACATGTCTTTTATCCATCTTTTTCCTTACATGGCTACCACTCTAACTTAGAATCTTATTACTTCTTACCTAAAATAATCTTTCCAATACCATTTAATCCACTCAGATACTGTATCTGTATTATACTATCCAAAATGCAGACTGATTAAATTTTATTTATTTACTTAAAAGTCTTCAAAGATTACCATGTTCTTCTATATCACCTATAACTCAGTCTTATATACCTGGATCTTTGTGATATAAATTCAACACAGTTTTCCAGTGTCATCTGATACTTTCACTACTTATACTCCATAATTCTGCCAAATGAATGTATCTCTTGTTACCTATTACATCCTACATTTTTATTAATGCATTTTTCTTTAAGCTCTAGATTTTGTAACCGTAATACTCCCACCTTCTAAGCTAATTTTATTCACCTATATTTTAAGCCAATCTCAAGTTCCACCTTTATTATGATGTATTTTCTCATACTCAGTAGCAGGGTAAGATATTTTTTTTTCTGCTTTATCTCCCTTCCGCCAGTTTCCTATAATCTTCATTTGTGCTTTTGTGTGCCTGCAGTAATTGTCATATTCTGTTCATAGAAGCAGATGACATGGATTCAAATATATACTTTATCTAAACAAAAAAGAAAAGAAAATATGGTTAAGTAACTTAAGACTTTGAGCTTCAGTTTCTTTATTTAAAAAAAGGCATTATATTACATTAGTATGAAAATAGGACAATATATAAAAATAAAATATTAGATCACAATCCTCTTTTCTCTTCCATTCATTTTTACCATTCTATAATCTAAAATAGTGCCTTTCACAAAATATCCATTCTATTAATATATACCAACTTAAATTGAATATGTTAAAAGTTGAGTTTAATAATTATCTTTAAAAACGTGAATGCAGAATTTATATGGTATCAGTCATAAGCACCTCTTTGGGAATTACTTTCAGGGAATTTGTCATAATAACCAACTGAACTCTAGGTAATAAAGTAATAGATTTGTATTTGCTTAATAGTTTTCATGTTTTTATTTTAAGATAGGAAATTAAGGCACTATCCACAAAAATAGACCAAATTGTATTGCTACCATGAAAATAAAGAAAACGAATGGAAAAAGTGAAATGAGGTGGAAGGAAAGCAAAGTAAACCCAACTCTGTCTTAAAATTTTAGCTTTGGGTGGGTCTTAAAGAGAACAGATTTAGAGAAGAAATACCATGGCACAAGAACCAAAGTTATAAAATAAAATAACCTTTTATTAGGTCCCATGATTGCCCTTTAGGAGACATAATTGGCTGAGATCAGCCTTCTAAGTACTAAAATATATATATATTGAAAACAGAAACCACACACATGAGATGTGATATTTAACTCTTATTTCATAATTTTCATAAACATTTGTAATATATTAAAATATTTCCTAGCTACCAACTACAAAATAAAAAGCTTGCTTCTTTTTTGTTGTTAATCACGTAGACATTTTCTTTTTTTTTTTTTTAAGATTTTATTTATTTATTTGAGACAGAGAGAATGAGAGAGACAGAGAGAATGAGAGAGACAGAGAGCACATGAGAGGGGGGAGGGTCAGAGGGAGGAGCAGACTCCCTGCAGAGCAGGGAGCCTGATGCGGGACTCAATCCCGGCACTCCAGGATCATGACCTGAGCCTAAGGCAGTCGCTTAACCAACTGAGCCACGCAGGTGCCCTCACGTAGACATTTTCAAAGTCAGCAGGAACCTCTTGATGGCAACAAAGGTTTGAAATTCATATATGCCTATTTTTATTCCACATTTTAGCATAGTTACCAGAAATGTTTCTAATTCTGTATAAGGTACAAAACTATTATATAATCATTTTGTTACCTGAAGGTTGGATTATGGCTTTGTATTTCTGTGAAGTTTTAAACTCATACTTCAGATGAAATATATATGCTTGGTGGAATAATATTTAGCTGCATTTGTTGATTACCATTTCAGAATATTGCAAAAGCCATAGTGTTTTAAACCTGCCATGCAAAGTGAAGGCACCTTACCAGGGATCCAACATGCTGTGAATGCAGGAATAGGAAGAGTAATTAAAAACCTAGGACAAATTCTTGATATGTGATTGTTTCATGGAGTCCATTAACTCCATAATTAATGCAGGCATTATTTAATTTAGATTCAGCAAGTCTCAAAGGTTTGGAAATCACATATTGGAACATGGGATGGATTTTTTTCCCCCCATAAAACAATGGTACACAGGTAGTAACTTCCTTATGGCCTCCCACTCCTGAGCTTAATGAAACCAAACTCTTTCTCTATATCATTATATGTATAAAACATAAAATATTTTATAGTTATGCTTTCTATTTATTTCATGTATCTGTGCCTAGGCTTAGTAGCATTATGTTCAAAATTTCTGCCAAGTTCCCCCTGTTTTTTAAGTAAGGGGAGCAGTTAAGTCCTCAACACAGAGCCAGGGGCTAGATACTCACTAAGTTTGGCACTTAATATTCATTAGAATTGTTTGTATGCCCAGGTATTTATATTCAGCAATATAACTAACATATATTGATATTCTTGAAATTGGTCTATCACTTTAAAGAAGATTAGAAGATCTTCCTTAAAGAAAATAATAATGTCTGTTTGTGAGCCTGATCCTTAGGTCTCTTTAGTGTTCAACATAGTCTATTGGCCTTCCTCAATGTGGGATGGGAAGGATATTTCTGGAAACATCTGTATTTCCAAAATTCCGTCATCGATTGCCTTAATCTTGATTTCCTCATTCAACATCTCATTTACTAAATCCTCCTTTACCCTCAAATGTCTTCTTAGAGTTCAGAAATTAATGCTGCACCTTTATTTTTTCATATGCATTATCTTGGGGGGGGGAATCTTACATATTTCAAGTAGTTCCTACATTATGCCATAGGTAGATAGATGCATAGGCTTCTAGATTATCACATCTCATTCCAAGGTTTCATGAAAGCCCAGACTTCTCATGTTGTAATTTTCCATACTGGTGTTGACTCTTTGCCCTTTGGACATGATTACTTAGTTTTCCCTGTATTGCTTGTTGTCATAATTTCCACAAGAATAGAAACTTGATGGTGTTTGCCTTTGAGTCTCTTGGGTTTAACACCATATCTGGCACCAAGTAATTGTTTAAAAAAACAGGGCACCTGGGTGGTTCAGTTGGTTGGGTGTCTGCCTTCGGATCAGGTCATGATCCCGGCGTCCTGGGATTGAGTCCCTCATTGGGCTCCCTGCTCAGTAGGGAGTCTGCTTCTCCTTCTCCCTCTCCCTCTGTGATCGCTCTCACTTTCGCTCTCTCTCAAATAGATTAAAATATTTTTCTTATGCATATTTATTCTTAAAAAAAACATTTTAAAGACAAAAAATATTTATACTATGATTTAGTGATCAAACTCAAGGTCACAAAGATTATCCTTGGGTAAAATCTGTGCTCTGTAAATGAATTTGATTTTGATCAAAATCAGTAAGAAAAAAAAAATTATAATATATATATCAAGTATATTAAGAATATTTTAAATGTTACCCTGAATTTGCATGTGGTATAATAAACTGTCAAGAGTATCCTTTATGGTCACAGAAAACCAGAATTGAAATAAGTGATAAAAATTAATGAAAATGTTACATAACCCATGTGAATAAGATAGGCATACCTCATCTTTCAGCTGAAGTATTCTTACATGACCAGACTTTGCTCCAATACTTTACTTCTCTTAATAGGCCCACTATTAACCTATTTAGGGATCAGAGAATAGGCAATAGGAATAAATAGTGAGTCTTCATCTTTGTAATGCTGCTCAAAAGACCTTAATCAACAACTATTGATTTTAAGTCTAGAGGGAGGTCAGCCACAGTCATGTACATTAATATTTATTAAAAGTTGTAGGTGAGGTATAATAAAAATTAGATTTTCTATTTATCTGCATTTAGATGGCAAGGAAATTATGCTGTAAAAGCACCAATAATTGATTTCAGTTATTTTCTTTACTTTAGCTTGACAAACTTCAGGTGCTGACTTGTAAGTGAATTCAGAAGGTGATGTTTACACCAACTGGACCTGAGAACAGCAATCTCTAGTACTTTTATCACAAAATCAGAATTAAGGGACAACCAGTTATCTACATAGCAGTAGCAATGCGATCTTAAATTCTCTGTAATCTGTTTTTTTTTTTTTCTTGTTCTTCTTCCATAGGGATTTTTAAACTTACAGAAGGCTAGTAAGGGTGATAAGAGGGAACTTGGTATGAGTCCACACATTTAGGAATCTTAAATAACTAAAAGATGGAGAAGTCAACTGAGAGAAATCCATTCAAATTCAACAAAGGCTGATCTTATCTACTGAATTGGATGTTTGCAAAATGACATTGAAATAAGGAAGGAAGAAAAGAATGATGAGAAACATTTTTTATATTTCAGTTTTTATATTTCAATTATTCTCTTCTACATTTTTAACATCTCAATATTGATGAACTTGGTTATTGCTGGGGTAAAAAGTAGAAGGTGTAGTGAAACAATGCTACAGAGAAAACTATCACAAAGGTATCACTTGCTGGCCAATCCCATGGTGATGTTCCATGGGTACTGTGGCAACAGAGGGGCAGCCTGCAAAACCATATATTTAAAAGTTCGTATTGTTCTTATATTTTAGAGATCTGGCAGAAATTCAAACTTCCCTGTCTTCTCTACAGAGGTCACAGCAGGAGATTATACTCCCACAAAGCAATAGGTACCTAGAATACATGGCAAGGCAAGAAAGTACAACAGAAAGGATACAACATTCCTGATCAGAATAAAGTAGACACAGAGTCATGTAGTTTGCTTTAAAATTAATTTGCACCTACATAATTACTTATACTCTTTCAATACCTTTTCACATGTCATTAGAAATGCACAGCAATTATCTCCAAGTTGTAGGTTGATGAATGATGTCATATTTGTTATGAAAGCCTCCTTAACACAGTGACAGCCATATTTCAAGCAACTATTGCTAATGAGTATTCAGTGATCTTTAAGGAACCTGAAAATAAAAAAATAAAAAAAATAAAAAAAGGATTTCAGGACCAGGAGTGAAGAGAAATAGGGGACTTGACTTACCTTTGAGAAAACTTGAGAAAGAGTAGACAACATATCCAGCTATAGGACATGACAAATATGAACTGATCAATGTCATTATCAATCCAAAGAGGTGCAGAATGAATTCAAACCCAGATACCAGATGTATCACATCAATTATGTGCCTTTAAACAATTGTGTGTTTATAATAGAGACTGGCCAGATGTTTGACACCCCTCCTTTTTTTTTTTTTTTAATTCCTAGGTACATAGCTAGACTACAATCCTTGAATCACTACTAGATAGGTGACTATACGGTTCAAAATTTTTTTGTAGTATTATGTGAACAAAAATAGTTATGTTTGAGCCACGTACACTTTTCATTGGTCTGCAAGAACAGCTAGAATAACATTGACTTATATGATAGCCCAAGTGCACATAGTCATCAAAATATCAACCAGTGTGCCTCAGTCACTGTAGTCTCCTTTCTGAAAAATAGTCTGATTATTTTTATTTTATCTCCTCCTTCCCTCCATTTATTGGTTTTATTTCAATGACTTCAGTCTCTTTGAAATGAACACCAGAGTTTAGATTTCCCAGTTTAACCCCTGGTGTATCCTAGAATAAGACTTACATAACTCTTCATCTCTGATGCTGTTGCTACTAGACACTTTGTATAAGGTCCTTGTCCAGTGCTGGGACCCGGACCCTACTGAGTACTGGCCCCTTCACTGTTAGTGCTCTGGTCATGTTTGCTTCGTGAAGATATTATAGATTCTGCCACTGGGAATGTTAGAACAGAAGATGTGGTTCCTCACTGATGAGTTACTATGCAGGACACTGAGAGCCAGAAGTCAATAGCCAGAATTATGAAAGCTGAAATCTAACCGCTGCTAGGAATTAAAAAAAAAAAGTAGAGGAGCTATAACGTTTGTCAATACCTAGGTCCAAAAGCCTGACATTTAGAAGATCAGATCATAAAGTATACTGAAAATACTGTGGTAAAAACAGTGTGTATAGGAAAATATTTGAAATATTTTAAAATCATAGTATAGTTTGGGTTTGCTTATTTGTTTACGTTGAGAAGTTATCAGCCCAGTTCAGACTAAAGCCCCTTGCTTACAGCTGCAAAACTAATTCCAGATTTTTTAACAGGTAGAGATATGTCCGCGAAAGCCTTCATTAGTAATTACTCAGGAATTGAGAGTACTTGATCCCAGAGATTGGGAGATCAATATCTATAGGTGAAAAAGGCTGGGGCAAGTAGGCTGACAATAATTTGGGATAAATAGTCAATTCAATAAATGCTCTGGTTTGCAGGAATGACCAAATCTCTGGTCCATGGTGCCATAGTTATCATTTATAGTAGGTCAGTTGAAAGAGAAGAAAAAAGTCCTAATTAAATATATATATATATCCTAATATATATAAAATAATTAGGAATAATATATATATAGTATATATATATATATCCATATCCTCATTTTAAAGTTTTTTTGGTGCATGGCCAGGCATTTTGAGTCTCTTCAGTGCATTATACAGATTCATGAAATGCAGTACTCTTAGTTGATTTTTTTCAACTGTAGGGGTCATGCTAAGTTCTCTCTTATCACTCTTTTTCATTCAATAACCCTCCAGGGAAGATTGCAAGACTTCAGACTTCATTTCTAATAACACATAGACAACACTCAGCTTCACATTTTCTTTCATTCAAATATCAATTTCACACGGTTTTAATTTTCTTAGGTCTGTTTATCACATTTAAATGCAGATATAGAGTAACAGAATTAGAGTCCCAGATTTGTGTTATTCATTAACAATATTTCCTTTTAAAATAGTCAATATCTATAGTGACCTTGTTCTTTTCATTCCATTCTAAATTACTTTCAATCATTCTTCTGTATTGTCATAGCTTCAGAATTAAAAACTTTTTCAACATTAAAAATGTTCTAATACATGTGATAAATACCCATGTAAAATCATACAAAATGTAAAATGCATTTTGTTAACATAATCTGTAATGTGTTATGCTTTAATATGCTTTCATGGACAATTTTAAAATTGCCACTGGAAAAATATAAATAAATACTTAAAACTATTACAGCAAAATGGTCAAAAATGTTGTATAACACTAGCAAAAAATTAAATGTCAGCATGCAAACCATGATATTTTACTTTGTTATTAATGAGGGCACTGATATGCTCAAAGGAAACATTAGATAGTCAACAAAGAAAAAAACATTTTAGCAAAATTAGAAAGCAACAATTTTTAAATTAGGCCACAGTCAAAGCTAATAGCACTATATAACCTGTTTATCAGCATCATGATCTATTACCATTCAGTTCTCTATAACAAAAGGATCTCTCTATATATATTCTATTTTTAAAATATTGCTTTTAAAAAAATTAAAAAATTCTATTCCTCTACCCTCAACCCCTGACAACCACCATTTTACACTCTGTTTTTACAAGTTTGGCTTCTTTGAATTCCACATATAAACGATACTGTACACTACTTGTCTTTCTCTGAGTTATCTCAGCATAATATGCTCAAGATCCAACCATGTTGTCACAAAAGGCAGGATGTCTTTCTTTCTTATGGCTGATAACATTTCATTATATACATGTACACCACATTTTCTTTATCCATTCATCCTTTGGGCACTTAGGTTGTGTCCATATCTTGGCTATTGTGAATAATGCTGCAATAAACATGGGAGTGCATATTACTCTTCAATATCCTATTTTATTTTTGGGGGGTATATATCCAGAAGTAGAACTGCTGGATCACAGAGTAGATCTATTTTTAATTTTTTGAGGAAACTCCATATTGTTTTTCCATAGTGGTTCTTCTAATTCACATTCCCACCAAGAGTGCACAGGATTCTCTTTTCTCCACTTTCTCACCAACACTTATCTCCTATCTTTTTGATGATAGCCATTCTAACAGGTTTGAAGTAATATCTCATTGTGATTTTGATTTTCATTCCCTTGATGATTAGTGATGTGGTTACCATATTTTCATGTACCGTTGAACCATCTGTATGTCTTCTCTGGAGAAATGTTTATTTAGTTTCTCTATTTTTAAATGTTTTGTTGTTGTTATTGAGTTATATGTTTCTTATATATTTTGGATATTAACTCCTTATCCTTTATGTGGTTTTGCAAAAATTTTCCATATACAGGTTTTTTTTTTATTTTTTTTTTTTTTTTTTTTTAGGTGTAGACACTTTTGATATAGTCCCATTTGTTGATTTTGCTTTTGTTTGCACTTTTGGTGTCATATCCAAAAGGTCATCACCCGGACTAATGTTGAGAAGTTTCTTCGCTGTTTTCTTTAGGAGTTTTTACGGTATCTGGTCGTATATTTAACTCTTTGATCCATGTGACTTAAAATTGGACCCCTGTTTAACACCAATTACAGTAATTATTACTCTGCATGTATTTATCCAGTTTTTCCAGCACCAATACTTGAAGAGACTATTCTTTCCCCATTGGGTGCTCTTAGCTGCCTTGTCAAATATTAGTTGACTGTATAGCAGGGGTTTAATTCTAGACTTGCTATTCTGTTCCATTGGTCTATGTATTTATTCTTATGCCACTGCCATTCTGTTTATATAACTATAGTTTTGTAGTATACTTTGAAATCAGGAAGTATGATACCTCCAGCTTTGTTGTTCTTTCTCAGGATTGCTTTGGTTATTCAGGGTCTTTTATGGTTCCATGCAAATTTTAGGATTGTTTGTTCTAGTTCTGTGAAGAATGTCATTGAAATTTTGATGGGGATTACAATGAATCTATGGATGGCTTTGTGTAGAATGGAATTTTAACAATATCAACTCTTCCAATCCATGAACATGGGATGTTTTCCCATTTGTTTGTGTCTTCTTCAATTTCTTTCAGCAAAGTCTTGTAGTTTTATTGTACAGATCTTTCACTTCTTTAGGTAAGTTTATCCCTTGGTATTTTAGTGTTTTTGATCCTATTGTAAATGAGATAGTTTTCTTCATTATTTTTATTAGTGTATACAAATGCAACTGATTTATGTTGATTTCATATCCTGTACCTTTACTGAAATTGTTGATTAGTTTCAACAGCTTTTTGATTGAATTTTGGGGATTTTATATATACAAAACTATATCATCTACAAATGGTGACAGTTTTACTTCTTTCTTTCCAATTTAATATATTTTATTTTTTCATCTTGCCTAATTGCTCTAGGTAGGAATTTCTAAACTATATTGTATAAGAGTGATGAAAGTGGACATCCTGTCTTATTCCTGATCTTAAAGGAAAAGCTTTCAATCTTTCTTCATTGACTGTAATATTAGTTGTAGGTTTGATATATATGGCTTTTATTATATTGAAGTATATTTTTTATACCCAACTTGTTGAGTGTTTCTACAAAAAGATGTTATTTTGAAAATGCTTTTTCTGCTTCTATTGCAATGATCATGTGGTTTTTTTTCCTTTCATTCTATTAATGGGATGCATTACATTAATTGATTGACATATATTGAACATCCTTGCATTATCACCAAAGCCCACTTGGTCACAATATAGAGTCCTTTTAATGGATTTTTGAATTCAGTTTAACATTTTGTTGAGAATTTCTGCATCTATAATCATCAGGTGTATTATTCTTTATGCTGTTTCTTATAGTATTCATATCTGGCTTTATTATCAGGGTAATTCTTGCCTCATAAAATGGGCTTGGAAGTGTTCGCTTCTGGTTTTTTTTTTTTTTTTTTTTTTTGGAAGAGTAAGAAGGATTGGTGTTAATTTTTAAATGTTTGGTAGAATTTGCCAGACAGCTGGTTCTGGAATTTTCTGCATTGGGAGGTTTTTGATTACTGATTCGATTTCTTTTCTTGTTAATGGTGTGTTCAGATTTTCTATTTCTTCCTGGTTTATTCTTGATAGGTAGTTTTTCTAAGAATTTATTAATTTATTCTAGACTAATTTGATGACATACAATTGTTCATAATAGCCTCTTATGATGCTATGTATTTCTGTAATATCTGTTGTAATGGTAATGTCTTGTCTTCCATTTCTACTTTTTTATTTTTCTTAGTTTAAAGTTTGTCAATTTTGCTTATCTTTTAAAAAAAACCAGCTCTTAGTTTCACCAATCCTTTCTACTGTTTCTAGTTTCTATTTATTTCTACTCTGATCTTTATTATTCCAACCATCCTTCTGCTAACTTTGGACTTAATTTGTTCTTTTTCCTTTGAGTTGTAAAGTTAGGTTGCTTAGTTAATCTCTGGAATTTCTTAATATATGCATTTATTGTTGGGGCACCTGGGTGGCTCAGTCGGTTAAGCGTCTGCCTTCGGCTCAGGTCATGATCTCCAGGTCCTGGGATCGAGCCCCCACATTGGGCTCCCTGCTCAGCAGGGAGTCTGCTTCTCTCTCCTCCTCTGCCTCTCCCCACTGCTCCTGTTCTCTCTCTCACTCTGTATCTCTGTCTCAAATAAATTAAAAATAAATTCTTTAAAAAATATATATATGCATTTATTGCTATAAGCTTTCCTCTCCCAACTGCTTTTATAGCATCCCATAAAATGATATATTTTGTCCATTTGTTTTGAAATAATTTAGTTCCCCTTTGATTTCTTTGACCTTTACTTTCTATATATATGTAGATTTTCCAGCTTTCCTCTTGATTTGTAGTGTTATACTATTGTGGTCAGAAAAGATAGTTGGTATGATTTCAATCCTCTTATATTAAGATTTGTTTTGTGTCTTATCATTTGATCTGTCATGGAGAATGTTCCATGTGCACTTGAGAAGAATGTGTCTTTTGTTGGAATTTTTATGTCTGTTAAGTCTATTTGGTCTAAATATGATTCAATTATAATATTTCCTTTCTGACTTTGAATGATCTACCCATTGCTGACAATGGGTATACAAAGTCCCCCACTATTATCATTGTCTATTTTTTCTTTCAGATCTGTTATTTAGGTGCTCCAATGTTGGGTGTGTATATGTTTATGATATACCTTCTTGATTCATTGACCCCTTTATTATCACATAATGATCTTTTTTCTCTTGTTACTATTTTTGGCTTGAAGTCTATTTTGTGTAATAGGATTCCCACTTACATGGCATATCTTTTTCCATTTCTTCACTTTGAGCCTATGTGTGACTTTAAAATTGAAATGAGTCTCCTTTAGGCAGCATACAGTTGTCTTGCTTTTTAGTTTTTTTATTATTATTTTTGAGTCTTTTGAAATTCATGCAGCCACTCTGTACCTTGTGGTTGGTAAATTTAAACCATTTACATTTAAAATGATTATTGATATGTAAGAACTTACTACTTACTCCTGCCTCTTGTTGTTTGCTTTCTGGCTCTTTTCTATCTCCACTGTTTCTTTCTCCCTCTGTTTCTGTTTACCATGGACTAGCACCAATTTACAATGTTAGTATGCTCAATCTCCCTATTTTTAATTTTTTATATATACTCTAGATTTGTAGTTATGACTTGTAAAACATATCATGCTTATATAAAACATATACATAAAACCATCCATTTTATGCTGACAGCATCTTATCTTCACTTGCCTATAAAGCTCCACCCTTTTACTTCTCTTTTATATTTTTAATGTCACAGCTTCTTTTTATGTGGTGTATTTGTTAACAAATTACAGTGCCTAGTTATTTTTCTTTTTTTATTTGACAGAGACAGTGAGAGAGGGAACACAAGCAGGGGGGAGTGGGAGAGGGAAGAGCAGGGAGCCAGATGCGGGGCTCGATCCCAGGACCCTGAGATCATGACCGGAGATGAAGGCAGACGCTTAAGGACTGAGCCACCCTGGCGCCCCAGTACCTAGTTATTTTTAATACTCTATTCCTTTAAACTTTATAAGTGGTCAACACACCACTCTAATAGATATTTTTCACCTGTACTGGAGTGTTGTGTACATTATGATTTTATGTCACTGCTTAATGTCTTTTCATTTCAGCCTGAAGAACTCCTTTGCAAGGCAGTTCTAGTCATAGTAAACTTCCTTAGCTTTTCTTTATTTTTGAGAAAGACTTTCTCTTTTATATAGAAAAGCCATCCTTCACAGATGAAGTATTCTTGGTTGCCGATTTTTGTCTTTTAACCCTCTGAATATGTCAGTTCACTCTTTCTTGACCTATGGAGTTTCTTATCCCAATGGGTTCCATTGTAAGTTATTTTCTTTGCCTTTAAGATTCTTTACCATTAATTTAGTTTCAGTGTAATGTGTCTTGGAGAAAGTCTTTTTGTATTGAGATAATAGAGTGTTCTATTAGCTTCATGTACTTGTATGTCCAATTGCTTTCTTCTCTTCTCCTCTGGTACACTAACTATTCTTATATTTGCCTTTCTAAGTCTGATGGCTTTTATAGATTTATTCACTTTTAAAATAACTTAGTTCTCTCTCTTCTTCTAACTGAATTCAATCTCCCTTCCTATCCTCCAACTTATACTTTCTTCCATCTGCTCTGCCCTATTACTGATGCTTTCTATATTTTTCATCTCCTTCACTAGCTCTGGAATTTGTTTGGTTTATTTTTATAATTTCAATCTGCTTGATAAAGAATTCCTCATGTTTATTAATTTCTGAGTTCACTGAATTGCCTTTCTCAGTTTTCTTGAAGCTCAATGAATTTCTTTATAACTATCTTGAATTATTTTATCAGATCACACTATTCCATACCTTTGAGTTTGGTTGCTGGAGTATTACCATTTTCTTTTTGTGATACCGATTTCCTTGATTCTTCATAGTATTTAAGGATATGTGCTTCCACTTCACATTTAAAGTAGTAGACACCTGCCTTAAATGTTTTATTTTTAATTAGAAAAATTTCTTTTGTGTTCCAGAAGGTGGCACTATAGCTCATTTGTGGTTTCTCCTACCAGAGGTGCTCTTACTGATGCTGGCATTGGGGTGGGGGTGGGGCGGAAGGTGTGAGCCCTGTGTGTACCTCATGCTGACGTCCCAAAGCAGACAGAAGGAAGCACATTCCTTCAAACCTTTTTTATATTCTTGTCTGCCTCCTTCCTTTTCCTTCTCCCAGACATGAATTCTGGCCTCTGAAGTCCAGATGCTGCTGGGGGAGAAACAGGTCCCTCCAGCCACAACCTGCACAACTGGAACAGCCAGGCAGTCTCTTATCACTTTTGTTTCCCCCCCCTCTTGGGGACATTGCCACTGTCTCTGCCAAAAGCCTTGTGCCTTGCTGTGTTGCCCTGAGAAGGAGGCACCTTGATGAGTTCCTCCCTCTCCTTTGACTCCAAATTTATCTCTATCCTACTCTGATGGCATGCTGGATTCTCCTGTTGTGGAGATCCAGCCTGCCTGACTTCTCTGTTGTTTGTGGGTATATACCCAGATTGGCACACTTCAGATTCCCTGTTAGCAGTGAGTGGGGTAGAGCTGGCTTGACAAATCCCTTGGAGCAGCAGTCCCCACTGAGGTTATATCTGCCCACTTCCAGATGCACAGATAGGTAGAAAACTCCCAGGTGTCCTGCAATATTGTGAAGAGATACTTTCGTTTGATTATAGATGTCCAGTTGGTTGTTTATCAAAGAGGAGAGAAAAAAGGATTGGCTCATGTCACCATGATACTAATATTACTCTCCAATAATATACACAGTTCAAATTGTGATAGACAGTTCCTAGTTGAATTCCCTAAAGTCTGAAATCAATTAAAAACAGTGTACATCTCTTTTCTTATCATTTACTAATGATAGGTAGTAGTAAATAGCACTGATTTAACAAAATTAAACATTTTTCCCTGTGCCTATTAGTTATTTGTACTGTTCCCGCTTTGATTTGCCTATGTTTTCTATTGAATTATATTTTCAGAGGATTAACACTACATCACAAATATTTTCTCCCATTTTATCAATTTTTTTAATGTACTCACCTTTTTATAAATATTTTCTACAAGCCTTTCTGAGATTTGTATTTTGTTCAGGAAGTTCTCTTCATCTTGAAAAAAAAATATCTAAAATTTTCCTATCCTCTAGTATACATATAGATACATATATTTAGCTCTTCACTGCTTCTTATATCCTAATTTTAATTCTGAATATGTACTGTGTCAAAGTCTTATGGTTTCAGTCCAAACAATGGGCAAGTATATATTGTCTTCAGTATTCTCACTGGTCTTCAACATCTTCAGCTGAAGAAGTGCCTAGCACTTAATCTAAATGTCTTTTCCACTTCGGATTTCCTCACCATCTAGGCCTAAGAAATATGTTGTGCTAAGAGAAATGATAAGTAACTGTCATGGTAGAGAATCTTAGTGATCAAGGAAGATGAAAGAAACCCCCCCCCCAAAACCCCACAGCAGTTAACATAGGAGTGATGTATTCAAATGAAAAAAATATGGATTTATGATTTTAGACTTTGCCAGGTCTGTAACTCAGCATGGTCCAATAGCAGTAGCTGCTTCACTTTAGTCCATTAACAAAATAGCACCTCAATTTTCATTTCTAATACTCTCAATTAAAAAACAAACAGATGTGCTTAAAGTATTACAATATCAGCAACAACAATAATAAAGAGGGAAGCCTGGGTGGCTCTGTCAGTTGAGCATCTGCCTTCAGCTCAGGTCATGATCCCAGAGTCCTGGGATTGAGTCTGGCATCGGGCTCCTTGCTCAGCAGGGAGCGTGCTGCTCCCCTTGCTTGTGATCTCTTGTTCTCTCTCTGATGAATAAAATCTTTCAAAAATAATAAAGAATATCTGTATTTTCCACTGTTTGGGAGACACTGAGCAGAAGGAGCAAGCTCAGAAATGGGGTCCTTGTCCCCTTTGGAGTAATAACAACTCTGCTAGAGACCACTTGGTAGGATACACTGATTAAGGGAGAAAATTGCATGTGGGGTGAGCCCACCCTCTGTGGGGGTTCTTCAAAATATAGTTAGAAATTTGCACACAGACACAAAATGAGTAGTCCTAAAGAGAAGAGTGAACTTGAGGACAAGGAAAAGTTTAGGAACTGGGTGCATCCATAAAGTTCTCTTTAGACTAAGTGAAAAACTACATAGAGACTATAATTTAAAGTGTAAAACATCTTTACCTCAAGTGTAGTTACTTGCATGGCACACTAGTACAATTTAGCATATTGATGCTATATATGAAAGTAAAGAACAATCCAGAAAAGGAAAGAAAGCCTGCCTTATCCCAAGTCCCAAGTAATGCTTTTTGGGTACAACATGGCTGATTCAGGAATGGGCATCTAGTCTCTCAAATATGTGTGAGGAGATGGCTGGGAGGGGGTTTTCTAAATTACACTCAGTGTCAAAATATATTAATTTGTAATGTAAATATATTTCAAATTTTTAAAAATATAATTATGATCAATTAGGGGTGTGTGTGTGTGTATATATATGTGTATATATATACCACTAAGATTCTCTACTATGACAGTTACTTATCATTTCTCTTAGCACAACATATATATATATGTCGTTCTATGTGCTAGGGACTGTTGATATGAAGTTTCTGACTTCCTGGACCTTATACTTTAAAGGATGAGAATACATTAAAAAAGTGATATACCAAAGAGCACTCAAAGTAATTTCAGAAAGTGATGACCAAGGAAAATAAATGGTACAAAGTGAGAGAAACAGGCAATGGAACAGGTCTACTTTAGGCTGGGGATAAGAAAAAGGTCTTTCTGGGAGAGTGACATTTGATATGAAACAAGGAAGAAAAGCGACTAGCATAGGAAAATTTCAGGCAGAGAGAACAAGTACCCCAAAAGCATTAAGCCAAAATGAATTTTGCGTGTCCAACAAGGGAAAGGAACTAAGTGGGGCTTCAGGGCAATGGAAAATAGAGAGTAGTTTGGTAGCTAATTGATGATATGAGTACTTGTTATCAAACTTAAGCAAACATGGAAGATTTGTAAAGAAAACAACAAAACAGATTGCTAGGTCCTGGTTTAGGTCTTCTAACTTCTAATTCAGTAGGTCTGGGATGAGGCCCTAAATTTGCATTTCTATTGAGATCCCCAGGTGATGTTGATGTTTTTGATCTGAAGACCCACCTGGTGAACCAAGGATATAGGTCTTTGAACACAGGACAAGAAATTTTGATTTACTGTTTCTATATGTAATGGAAAAACATTAAGTGATTTTAAGCACTAGACTGAATAAAGCATGGATTGGAGGAAGGGAATAGAAAATGAAAGTACAATATATGCTCAACCTATTGTATCTTTGGATTGAAGTGTGTCTCTTGTAAAAGGCATACAGTTAAATATAGTTTGGGTTTTTTTTGTTTGTTTTTAAACCAGTCTGACAACCTCTGGCTTTTCATTGTTTGATCAATTCACATTTAGTGTTATTGATATGGTTGAATTTATGTCTGCCATCATGCTTTTTTGGTCTATATGTCTCATTACTAATTTATTAATTTCTCCTTTACTAAATTCTTTACTATGAAGTGGATATTTTCTAGCAATACATTTTAATTCCTTTAATAATGTTTACCTGTGTTTTTTGAGTTATTTTCTTAAGAGCTGCCTTAGGTCCTAGAAAGTGTGGTATACTAAATTGAGACTGCTATAGAAAATGCTCCAAAATATAAGTAGTTTAACACAATTGAAGCTCCCCGCCCCCGCCTCACATAACATAGCTTGGCAACTTCTAATGCAATGATTCAGGGACATAAATTCCTTCCATCTCTTGGCAGCTCTATCACTATTGCTTCATGATCCTTTGAGTTTAGCCAGTAAGTAGGAAACAATAGTTAAAGTTCACTTGCTTCTCAGCCACCTGGGCTCAGAAGTTATGTTGTTCATTGGCAAGAAATTATCACATCTTTTCCCAAGGTGCCAATGAAAGGAGCTTTGAAATGTACTGGGCAGCCAAAGCAGCAATGATGTGTGATAGAAGGGGAGACTAAGCCTTTAGTGGACTGCATGTTGTTCCTGCTATGTGAGGAGATATGGTAGGAAACTACTTCGGTGATCTAGGATAGAGATTTTGATGACTTAGTAAGATTGTAGTAAGAGAGGTAGAGAAAATGATAGGTTCAGAATATGTTGTGGAGATAGAATCCGTAGATTTGCTGTAGGGATATGAGCTACACTGTAGATGGTAATATTATTTACTGATATAAGTAATGAGGGTTTGAAGAACAAAGAACAAATTAGTTTTTGATACATTAATTCTGGGATGCTAATTAGCCAAATGAAAATATAAAGCAGGTATTTGGTTATATGTATCTAGAATTCAATAAAGAGCTGAAGACTGGATATATATACCTGGAAGTCATTGGCCTTAGACATAAATAAATAAAAATCTTTAATAAAAAATATTATTTGATAGAGGGAACACAAGGAGGGGGAGTGGGAGAAGCAGGCCTCCTGCAGAACAGGGAGCCTGATGTGGGGCTCAATCCCAGGACCTGGGATCATGATGTGAGCCGAAGGCCGACGCTTAACAACTGAGCCACCCAGGTGCCCCTTAGACATAATATTTAAAGCTATAAACATGATTTTCTAGGAAAAATGCACACATAAGAGAAGTCAGCTCAAGATCTGAGCCCCAGTGGTTTACCAATATTTTAGAGGACAGAGAAGGTTGAGGCAACAGAAAACACTAAGCAGCTGACAGCGTTGTAAAGGGAACACCTTAAATATGGGTGGTCATGGAACTTTTTCACTTGTAATGCTAACTGTGCCAATTATTTCTGACTTTCAAGTAAGATAAACAAATGTTATGAAGTTCATTCGTGACCTTGAAAAGAACATTATAAAGTCTTATTCAAGGCCAGATGTCATAACCCTCTCTCCATTAGATAGGGAGGAATCATGCTGTGAGAAATCCTCTGCTATCCCACACGCACAGATTACATGGAGAAGGCCATGTGGAGAGAAACAATGCCTCCAGATGATAGTCATTATCAGTTGCTGGATATGTAAGCGTAATAAATCTTCAAATGAGTCCAGCCCCCATCCTTAGTACTTTCAAGCTGAGGACTCATACATTACAGAGAAATGACAAACCATCTCTGCAGTGTTCTCTCCAACTTCATCACCCTCAAAATCTGTGACCATAATAAATAGTTGTTTTACTCCATTAAGTTTTAGGGGTACTATGTTTTGCAACCATAGTAAGTAGGATATAGAACTGAATTCAGGCACTAACTGAGAGCTAAATGTGGCAGGGGAGAGGGGATAAAAAGGATGTTGCTACAGGATCGGTAGGGGGTAAAGTGCAAATGGGTTGGAACGCCTTTGGCTTTTACTCTGATATGAGATCCTTTGGAGGGTTCTGAACAGAGAGATAACAATCTATGTCAAAATATGTATTTACTTATGATAGCAAATTTTTGGCATTCCTTGTATTTGTTATAAACAAACACAACCCTGTGGCAATAATTTACCTAGTAGTTTCCTGGAAATGTTAACTTTAGTTTGGTAGCAAAGAAGCCATCTAATACAGTAGACAATTCTATATTATTGTCAGTGCAGTTTTCTTATTTGAAGGAAATTACTCACAGAAAACTATTAAGGGATACATTCACCTAAATGACATTTCTAATATTTATTTCTATTTCTAATTATGCCAAAGAATGATATATTTTGAGCAGAAAATACTTTGGCTATATTGCAAGTTCTTATCTAAATTAAATACTCAAGGGGAAAATAGTTTGGAATTTCATAGGGCTGTTTTGCTCCAACTCTGCCTGCCTCCTTGAACAATGCCCAAGCAATTGGTTAAAAATTGAAAATATCAGGAACATACTACTCTGCAATATGGTTTAGAAATGCTTCTAGTTGGTAAAAATTTGTTTGCAAGATGGTATATATTTTTTCTAATATGAGAAATAGCACACCATATTTGTAGTTTTACTAAATTTTTTCACTGATTTTTTTCAGAGATGAGAAAATAACTACAAATATAGAGTGCAATATATTCTAAATTATGTGTTTCATTTCTCTTATGAAACTTATAAAAGATGGGAATCCTATACCTATAGACAAAATACTTTTCATAAGGTATAAGATGTTTAATGAAGAGGAAAGATCTCAATGCAACATAGTCCATTTATGATGCCTAAAAGATTTGCAAGACATTAAATCAAATACTTAAACCAATTGTACCATATCACTGAGAAGTTAAAAGAAAAAAAAAAAAGTCACCCGAAAAATCAAACAATATGATAAGCACATTTTAAAGCACATAGTAGTATATTTGATTTGTTTAAACAACCATCTGTATTTTTAAATGGCATAATTATTTTCAGCACCACAAATTATTTTGATGCTTCGGTACTTAGTAAGGTTGATGGTGCTGCTCCAAACATGTAGTTACTGTGAATGAATTAAGATTTTCACAGTACACTCCAATTACACATTTATATCAAAAGAGGCATTAATAGATAAAATATATTTACAGATACAGACTAAATCAACACAGTTCATAAAAATGAAGTCAAAACTCATGATTTCCAATTCTAAATGACACCATGGAAGCTCTATAAATTGTATCGTCTGTCTCATTTTTATCACTTATTACCTATGAGATTTGATTGCTATAGTTGTTATATTAAACTAATGTTATAGAAAACATCACATAATATATACAAATCAGGTCTTCTCATCAGATGAAAAGCACCAGGGAAGGAAATAAATTCAATTATGTATTTCTCATATAGGCATAGAGAAGTTCAGTGTCTAATACATGTTTTTTTCTTTTGTTTTCAGGATGACCCTAGAAAACTGTGTTCTGATATTTTTTGCTAACACTCATTATTCAAATTCATCATTGAGTAAGTTGGTCTGAGGCAATTACATTCTCTATATGTAAGGACTATAGACTGTAATGAAAAATTCCAGTGCAGCCAAAGCCATTTCTTATTGTGAACAAAGCTAATTTTAGGAATGACTTGAAGATCTAGGCAAAGTTATTTTATTACAAAATAGTGATTTACAAAAAGGTACTAGACTGAGACAGATTTGAACCATTCAAAGATGTGACTAAGAATTTCCCTAAAAGTCAAAGAATTGAGTCATAATAGAATTCATGTGAGCCTTCAGTTTCTGCCTTTCAGTTTATGAAGGAATTAAAGTTTATATTATAAACTTTAATATAATATAAAGTTATATTAAAAATAACTTTTGTTATACAGTGGTCATTGATCTGGTTTTATGAAAACAACAGTCTTCTTCCTCTCCAAAGGGTTTTAGGGCACAATGCTACAATTTTAAAACATGTATAATACATATATATTTATCTATAAAATGTATATTGTGTGTATATGGTCACATTTCAGTACTGTCATGCTACATGAGAGAAATAATACAGATGTGGCACAATTGTGTTGGAATATTATCTGTTGATGTAAGCAGAAGGGAGAAAATAAAATCTACACCAGAAATAAGATACTCTATGAAGAGAAGCAAAACAATAAAGGACAAAATATTAACTTAGTTACTGTCCTTACTGAAGAATTGATTTTTTTTTTTACTCTACAGCTGCACTTCCAGCATGAGCATTTTACCTAAATGATTGATTTTACTTTTCTGTCTCCATTCCTGAAAAGTCATAAGCCATAATAATATCTTAAGGAAGGGCTGAGCTTAATTTTATCAGATTTAAATGAAACCTCTATCCATTACCTCATACTTTGCTGAACTTAGGGTCTTTCACCCTAGATAAATGGATATTGGAAAATGAGCATCAGGAAATACTAAGAGAAATATTAAGAACCAAAGGAGGATGGAGATGAGGAGGAGGGAAAGATTGCTAGAGCTCTGAGTTGAAAGTACTAGTTATTAAAGAGTAAATTATTGGGGAGGGAAAGAAGAGAGGGGACCTTAGGTATAGATTTACTGTTACTATTAATTAGAGCAGAAAGAAAGAGGGAAAATGATGAGTATGAGAAAAAAGAGAAATAATAATGGAATAGAGTATTCTGTACCATAATGATTGGTTTGGGGGAAGGCTTGGCAAAGGCCAGAGGAGGATTTAGTTGAGGAAGAGTGAAGAGAATGGAGAAGACATCATTAAGAAGGTTTATTTTTTATAACTTTCTTAAGAATGTTTTTTGTTCAAAGTAATATTCAGAATGAAAGATTATCTATCCTTAATAACAAAGGTTTAGGTCTCCCATGGATTATAAGCTTCTACAGAACAAAGATCTTTACAAACCTTTCAATCAGCATGAAATTGTTGGAGATTAGGTGATAGGAAATATTTGTTATGGTAACCTAGATTATGCAGCAGCAGATTGATGGTTGTCAATAAATCAATGACTTCTTTAGTAAGACAGCAGGGTGCTGTAATCATTAATACCTACATTTGGTTTATTTAAAGTACACCCAAGCACTTTCATTTTGTCTCTTTTGTACTGTATATTCATGTGAACTCATATCCAGACAATTCATGTGAGAAAGTCAACTCTCGTCACCACACTGAAAATTCAGATGTTAAAGGACCAACTGTGGTGAGTTCATTTAACAAACTTAATTTGGGTCATGTGTACCCGTAGAAAATAACACTCTGCTTTAAAATCTAGAGATATTAGTAAAAACTGCATTTTAAATTATTTATATAGGTATATATTTATTTGTATAAGGAGCTTCGTATGGGTGGCTAAGCAACTAAAATAACCAAAAGATATTGCACCAGGTCAGCAGCAGTCCTTTGATAGACATCACAGGTCAGTAGATACTAATAAGATCACCTTAGACAGGAAGAAAAGGAATTGTCATGTCTAGAAATGAAATGCAATCATTAATACGCAAGTTTAAGCTTTGGAAAGCAGGGTGTTAGCACAAGTAAGAAGGTGGAGGGTATAGTTTGGGATATGTAATGAAAGAGAAATCACTATTGTCAATTTGATCTAGAATCCTAGAATCCATGCAAAGAAGAGACTCACTAAGTCCTATTTGCTCCCAGTGCAGAAGTGTTCTATAAAAATATCTAGCATAGGGAAGATCCACTATTAGAGAACTTTTCTAACTTTAAGCTAAAAGCGCTGTCTTCATAAATCTTCACTTTAGTTATTCCTCCTAATGGTTCATATAATAAAATTCCTTTCTTGTTCAAATAACAGTAATCTCTGATTTTGATGACAGTAATCAAGTTTCTCTAATTCATCTATTTCCCCTAGTAACACATCATATTACATTGTTTTCCACTCTTCACCATAGGATTTGGCAAGCTTTAGCTTGAGATTTTTTTCTCAAGTATTAAGATAAAATTCCTTCTAGGAAACACTCTTGTTTTATGTACTGTGCAAGAAAAAAAAAAAAAAACTTTAAAATTTCACTTCCTGAAAAGGCTTAGGCAACTGTCCTTAATTGATGAATATTAGGGCACAAGGTAAACTGGTGGAGCGACTTTCATCTGAATTAAAAATCATCATTGTTTTCAGCTTTTTACTGTGGGCTTTTGATAGTTTCAAATTGAATTTACAGAATATCAAACAAGTAAAAATGTACATAATCTGAGTATTTTCTGCTATATTTGTTGATTTATATACATGTACAGATTTAAGGTCCACATCAAGAACTGTGCATATCTATGTATTAATATCTTTATCTACTTCACTGTACCATAAAATTAAGTGAGCATTTAAACTTCTGAAGAAAATAATAAATTCATAAGCATAAATGGTATGCTTATATGATATCCATAATAATTGTGTGGTTATACTCCTGTGGCAAAGAAAAAGCAACTTCAACATGTAAGTCAGAGAAACTGACAAACCAGGAAATGTATAAAATATTAAAAAAAAAAAAAGTCCAGCTTAATTAAGTTGTAGCAGTCTATTAAACTATCTCCAAAGTGACCTTGGGCAAGTCACATAGCCTTTTTACATTTCAGTCTCCTCATCTCTAAAATTAACTGTTTGACAAATTCCAGTGTCATTCACTATTCATGGTCTCCAAAGTGTGTGTGCATTTTATGGTCTGAAAATGTACTAACATTTATATGAAAAATTCAGTGAATGACAATAAATTTAATACATACTTGGTATTCTACAAAGACATGGGAATGCCTATTTAACAATAAAACATTTCAATAAGGCTTCAGAAAATAGTATCAATCACAAAAGACATTCATAGAAGAGAAATAATAAGGTTAAGATCAAGAATGAAATAAGGGTTATATAAAAAGTAGTGAGTTCTTCAAAAATAGGCAGGACTTAGCTCTATCTGGATTACATCTTATAGTGGTGGTATTTAACAGAAGCTCAATTTTCATGCATTATGTGCAGCTTACTGAAACTTTTATTAGGTATCCTTGCTACCCATCAGGAGGTAATATAACATGTCAGGTTAAGAGTATGGATGTTAGAGCCACATTAACTGGGTCCAAACCCCTGCTCTGATACTTGTTAGGTGTATGATATTAGGCAGGTAACCGGAGCTCTTTGCCACTCAGTTTCTTCACACAGCTTTTGGGATGGTAAATGAGTTGTAGATGCAAAGAGCATAGAACATTTCCTGGCACAATGTAAGTACTATAAAAGTGCTGGCTGTTATGATATCATAATTAGTTGCTACTTTTTTCTTATTACAGGACTACAGAGGAAATTAGAAATGTTCATGCCTAATAACCTTACATATTTAAGCTATGGCTTTCACTAGTCACATTGACATTTTTTGTTTTAACAGGAATGGCTTGGATAAAAGGAATTTATATTTAGCCAAGCATATCAGTAAAATATGCCTATTATCTCATTTTAGTAGAAGAAAGAGCAAAATACATCCCTTAAGACTCAGTTTACAATAAAAGAGGCTTCGTAACAAGAAGTAAAACTGCCATGTTCTAGATCTAGAGTAAGGTAGCTCCTCCATTCATCCAGCAAATCATTAAACATCTATGCATGTGGAACTAAATGTCTTGTTCTCGGTCATACGTACATAAATATGAAATTGTCCTTGCCCTCAAGGAGTTTCAGGCTATAGAAGAGATACAACTTATTACATGCATTTACAGGTTCCAAACTCCTGATAAAGTACTTCACTGAGTATGTTATAGTCCTTTCTTCTCAATTTTCAGAGAAGTCGTGGGGAGGGGGTCAATGAAAGATGGATAGGATAGAGTTGAACATTCCAGGCTGAAGGAATAGTCTAAAGAAAAGCACAGAATAAATGGTGGTGACAAAGTCAAGAGCAAAGAGATAGCACTGAATTCTCCTAAGTGACAAAGTACATTCACACACACAAGATTTCCTTGATGACTTGAGAAGACTAATTCATTTTACACTTTAAATGAAGTGATTCTATTAAATGCCAATACAGAGAGTGTGAGAAAAAGCCACAAACATAAAATGAAGATCTTTGGCTAGACCTTTTCCAGTTTAAGAAGAACTGGCATCCTTTCAGTTCATGGCCTCATAAAAAAATAAATACATTTTCAGCAAGAGTAAAGAAAGCCCTATATTTAGGTTATAGTAAAGGAGAGATTAAACACAAAGATGACTTTAAGTTTAAAAACCATTTTCTAACTATGTGGTGCAGTATTTTCTAGTAGTATGGCATTACTCAGTATAGTATAGTATAGTAACTCAGTTTTGCTTTATGCTTAAAACGTTTTTGTTACTAACAGTAAAAGAGTCAAAGTAAACAAGATAGTGTGCCTTGAATTGAAAGGGAGTTTTCTTTCTTTCTAGGATGTTCTATTACTGCTCTGTAATCTAATATTAGTGAAACATTCCAAAATATTTTGTAGGGAAGGAAAGAAAGAGGGACTGTGAGGAGAAAAATGGGGAGAAGGGATAAGAGAAGGTAAGGTAGGAAAGAGAAATGAAGGTAAAACAGTTTTCATAATAATTCAGCATGCTTATATATTTGAAACAAAAATATTCTCCTTGAAAGATTACTTAGTGGATTTAAGGGGCATTTTAAAGGAAACTGGTGACATTAAAATTCAAGGCCACTGAGAAAACATATCTTTTCCCATGGACATGAGCAATTTCACAAACCTTCTAGAGAGCATATG
Source organism: Neomonachus schauinslandi (assembly GCF_002201575.2). Taxonomy (NCBI): domain Eukaryota; kingdom Metazoa; phylum Chordata; class Mammalia; order Carnivora; family Phocidae; genus Neomonachus; species Neomonachus schauinslandi. The sequence continues at coordinate 37,920,589 of NC_058403.1, read as the reverse complement.
GTCAGCACTAATCTAGTGACTTAATCCTCTCCTTTGGGGGTCTCATTCTATTTCAGGTTATCTATCCTTTGCCTCCAGGCAGGACTATAACTAAGCCATGTAAGACAGATGGGTTTCTAGCCCAGTCAAAATTTCTAGGGAAGTCATTTCCACAGCCTCTCAACATTAATCAAAATAACCAGCCCCATGATTTAGGAGAATAGCAAAATATCCCAAGTAGGCAACAGTTTTTGATAAACTTTGTTTTTTGATTCCATGTCTGGCAATGATTCTTTTCCAGAGAAGACAAACGAGTTTAAAATAGTTTAAAATACATACCAGGCAATTTGATCCCAACAACCTATTAAATCTCTATTTTGAAATACATTTATTGTTTTGGCTGTAAACATAAAATCTAATTAGTAAAGAAACACAAATAAAATATTTTGCCTACTATATCAGGCTCTTTACAGGTATAGACCTCAGCTTTCCTTTGTTTTTGAATGTCTTTTTTGTTGTAATCCTTTAAGGCCAATGTGACTAGTGAATATGAATAGTGATGACTTTTCCGACAATTCACTCCTCAAAACATTTGAAAATTTCATCTTCTAATGACAATGTGAAATTTTACAAAGGGTAAGGTGCCTCCCACAAAATTTTTTTTTTTTTTTTTTTGTAAAATATGGAAAAAAAAAAAAACAACCTGCTTAACTGACTTTCAAAGCATGTTGCCTTATCAGGTTTTATAGATAATTTAATATTTTTATCTTTCACAATTCTGTTAACATTGACAACTTCTCGTGTGTCCAAACACCCATCCCCAGGCTTTGTAGGCATGTACCCTCCACATCACACATTAATCTCATTCTGTATTCCCATGTCTTAATCTAACACATTCATAAAAGTCTCTTTAAAAATGACTCATGCAAAATGATGCCTCCTATCCACTGTGAAAACATAAACCAGCAGGCTTTATCAAACTATATTTACTGCTTAACATATCTCAGTAAGTAGGAGAATCAAAATGCATCAACTCCTTTGTTCCAAAAGACATCCCATAGCTAAGTACTATTGGTTCTAATTTAAAAATGAAAAGATGAATGGGAATAACATTTTCTAACAATTTACTGGGCTCTTACTATGTCCTAGGGACAAGGTTCTAACATAATTCATAATATTTTCTATTATAGTAACCTGTTATCCAATGAAACAGATTAGTGACAAATTTTTTCAATGTAGTGTTAGGTTTTTATTTTTTGATTTGACATTGTTAAAAATTTAATTTCAGGACCCTTAAATCATGAGAACAATGGAATTTTCTACTCAGAGTGAAACAATGCTGTCTGAAAGATGGATAATCTGAAGTAGTGATTCATATTTAGAACTATCAAGTGAATTAATACAGTATTAATATTATATTGAAACTTCTAAAGAATACTGATCTTGATAAAGAGGTTGAGAGCAAACACTTGGAGGCAATGAAATGTATATGGCTTAGGTTATAGGGATAGTTTCAGGGATGTATCTTCTCTCCAAACTCACCAAATTATATGCATTAAATAGGTACAGCTTTTTTGAATGTCAATCATCCTTCAATAAAATATTTTTTTAAAAAGGTAGCTGTTGGGGTGCCTGGGTGGCTCAGATGGTTAAGCGTCTGCCTTCGGCTCAGGTCATGATCCCAGGGTTCTGGGATCGAGCCCCACATCGGGCTCCTGGCTCAGAGGGGAGCCTGCTTCTCCCTCTGCCTCTCTCCCTGCTCATGCTCTCTCTCTCTGTATCTCTGTGTCTCAAATGAATAAATAAAATCTTTAAAAAAAATAAAGATAGCTATTGAAGAGTTTCATAACCTCTGTGTCAGACTGTATTACTGTATTATCTCTGAACGATATACATATATATTATACTCACACACAATACCCACTTACCCATGTGGAGTTACTATTTCAAATAGTTAATCTCAGATCAATCCAATTTTTAGTTATTTATTCATTATAATAAATGATTAAGGGATCTGCCAAGATAGACTTTTTCCAGTTCATTTTCAGAGTAATACGAATTACTATAGTTTAGTAAATTCTTACAAGTATACTTATGCTTTTACAGCCCTATGGTAGAAACTGAAATTAATACAATAAACACAGAACAAGTAATTATCTCATGAGAAAAAGTGTCATTAGTTGATGTGCGTATCATTTTGAATCATATTTCCTATTTTAATTATCTAAAAATTAAATCTATCGGCATGTAATAAAAAGTCCCTACAAGACCTATAACAAAAAGCTGATAGCCACATCAGAATTTTTAACCGTAGATAAAAGCTTTGTCTTCTTGCTGCTGCTCTGAAATTTTCTACAAATTTCAAAATAAATGGGATTTTAGAGAGAAGAAAATACATTCAAATGTCAGTTTAATTTGTGCTTTTTTTCAAAATATACAGCAAGAATTCGTCACGGCCTAGTTCAAATAGATTTTTAACAAGTTCTCTTTCAAAGGACTCTTACTATCTTCATAAAGGAAATAATGCAGATTATACAAACTGTTTCCAACATTTTGAAGTTTCTATTTATGTAAGTAAAATGCTTTGCAATTTAAAAATGACTTTTTTCTCCATACTTGCTGACACTTAAGTGGTGCATGCTACCTGATCCCCCTTATCACTAATTGCCTTTTTAATAAACTATTGCTAGGATAAACAGACACCTACTTCAGTTTGATTGGGAAACATTTTAAAAATGATTTTATATAGGCATTTTTCTTCCCCCGAAATATCTTAGCGAAATCAAAAAGGAAATGTTTTTTTTTAATCCTTTGATTAAAATTGCTTTGATTAAGCAATGTAAACTAACCTCATATTGAAGAAAAATCTTTCTCTCTTGTTTGTTCCTGCTAAGAATGCTTTATTAACAACAAATGCCTTATTCTATGAATGGATGGATTTTGGCTGAATATGATGCATTTTCTTTGCCGGAATTTGTTTTGGGATTTTTGTTAAGAAAAGATCTATATAAAAGATTATATTATCAGTTTGCTGTTTTGGTTCCTTGAGTCCTATATCGACTATTCCCCAAAGGTAATTTTCATTAAACTTTACACTGTTCCACTACCACACCTTTACCAGTTTGTGTTCGCTTCAGTCCGTACTCTCAGATTCAGAAATGTATAGAGAGTGATCTTTCTGTGATTGATTTAGGGAAGCAGGAGGAAAATTTTGTGACCTTTTTTTCCCTGCAAGTCTTCTCTTTCAAGTCCCTTAATCTGATATAAAGGACATGGTAGTCTGTAATCATACTCTAATCTCTATTGGTCTAAATCCAAATAATTTCCTTCCGCACCCTGCTTGGTTGAGACTTAAATCCCTTATTATTCAATGATCCTACTTTTAAACTCTGCTTGGGAAAGCAGTGGTGACTTTTGTTGTTAATCCTATTCACTCCACTGACTCTATCCCCTTCAGGGAAATGGCCAGGGATTTTTAAGGGGGTAAGTATATAGCAGCCATACAACAAGAAAAAGAGGACAGCTAAGTTAGAATTTTCAAAACTACAGAGGATAATAAAAATAAAGCTTTTATATTAAAACTCAAGTATATTTATCCTGATGAGCAGCCTATTCATTCCATTGGAAATAGCTAGTTAAATCCTTTAGTCACAGTTTTTCATTGCCTAGGAGTTCATAGTTATTGGATTGTAGGATAAGCAGTTGATTTTATATTCAAGGCAACAGGACTGGCAAGTCCTCAGACACTTCAAATGAAAATTGAATTTGACCATCTTCCATGTTAAAGTCCTAAATAAATGTTAGTTAATATAATTTCTCATTTGAAAGTTACAAACGGCCAAGAAATAATGCACATAAAAAACCCATTCAGCAGAGAAAGCTCTGAGCTGGGTGTCAGATCACCTGGCTTCTATGTTTGAGACTCCCATGATGGTCAAGCAAGTATATAAAGCTTAGATTCTAAACCAGTTTTTAATAAAAAGAGGTTTAGATAAATAATGATGATGCCATTTTAGCCTTACAAGGTTATGAAAGGCAGTCTTATAAGCATAGCTTTTGCACCCCTCTAGACCACATTAGAATGGGCGGAGAATACTACCTCCCAAGAGAGAAAAAGCCTTCATATCCTGTGCTGGGCTCATCACGTTGTGTGGGAATATATTCCCATGTTTCAGACTGAATGTCTACAACTTTGTTGTGTGTAAGTATATGTGTAAGTATATGGCACCTAGCTAACCATGTTGCTACATCTGTCCCCTGTAAAAAGAGGATGGGGTCTAGTGCTGCACAAAAACAGTGGCTTGCAGGTCAACTGCCTGTGTTGGCTGCCAAAAGGGAACTGCTGGCCATGGGGAACCAATGCCCACTGCAGAAGCAGTGCTTGCTGTTTCTCCTCTGAGCAGAGCAGCGTTCCCACTGCAGAAGCAGTGCTTGCTGTTTCTCCTCTGAGCAGAGCAGCGTTCTATCCAGTGCTTGACTATATTGTGTTCCCCTTCCACACTCCAATACCACCATGCAGTGGGCAGAAGTGTTCAGATTTCTACTCCTGGTAATAGGTAACAAGATGCCACTTGCTTTGCCAAAATTTATCATAAAATAATGACCTTATGGACTTCACACAGATAATGTAATAATTTAATTAATACACGCCTAGTCACAAGAGTAGAGATAATGTTGGTCCTTTTTCTCGTCATGCCAGTACACTGCTAGTCCTTCTAGATGGCATGACCTTCCCTATCACTTAATTTCTCATTCTTTAAGCCCTAGGTCTTAACAAATATTTCTCTTTCTCTCCCTTCCTGGAGAGAGAGAACCTTTGTCAATCCATCCTATTTCTGAACCTTACACTTAACTTTACCATAGCACTAATCGCCCTGTTTTGTAATTGTGTGATGATTTTCAAACTTACACTTTCTATTACAATATAAGCTTCATGAGGACAGGATTCATGGCTTATAATACACATGATATTAATATGTATCTTAAAGCACTACTCAAACTTTTTGCAAATGAATAGCTGAATGAATGCCTGGATATCCTGATATTTCCTCCTTTCTCAGCTCTTCTTTTAAAGAATAACAAATTCAGGGCATCTGGGTGGCTCAGTCGGTTAAGCCTCTGCCTTTAGCTCTCATCATGATCCCAGGGTCCTGGGATCAAGCCCCACATAGGGCTCCCTGCTCAGCGGGCAGTCTGCTTCTCCCTCTGCCTGCCGCTCCCCCTGCTTGTTCACTCTCTCTTTCTCTGTCAAATAAATAAAATCTTAAAGTCTTTCTTAATCTCTATTTCATAGTGTTTATGAGCCCAGATTTGTAAACAGACCAAGGTTTGAATACTGCTCTCTTTCTAGCCAAGTGACATTAAGGAGGTCTCAGACCTTTTCTCACCCCATAGTTCTCATCTTATGTTAGATTATTATTAATTCCCCAAATTACATTTATTTCACATATACCAATAGATTCTAGCACATAGTTAATAAACCATAATACTTTATTTTTCACATTTAAAATACATTAATGGTTTCTATCCTTGACAAGTGTAAATCATGTGACTGGATTCCACTTGGCGTATCAAGTATAATCCTGGCTATCAGTAGAGTTAAATCTGTTTTTTCTGACTTCTGGTGCTGGTTAGGATGGAGCAAACCCACTCCATCCTACCACCCTACCACCACTGCTTCCAACTAACAATGTGGACACAATACAAAAAGCAACCACACAGTGACTCTTAAAAGGGAACAGTAGCAAACAGCTTGGGCAAAAAGTCAACACTTGAAGAATGACTGGTAGAGGGGTGCCTGGGTGGCTCAGTTGGTTAAGCGACTGCCTTCGGCTCAGGTCATGATCCTTGGAGTCCCGGGATCGAGTCCCGCATCGGGCTCCCTGCTCGGCAGGGAGTCTGCTTCTCCCTCTGACCCTCCTCCCTCTCATGCTCTCTGTCTCTCATTCTCTCTCTCAAATAAAAAAATAAAATCTTTAAAAAAAAAAAAGAATGACTGGTAGAGGGGCCAGTTTTCTGGTGCCTGCCTGCCTTCCTTATCTGGCTCTCTGACCTGAGTGTGGTCAGAACTGCACAGCAGGCAGAGAACAAAACCTTCTAGGGAAAGCCTGTCTTTCCAGAAGACTGGGAGCAGTGGAATTTGAGATCCCAGAGGTGAGAGAAAAATCATTTTTCTTTTTCTTTTTCTCGTTCAGCCCTGCTTTTAGGTCAGCCCCAGTCACAAAGCTAGGCTTCTGTGGTACCATAACAGGGGCCTCCTAAAACACCTAAAGCAAGAAACTCTTGTTTTTAGTCAGAGACACCCCTATGATCTACAGTGTATGTGAGGAATCACCTTTATTTTTTTCTCTCACCATTTGACAATTTGCCTCAAGGACGGACCCAGTCGTGTGTAACTGTGTGGCAGGACAAGGGTTTAAATTCTGAGAGAAATTACATTTCCATCCAGAAAGGCTGGGGAACGAGGCCCTTGGGTACTAGAAACTGTGGGGAAAATACTGAAGAAGAGTGAGCTAGAGAAGCAGATTCCCTTGCTCTGTGTATGAACCAATACATGGAACTGGGCTCACCACCAATGTTAACACTCAGTAACACCAACCGGGGCGCCTGGATGGCTCAGTTGGTTAAGCGACTGCCTTCGGCTCAGGTCATGATCCTGGAGTCCCCGGATCGAGTCCCGCATCGCAGGGAGTCTGCTTCTCCCTCTGACCCTCTCCCCTCTCATGTGCTCGCTCGCTCTCATTCTCTCTCTCTCAAATAAATAAAATCTTTAGAAAAAAAAGAAATCACCAACCAAGTATTTTAGTCCCAGATGAACTCCGGAGTAGCTCAAGCACAGAGAGTTGTAAATTTTGAAGGTACACTGACATTGGAGCTATTGCCACAGAAGAAATAAAACTTGCCTTCTGAACCTAACCACGTCATCTGCCTTCTAAAATAACGGCAATGATACAACAAACAACATTCTCCAGAGGATTTGGCCAGAGCCCAGAATTTGAAATACTGAGAAGAGCCCAATACTGAAAATGTCCAGCGTACAATAGAAAAGAACACCACACCAAAGGGTTAAGGGAAGGAAAATCTAATTATCAAGTGCAAAGACAATGAGATGTCAACCCAGGATTGTCAGGACAATGATATTATCACACACAGACTTGAACAACAATCCATTAAGTGAAGATTAAACACCATTGAAAAGTAGAAATTCCTAGGAGGAAAAACAGAAATCCTAAAAAAATATATAAACAGAAATTTTAGAAATAGATATCTGAAATTAAAAAAAAAAATGCTAGATGGCCTCAATATCAGAAGAGAGATGCCAGAACAAAGATAGAGTCTGCATCGGGCTCTGCGTTCAGCGGGGAGTCCATTTAATATTCTCTCCCTCTGCTCTGCCCTTCCCCCCACTTGTGCATGCTCTTTCTCACACATACACACAAATCTTAGGTTGATAAATTGAACTTCAGCAAAACAAATACATAACAAAAAAAAAGCAACACTATCAAAACTGATAGTAAAAGTATTGGTGAAAATGCGCAGCAGCTAGAACTCTCATACATTGCCAGTGAGGATGAAAAATAGTACACCCTCGATATACAGGAGCTTAGTGGTTATTGTTAATTGAAAAGAGTTAAGGAGAAAAACAAGTTCAAAAGTGGCTATTACATAGAATGGTCAGGGAAGATCTCACTGGCCAAAGAAAACCTCACTGAGGAGGCAATACTTTAATACGTGATCATCATGCATTCTGTATAATTTGCATTCTGTAGCCAACTGAGAAATGGTGAGAAATCCATGATAATGTAGAAAAATTCAAGAAAAGGTATTACATTTTTAAGAATCATTCTAAAACCACCTTTAATATTTATAGCCACACTTTGTGCTGTGTTGCTCTCCAAATCCTCAGATGGTCACATCTCTTGTTATTAGGAAGCAGTGGTGTAGAAAGAAACCAGGTGTTTCAGTAAAATATATGGACAGTTTCAGTGTTGATATGACATTTATAAGTATGGGAAATAATAGATTTTTTATGTTATTGCATGATAATTCTAACAGCACTAATGATATTAGACAGAAAAACTACATATGGGTAAGAAAAAGCATAAATTCAAAATGGCAGAACCAAGTCTTATTTTGAAGCAGCAGATATCTTATTTAAAGGGTTACTGAAAAAAAATGGAAGGTATTATCAAAGTATGAAGGCATTAGAAACAAGAATCCCAACTCAAACACCAATATAAAATACATATGAATTAATAATTTTTAATGAATTCAATTTAATGGGGATAGTTTCAAGCAGCTATTTAAGCTATAAATACTTAATATAATTTTTAATACTCTATCATAATTTTCATTATAAAGTATGTTAAGTGCTCATACATTTTATTAAAGTTTAAAAAATTTGTATTTGAGTTTCAAAGCATAAAACCCTTTTGACTTGTGCATTGTAGCATTACAGGAAACCTGGTAGGGTAGATCATTTTTTTTTTTTTAAGATTTTATTTATTTATTCATGAGAGACAGAGAGAGAGAGAGAGAAGCAGAGGGAGAAGCAGGCTCCCAAGGAGCAGGGAGCCCGATGCGGGACTCGATCCCAGCACTCTGGGATCATGACCTGAGCCGAAGGCAGACGCTTAACCGTCTGAGCCACCCAGGCGCCCCAAGGGTAGATCATTTTATAAAGTATTTGTATCTCTTCTTTTCATTATAAAAAAAATACTTGCATTAAGAGTATAGCTTATAAATTTATGCTCTTAAGATTAAAGTGTGAAAATATAGCTTGCCCCCCTTAAGAAAAAAAAAATGAGGCCTCCTCTCTTTATAGAAAATCATTATTTCACAAAATCTTGGATCATAATAGCAGTTAAGTAATAGGCACTTTAGTTTAATTGCCTTGTGGCTGCTTCTGGCTTTTCCATTTCTAGTCTGTTCTGAATTTTGCCTCATTTTAATTTTTCATCTTTTCTTATGGAGTTAAATTTAGTCTTTTATTATTTGTGCCACCATGTGCATGAATGGAGGCCCATAAACTTTTTGCTCTTTTGTACAGTTGTTTCCTTTAAAAACTATTACTGATAATTTTAGGATTTTTTTTTCCTGTTCTCCCCATTTAGTATTGTAAAATCAAAAGGAAAAGGGTCTGAGGGGATAGCCTTAAATATTGGAACTTCAATTCACACATGCCTCCAGCAATAACCAGGCTTCATCTGGTATAGAATACAAGAAGATCCAAGGACACAGTACCAGTAATCCTTCAAAGGCTAATGGCTTCTTAGTACCTAGAGATGCCTAGGCAGCTCAAAGAAAGGTTGGTGATAGCCTGCTTACATATTACATATTTTTAGATTCTATTACAAATTCTTAATTGATTCTCATAAAAATCCAAGAATTAAATATTGTGGACATTGTCATTTCCCTTATATTACAATTCAGGATGCTAAAGCTCAGAGAACATAAGTAGTGTGCCAGAAATCACCCAGCAAGGGAAAAAAAAGGTCCTAGAACAGCAACCTGAGCCTTTAGTCCCCTACCCTGCAGGCTCAAGCTTTTCTTGCATAACTCTACATTGTGCCCTTTCTTCGTTTAAAATAAGATATACGAAAGAGATTCTACTAGATTCCACCATCAAATAATTCTTGCTCTGTGTTCATGACAAGATATCTAAACTTATCACTTCTTTTATTATATATGAATTTATCAAAGTATATGCATAATCTGATCATTGAAATAGGTGAAATAACTGGACTGTCAGAGGTTATCTTGGTCTAAATAACAAACAACTGAGATCAACTAAAGTTAATTTATTATCCTATTATAATGGGGTAAAATTTGACCACAATACTTAAAAGTTTAACCATATACATCTCTTACTTAATTTAAAAAAGACTATTTGTTTCCCTGAGTCACACATCAGCTTGAATATTTAAAGGGGCACAAAAAAATCATCCAGATCTCATTTTACTTTATCATTTTTTGACTACACCATCCTCTCATCTCTCAACATCTATAGTTCATTTTCTTTCCTACATATGAGTCATAATATATTTATATTGCTGATCTCTGTATCAATACATTATGTTCCCAAACAAGTATTAAATCATTCAAGAACAAAAACAATATTTTAAACTACTTATCCATACCTCAAATACGTGCTAATTGAGTGATTTAAAATAGACATGGCAGCATACATACACACCTGTAAGTACAGATTTCACCGCCTTAATTCAATAATCATTTACTGAGCACAGCTTCTCTTGTTCATGTCTACATATCTGAATGTTTCCTGCATTCATTTTTCAGAAGCATTATCGTATCTTTGAACAACAAATTAAAAGGAAAAAAAAAATCAGGGCAACAAATTGCTCTATATTTAAATCAAGATGCACTCATAGTATGTATGGTAATGGCATTAGTTGAATTTTTACATTCCATTACTGTAAACTCCAATTTTTAAAAGCTACTTCTCTGCATAAAGTTCATGTTATGAACAAATACCAATAAAATTTCCCTGTGTAGGTTTTCACATCTTTTTAATGTAATTTGCTTTATTATGGTCTTCACTCAGTTATTATTGTGGCCATTTCTCAGCTGCTACTCAATAAATGTGCTGTTATAAGTTTTATGATATTTTTCATTGAGAGAATTAATTTACAAACACACATAAATGCATCCATACTGGTACTTAGAAGAAACTTGAATACTTTTGACCAAAAAAAAAAAAAAATTGGTATCTCAGGAGTGTTATAGATAATAAAATAATTTTTACTATGCTAACAGGGATCACAGAAGAGTTAAGTAGTCAGAGGACTGAATTTTATATGGAGATCTCAATTTAAGTCCTATTTTAATTGTTAATTACCTATAATATTAAGTCATACTCTGGCTAAGCTCCTTCATCCGTAAAATGATTATGTTGAGTGGGGGAAAAGACAGATTAGTTAAAATTAGTTTAGGGATAACTGCCTAATTATTTATGAGAAAATAAACCTGAATACCAAACTTACTCCTTGAGTTAAAATAGATTCTGTAGGCTTAAAGATTTAAATATAAATAAAAAACCATAAAAGAACTAAAATTAAAAGTGATTTTATTTTGGTTGTTGTATATTTTAGGAATTGGGGAAAATTCTTTATAATCATAACTGAGAATTCAAGTTATATAAAAATGCAGTTGATAAATTAGACTACATAACTTTTAACAAAATATAAACATTTTTAAAAGACAAATTGGAAAAATATATACAAAATAAGAAAAGGCTAATGTCCTTAACATGGCAAAAGCTCTTAAACTTAATATTTTAAAAATTCAATAAAAAATGAGCACAAGATTAATAGAAGTTTATAAAAAAACATGTATATGTATAGATATAAAAGATGCTTTTCTAACTTCTGGATATGACTCATGTGGCAAAAATCTTGCCTACTAAAAACATCTAGAAATTGAAGATAAAATTATAAAATTATAACTTAGTTCATAAGAGGAGGAGGAAGAGGCTAAAGAGAAGGAGGAGGAAGAAAAGGAAAGAGAGAAACAGAAAAATAGAACGGTAAGAGTGTAGGCAGATGTTGTCATTATCCAGGGAAGCATTTGTCCATCTACATAAACTAGTGGATAAGCTTTAATTTCACAAGGCTAGATGAACAGGCTATGAGTTTGTGAAAGGTCAAGAGTTGGCAATGTGACCAACACTTGAAAGCTTCCAAGTCAGTGAATGGCTGGGGGGGGAAGAAATCACAGGGGAAGGGAGATACCAAGGAAACTTTTGTCATTTTTTGTTGGGAATTTGAAGACCTGTGACTCTGCCAATGCCACTCACAAGTGGGGATTAAATATTTCTAATAATTTGCATTATCAGGAAATTTTCACTCTAAGAAGTCAATGTAAAATTTTGTTCTCAGCAAATGTGATAGTTAATTTTATGTTTCAACTTGGCCAGGCCATGGTATTCAGGTATGTGATCAAATTTCACAGATGTTTCAGTGAAAGTATTTTTTTTTTTAATGGAATTACCACATTTAAATCAGTAGACTGTGAGTTAAGCAAATTGCCCTCCATAATGTGGGTGGGCCTCATCCAATCAGTTGAAGGCTTTAAGAACAGGATAGATCTTTCTCAAAGAAAAGGAATTCTGCTAGCAGACTGCCTTAGAATTTGAACTACAACACTTCCCTGGGTGTCCAGACTGCCAGCCTATCCTTCATATTTTGTAGTTGCCAGCCTCCACAATCACATGAACCGATTCTTTAAAATGAAACTCTCCATGGATACACATCTTATCGGTTCTGCTTCTCTGGAGAACCCTGACAAATACAACACTTAATATATTTGTAAATATGAAGAGAAACACTTGTAAAACCACTCTGAAGGGATGCACCATAATCCAGGTCATGGACACTCACATGAAAACAAAACAACCAAATAACCACCAGAAAGTTTTCTAAAAACTCAACGCATACACATAATGAAGATAAAGGATATTACTTTTTAAAAAATCCAATTGGAGACACAAAAAATATTAGGTACAGAGTTATGTACTCTATATAGCATTATAGTAATCTGAAATAGAACCTAAAATATTTAATATTATTACAATTATAAAAGAATAATTGAGTGCTTACAAGGATGAAAAATAGGCAAATTCTGTTGGATCATGACAGATTCAAATACAATTAGAAATGAAAATATATAGACAGTGAAATTAAAAATAAAAAACCTCAAATGTGATATACTGTAAATCAGAAAGAGTTAGAAAGAGAATTGGAGAATTGGGTCATCACACTAATTAGCTAGGATGCAACACAGATGGAAAATATGTCTAAATAGTGAAAAGGCATTGAGGCTAAAATGAGATAATCTAATACACACCAGAGTTCTCAAAGTATGAAAAAGAGGCAAAATTTGAAGATAACAAATGATACAAACATTCCTTATTTATACCTTATGTTCCTTGTCATATCATAGTAAAACTATACAATAATAAAACATAGAAAATAGTATTAAATCCATTGGAGAGCAAGTCAGCTTATTTGCAAAGGAATAAGACTCAAACTTGAATTCTCACTTGCTGCATCAAAAGGAGACAAAAACATTTTCAACATGCTGAATGAAAGCATATATAAATCTAGTAGTCTATATTCTGGTATGTTACCACTTAAAATGGAAGTTGAAAATGGGGTTTCTATTGGAAACTCAATATTTACTGCTTCTGGACCCTGGCCTGTTATTCACCTAATGTTTACTGGAACAGTCATACTAGTTGTTAAAATATTGAAATAATTCCATGTCAGTTTGAAAACAGCTGATGCTCTAAGTCTTGTGATTGCCTCTCTCTGAATGATAGACTAGGATAGGAGAAACAATGTTAGTCACATAAATTGTTAAGCATTTGGTTAAAAATGAGTCAAGAACTAACTGCATAAAATAAGAATAATTATACCAGTCAGTATTTAGACTATAAAAATAAGATGGAATTAAAATGTTGGATAAAAGTAACATGTAAGACAAAAAAATATATACTTTCAATAATAGTATTATCATATGCTTGTATTTTTTAATTTTAGAGATACTAACTTTATTTTTTGCTAAAACAAATATGCACATTAAAAATAAAAATTAACCATCAAAAGCAAGTCTCAACAAATTGCAAAGAATTACTAGCAAACACATCACATTAGCTGACCACAGAATAATTTTTAAAAATCAATAAAATAATAATCAGCATGTCTTTGGAAATTTGTGAAGCTTACTTAAGTTTATTCATCAGTGAAAATAAACCTTAAATTGTAAGTTGAAAATATTCAGAACTGAACCATGAAATCCTGATGTATCAAAACCTGTGAAATGTGAATTATACACAGAAAGTCTTTAGGGAAAATGGTCAAGATATAAAATGGGCAAAAACCAAATGGCTTATAGATAAGAAATAAAATAAGGATTTTAAAAAGCAAGACAATGTTGAAAGCATAAGAAATAGATAATTTCCTAGACAAAATATGAATTTCCACCACTTACTTGAAAAGTAAGATAACATCTCAATAGCCCCATGCCATTAAGAAAATGGAATCATTAAAATTCTTCACCTTTCCTTATATGACAAAAAGGATCTTGATATGAGATATGCTAACCATATCCTGGATTAGGGATCAGAGCCCTGGATGGAATCACAAGTGTCCTTATAAAAGGAGGCAGAGGGATATTTTACTATAGAAGAGCACATGGTGTGATGATGGAAGCAGCTATTAGAATGATGTGCTTTGAAGATGAAGGAAGAGGCCACAAACCAAGGAATATAGGCAGCCACTCAAAAGCTGAAAAACGCAAAAGAATTCATTCTTCTACCAGAGTCTTCAGAAAAAGCCAGCCTGCCATCACCTTGAATTGAGCACCATGAAAATGATTTGGACTTCTGACCTCTAGAACTGTGAGACGATAAATTTATTGTATTCTTTTAAACACTAAATCTGTGGTAATCTGTTACCATGGCAATAGGTAACTGACACAGTAATGTGTAGGTGCTTTGCATATCATTTCATTAGCATTACAATCATATAAGAAAGGATGCACAGGTCAGAGAAGTTCTGAGACAATTTGCTATCCACATGGGGAAAGATGAGGTTAGATACCTACTTAATTCTGTTTGTAAGAAATTAGGGAAGATTTATTTTCATCAAAGCTAAATGTGTTGGGGTGCCTGAGTGGCTCAGTCAGTTAAGTGACCAGCTCTGGATTTCAGCTCAGGTCATGATCTCAAGCTCCTGGGATGGAGCCCTGCACTCAGCAATGAGTCTGCTTGAGGATTCTCTCACCGCTCTTCCCCTGCCCCTCCCCTTGCCCACGCTTTCTCTCTAAAATAAATAAATCCAAAAAAAAAAGACCCTAAATGTGTACCTCAACCACAGAAAACTTTTAGACAAATGCAAAACAATAACATTATGACCTGGTGTAAGAAAAGGTAGCTTAAAAAAAAAAAAAAAGAACCAAGCTGTAAAGAAAAGAATGATAATTTTGCATCAAAACTGATATATCACCAGTAAAAACTAATTTATTTATTTAATTTCTGGATAGTGGATTCGTATTCAGAATATATATGTGTATGTGTGTGTGTGTGTGTGTGTGTGTGTGAAAGAGAGATATATTTACAGTCAATAAGGAAACACAAAAAATTGGGGTAGGAACAGGACAAAATATATAAACAGTTCCCTAAAAAAAAAAAAGAAGGTATCCAAATGACTAATAGTAATTTGAAAGATTGTCAATCTTACTGTTAACCAGGCAAATGTCTAATAAAATAGTAATTATTATGTACAATTTGACTGTATGAGTCTGGCACAATTTGAATAAGAAGAGTTTGTGAAGGAGTAGAGAAGAAATTCTGGATGGGTGTAAATTGATACAATCATATTAAAGAGGAATTTGGCAATACTAGTATAATTAAAATACATACACACACGCACACCCTTTGGCTTGGCAGTTTCTCTTATTTAAGGTGATTGCATTTATAAGTGAAAAAGTCAGACCTTAACTGTCCCTTAGAGAATGTATAAATCATTCTAATGAGAATGGACAATACAAAAAAATCCATATGAATAACCTAGACCAAAAAGAATTTATATGACTAGGTGTCAAAAATGAAATGTTGAGTCAAAAGATCAATTTTCAAAAGGACACATATAGTATGATTTAATTTATATCAAATTTTAAGATACACATATTTCATGAATACTTATATTTATGTTAAAAATACAATGATGTGAGTGACAATATATATTCCTATTAATTCATTCCTTATTCAATTATTTATTGAGTAGCTACTGTAGATTCAAAGTGGACCAAATAAACATGAATTCTTCCCCTCATAGTGCTTAAAGACTAGTGGAGGAGGAAGACAAAAAGATAACTGTAAAATATATAACATGTTAAGTAGAAAAAAAAATTTCAGAGATTTTTTCCTATGATACCAAAAAAAAAAAAAAAAGGAAATACAAACTGATCATCTAAGATTTGTGTGGAAATTCTATTTTTCAAATGACATGGAATAAATAAGAACCTGAAACAATGACCAAATATTAAAACTTTTCAATTATCAGTACCTACGTGTTTGTTATGTATATATTTTGTGCATTTAAAATATTTGTTTTTAAAATGTAAAATGAAAAGTGATACTCAAACTCTTCATAACTTAATATATACTTAAGTAATTTACTATTTCTCATATGCAGTATTGATATGTAGTGTTGATGAGAAATAAATAGCTATGTTCTTTGTAGGTACCATTAGTAGAAACTGTGAAATAGTGCCTACTCCTTGACTAAGGCAATCTTCCCTCTAATAACCTACATTAGAGGAATAATTCAAAGACTAATAAACTGTGGATAAGGATGTTCATTTTTATATTATCTGTAATAGCAAAAACTGGAAACAACATAAATCAAAAAATGATTATTTAAATAAATTATGGCTCAGCAATACAATAGCATAACACAGTTGTGGAATGACACAGATCTCTGAGTACCAGCATGGAAGTGTGCCTATGATATATTGTTGAGTGAAAAAAGTAAGTACCATAACCATATAAATAGTGTGAAGCAATATTTGGTTTAAAAAAAATTCTGTTTATGTATTCATAGAAAATGTCTAGAAGGATAGACATGAAACTATTTATAGTGGATACCTCTGGGGCATGGAATTGGAATGGATTTTAATATGAATTTCTTTAGTCTACCTTACACACCTTAGCATTATTGCATTTTAACCACCAATATTATTTAAAGAATAATAATATAGAATAAATGATCACTAAATAACTTCTAAAAGATTTTATTTATTTATTTGAGAGAGAGAATGAGAGGGAGCACATGAGAGGGGGGAGGGTCAGAGGGAGAAGCAGACTCCCTGCCGAGCAGGGAGCCCGATGCGGGACTCGATCCCGGGACTCCAGGATCATGACCTGAGCCGAAGGCAGTCGCTTAACCAACTGAGCCACCCAGGCGCCCCACTAAATAACTTCTATACATGAAAATTAGATCACCAACCTTTAACTTCTTGCTTCTCTCATTATTTATCATACTCATTTAACAAACCTCATGTCTAGTTAAATATACTCCTTGCTCATTCCATACTTGTAACCATATAGATGAACATGGCTAAAGAAAAACAGCCAACCACGGTGACTAGCCTCACTTTAAGTTCATAATCACTAACATCAAGTGTGCTCTTTAGTAGTACCAAGAAATCAAAATGCATTTTCCTTAATCCAGTTAATACCCTAGAAAGCTATTTTTTCCCTCTTTAGATCTTTAACTCTATTTCCTCAGTCCTCACTACGAGCTAAGAATCTTGTTTCCTATTTGGGGAAAAAGCAATCAGGAAGGAATTTCCAGCAGCTACAACTAATCTGTCTGTCCTATGTTCCTTCCCTTCTGTTGGGTGAATTATGGACTAAGATCAATTATCTTCATATGCATTGCACTCAATTCTTTCTCATCCATAAGAGGACATAACTTTAGCAATTCTCTTTCTGGTACATCATTATTTATCTATCTCTACTGAGTTATTTCCAGTAGCATACTAATGTTCTATAATCCTTCACATCTTTAAAAAAATAAAATAATAAAAAGTTCCTGGCTCTATATCCCTTTCTAACAGGACCTTGTTTCCCTGCTCTACTTTTACAGCAAATACTTCAATGTTTGATTCCCTGTACTACTTCTCTATTTCCCTACTTCCATTTTGTCTTGAATTCACTGCATTCAACCTGTTACCCCTACCACCTCACTCATGACAACTCTTATCAGAGTTTGCTATGAATGATGAATCCTCAGTTATCACCTGATTTGGCCTATAATAACATACTCTTGACTTTTCTTCCAGATCATTCTCCTAGTTTCCTCCTACCTTACTGGGTATTTCTTCCCATTACCCTTCATGATATCCTTCTCCATTATCTCATCTTGCCAATGTAGAAAGCCTTAGGGATTAGTCCTTGCTCCTCTTCTCAGTCTTTACTGACACCCATGGTAATCTCATTTAGTGCCATTGATTCAAAACCCACTTCCATGTTGATGACTCCCTGGAATTTAACACTAGCTAAGACCCCTTCCTGAGCTCCATATTAAACACCTCAATTAAAAATTCAGTATTTTGATTTTTCCGTCCTCAAACTCACCATTGTACCTTCTCCTCTATTTTTTTTTTATTTTAATAAATGGCAACTAGATCTTTCTAAGCAATTAAGCTAAACGCTTGTTGTCATATCCCATAGCCAGTCTGTCAGCAAATGTGATTTTCTCTATTTTGAAATGTTCAGAAACTGACCATTTCACACTATCTCCACCATGAGCATTCTGGTTCACACCATTATTACTTATCTGTACTATTGCATAGCTTCCAACTTATCTTTCTGCTCTTTCTCACCTACTGACTATTCTCAACATAGTTGAGAGGGTTCCTTAAAAATAAGTCAGATCATGTTATTTCTCTGCCAAAAACCTTCCAATGGCTTCCCATCTTACAGCAAAGGCGAAGGTTTTTACAATGACCTAGAGGGCCCTATATGATTTGTTTTCCTTTTTATTACTTTTCTGACCTCATCACCTACTATTCCCTCCCTCAATCAGTTCATGCCCTGCTACTTATTGAACACACTAGACAAATTCCCTCCTGAGCTTGGTGCTTTCTTTTTCTTCTTCCTTGAATACTCTCCTACTGCACAAACATATAAAGGCTTGTTTTCTTACTTATTCCAGTTCAATTTTATCATCTTATTTCAAATTTGTTCTGATTGACAACTTTTTTGGCAACCCTATTTAATATTATAAAACTGTCTCTCATCCTAGCACTTCCTAGTCCTCTTCTCTGCTCTTTCTCTAAAACACTTACCACCATTAGAAATACTAGATTTTCATATTTCTATATGGACCATAACCTGCAAAAGAAAAATCCCTCATAATATCAGGACTGTGTTTCATATATCATTCTATGCTAAGCATCTGGAACATATTTGGGAATAGTATGTTTTCAATAAATATTTCTTGAATGAATGGATGAATGGACCAGTTCTATCAGACTCAAGACAAATTTTTTGAAATGCATTAAAGGACAAAGTAAGTGATTTAGAAAACCAACCTAAAGAAAAATGTAACCCCACTTGCTGAAATATGCAATAAAATAATCTTAGTTATTATAAAAAGTTCTATTCACCTATTAAAATCAATCACTTAAAGGGGCACCTGGGTGGCTCATTTGGTTAAGCATCTGCCTTTGGCTCAGGTCATGATCCCAGGGTCCTGGGATGGAGCCCCATGTCAGGCTCCCTGCTCAGCAGGGAGTCTGCTTCTCCCTCTGCCCCTCACCCCACTCATGCTCTCTCTCTTTCAAATAAATAAAATCTTAAATAAATAAAATCGATCACTTAAAGCCCAAAAGCATTAATATTCTCAATGACAAGTAGACTAATTTTATTATTAAAAATAGATATTTTTCTGAGGACCTCATATTTATTTTTAGGTTATTATTTGGTAGTTGCAACATGAATTTGTACAATGATTTATAAAACCAAATATTTCAATATAGGCAATTTTAATCTAATTTTATGTGTCATTGGCATGAACACAGAAATTTGTAGAAATGTTGATGAAAAATCTACTTTTACAGTAAATATTCCATATCATCAAACTGCAGTACTTAAAAAATATACTTTTTTTTTTTTTGTGATCTAGATATATGATCCTAAAGAAAAACAAAGGGTTCCCTTTGTCGAAAACTTTTGTAGGACTCTGAAGTTTATATAGCCTCCTATCAAAAACCGCAAAGAAAACTATTATGGGAAAGACATGGAGAAATTCAGTAATAATCTATTTAACTGAGTTTAACCCATGATTTCATAAAAATAAATTTGATGAATACAATCAATTTTATTTAAACATCAAATCCTTTTCTCATAAAATAAAAATTAACATACTATAGAATTAAAAGTCCATAAAGCACACATAGATATGTTGTTGATTTCTTGGTACACTGAGCATTTTGTAATCATTATTTTTCCTCAAATGGGTGTGGCTTTCAAGAAATAGATGGTTGAGGAAATTGTTTTAGATGTGAATGTATAATCAATATCATAGGGAATGATAATCTTTGTAATATTCAGCATTTTATCATGGAGACTGAATTTTTCAATATCACATTATTTAAATGCATAAATTTCTAAATAACTTCTAAAAACGAAATTTAATATATCATTTCTGAATGGATGTGTATCAAATTAAATTCATGCTCACATATATACATAAACAAATAATATGTCAATTTATTCTGTATCTGAATAAGATATAAGATCTAAATGAGCAAAATAATATGAGCTACTAAAAATAATTTCACAAGCATATTTTTTATAAACAAATAATGTATATGTCAAATATAATCAGCTGATTAATATCACGGAGGGTGGAGTAGATAACAGATGTTTAAATACTAAGTGAGATATTTGGAAAAAGAGCTACTACTAACCTGTTACATACAAAAGCAGAAATGAAGAAAATTCAAATTATCACTACCAAACTGTGTTAGCATAGAAACAAACAATTGCTCCTGGTCATATAAATGCAAGTGAATATTGTGAAGATTGTTTTCTCAAAGAAGTAGCCCCACGCAGGTCAAGGACCCATTCAAACTTCACTGCTCTACTGATCTGGGTGGTGGAGTGGTTTCATTTCTGAGGATAATTTTGCCATAAAAGTTTTGAAATTATAAAGTAATGGTGTTTCTTTGCTTATACAACTTTAAGCCATTTTTAAGGCAATCACCCCCAAAAAAGGGAAGATATAAAAAATGGTCTGAACAATGATGTTTTAACCATGTTTAAGGATATTTAAATTCCATTAAGTTCCTCAACCAAAAATCTCATGATTTTAGAACCATACTTCTTACACACGTGTACAACATCTCTTTATATTTACAGCCACTTCTCTTTTTTAAAACCTAAAGCTGATTTTGTAAATCTCCAGGCACTTTAAATAATTCCCGATTACCTCTTAGATATCACAGAAATATTCTACTGTGTCAATAGAAACAATTCTCAAACAAGGGCATTGTAAACTAAGTCACAGGAATTCACAGGTTCTCTATCATATTTAAAAATACAGCTGATCCTTGGATTTGAAATGCACTGGTCCACTTATACATAGATATTTTTACTATACAGTACTGTAAATATATTTTCTCTTCCTTATGATTTTCTTAATAACATTTTCTTTTTTCAAACTTACTTTATTGTAAGAATACAGTATATAATACATATAACATTCAAAATATGTGTTAGTCAACTGTGTCAATTGTAAGGCTTCTGGTTGACAAAAGGCTATTAGTAGTTAGGTTTCGGGGGATTTGAAAGTTATACACAGAATTTCGACTCTGTGGAGGATCAGCACTCTTAACCCCCACATTGTTCAAGGGTCAGCTGTATTCTGTTTTCATTTTGATAGCATCTAAGGCCCTCAATAATATCTTGATTATCTGAACGACCTGTCCTACAAACAAGAACTGACAAAGGAATTCATTTTTTAGTTTGTTTTTAACATCACATTGACACCACATTGAACTATTTTAATTTGCAGATTAAGAGAATAATGTGACCCAATATAGAAAAGATCCATTTATCTGGGGAAAAAAACACAAAAACAAAAACACTTACATAAAAAGTTATACACACTCTCATATTCATTAGAGCACTATTTACTATAGATAAGATATGGAAATAACCTAAGTTTCTTTTGATGGATGAATGGCTAAAGAAAATTTCTCTCTCTCTCACACACACACACACACACACCCACACACATACACACAATGGAATATTATTCACTCATAAAGAGGAATGAAATCTTGCCATTTGTGATAACGTGGATGGATCTTGAGGGCATTATACTAAGTGAAGTAAATCAGAGAAAGACAAATACTACATGGTTTGATTTATAGGGGGAAATTAAATATATATATATATATAGCCTAGAAAGAAAAAAACAATTCCATTGTGTGGTAAAGCTAGCAAAGATTTTAAAGCAGTGAAATTCAGCATGTGACAGGATGAACTCGAAAGAACATTCTTAGAAAAACCACATGTTTATTCATAGTCTAAGCACTGATTAAATTTAAGCAACATTATAATAAAATTAAACAAAAATAAAAGTGATTAATTCACAATGGGGGACTCCTGAGAATGTCTTTTTAAAATTAATCTCTACATGACTTAAGAAACCACATCACACACCATTTACAACTTAACCTTACAGTAGCACTGTCCAGTAAGTTAATCACTAACACCATGTGTCCAATGGGCACTGAAATGTGGCTAGTCTGCATAGGGATGTCCTGTAAGTACAGATAATATCCCACAATTTCAGGACACCCAAGTGGCTTTGTCGGTTAATTGTCTGCCTTCAGCTTGGGTCATGATCCCAGGTTTCTGGGATCGAGTCCTGCATCGGGCTCCTTGCTCAGCGGGGAGCCTGCTTCTCCCTTTGCCTGTTGCTCCCCCTGTTGTTCTCTCTCTCTGACAAATAAAATCTTTAAAAATATATATTAAAAAAATCCCACGATTTAATGACTGAGTTAAAAAATGTAAATATTTCTAAATAAGTACACACTTGATAAGCGTTTAGTAATGTATAGAATTAGTTGAATCATTATATTTTATACCTGAAACTAATACTTCATGTTAATTATATTTCAATTAAACTATTACATTTAAAAGCCTAAAAAAATGGTCAGAGGATCGGAATAGACATCTTTCCAAAGAAGACATACAGATCACCAATACATGAAAAGTTGCTCAACATCACTCATCATCAGAGAAATGCAAATCAAAACCACAGTGAGATATCACCTCACACCTGTCAGAGTGGCTATCAAAAAGACAAGAAATAACAAATGTTGGAGAGGTGGAGAAAGTGAAGCCTTGTACATTGTTGGTAGGAATATAAATTGGTACAGCCACTATGGAAAACTGTGGATCTTCCTCAAAAAATAAAAATACACCTAGCATGTGATATAGCTATTCCACTTCAGAATATTTATCTGAAGGAAAACACTAATTCAAAAAGACACATGTACCCTATGTTTATTGTTACGTTGTTTATAATAACCTAGATATGGAAACAATTTAAGTGTCCATCAATGAATGAATGGATAAAAATATTGTATATATACCCAAAGAAATAATAGCCATAAAAGAGAAGAAAATCTTGCCCTTTGCAACAACATGGATGAACCTAGAGTGTATAATGCAAGGGAAATAAGTCAGACAGAGAAAGACAAACACCTATGATTTCACTTTTATATGTGGAATCTAAAAACAAAACAAATGAACAAACAAAATTCATAGATACAGAGGACAGACTGGTGAAAATCAGAGGGGAAATGGGTAGAAGGCTGGATGAAAACGGTAAAGGAATCAATTGTATGGTAACAGATGGTAACTAGACATTGTGGTGATATTTTTTGTTTTGTTTTTAAATATTTATTTGAGAGAAAGAGAGAGAGCATGAGCGGGGGGGATGGGTAGAGAGAGAGGGAGAAGTAGGCTCCCCACTGAGCAGGGAACCCAACTCGGGACTTGATCCCAGGAGCTTGGGATCATGACCCGAGCGGAAGGCAGACGCTTAACGACTGAGCCACCCAGGCACCCTGGGTGATACTTTGTATGCAGTGTATGTAAATATCGAATTATGTTGTACACCTGAAACTAATATGTTTTTTTTTTTAAAGATTTTATTTATTTATTTGAGAGAGAGAGAGAATGAGAGAGAGCACATGAGAGGGGGGAGGGTCAGAGGGAGAAGCAGACTCCCCGCCGAGCAGGGAGCCCGATGCGGGACTCGATCCGGGGACTCCAGGATCATGACCTGAGCCGAAGGCAGTCGCTTAACCAACTGAGCCACCCAGGCGCGCGAAACTAATATGTTATAAACCAATTTTGCCTCAATAAATGAGAATGTAAATATTTTATTAAAATGTTTACACTAATTCCATATTGAAGTGATAATACCTTAGAAACTCCAGATAAATACATCAGTAAAGTTAATTGTACTATTTCTTTTTACTTTTTAAATGTGACTTCTGGAGGGGCACCTGGGTGGCTCAGTGGGTTGAGCATTTGCCTTTGGCTCAGGTCATGTGGTCCCAGGGTCCTGGGATCATGTTCGGAGTCAGGCTCCCTGCTGCGGAGGGGGCGGATCTGATTCTCCGTCTTCCTTTGATCCTCCTCCTGCTTATGCTCTTTCTCTCTCAAATAAATAAAATCTTTAAAAATAAGTAAATAAATGTGGCTTCTAGAAAACTTAACATTTCATCTATGGCCTGCATTATTTTTCTATTGGGAAGTGCCACATTACAAAGTTATCTATCTCTGTATCATGTGCACACATACTCTGCATAAAATAAACTTCTAGGTCATCTTGAATCAAAAATCATACTGTTTCTTTTATCTGTGTTTTTACAGATGATATTTTTTTTGATTGCCCCTCAAATCTTTCTATTCCTGAAGAATCCCTACTAATAATTCATTACTTAGCTAAAAGGTTAATACCTCTGTGAAACCTTCTGAGTTTTCCAAGTTAGATTTTCCCTCTTCTGAGCACCTCTAGCCCCCGTGCATGTCTATAACATAGCACCTATCACATATTGCAACTTTTTCTACATGATTGTTTCCCTGTGAGATCTTGAGGGTAAAGATATTGTTTTAATTAGCTTTTCATTCACAGTCTTTAGCCCACTATATAGTGAATGTTCAGTGTGTACACAGTGAATATTCAGTAAATATTTGTTGAATGATTTAATAAAGAATGAACATCTATAGTTAAAGCTGAAAGTACACACTTTATTTCTCAGATGGCAACTGAGTTACCTTTGTCCACAAATCTATGAAAGGTAGGCTAAACCCAATGAAGCTTAAAAGCTTCTTCAGTGAGGCTGTGAATCTATCACTTACATTTCTGAGATTCTGCTTTGTATAATGTATCTCACCTATAGATTGCCTCTCCTTTCTATGGATACTCTTTCTATCCCTCACTTTATCCACCCATATGTGGAATTAGGCCATTTCCTAAATTTCCAAACACACAAAATCATACAAAGCACTTGTGTTTGTAATAGAACTTGTTTAGGGCTTGCTTTGGTGAAAGGAGTTTAGATTACAAAAATGAAACAACTTCAAAAGAAATATAAGATATAAGCACTTAAATATTTTTTCCCCCAGGTACTCTAATACTGGAATATTTTTTTTATCTTTTCATCCCACAGAGTCCCTGTCACACATTTATTTATTTATTTATTTATTTATTTATTTATTTATTTATTTATTTATTGGCTTTTCCTATCACTGTCTCCTAAAACTCTTTTTCTCTCTCTTTCACTCTTGAATGTCCAGGGTGTCTTCTCCTTATACTTTATTAGACATTCACTTTTTTCTGCAGGTCTTACTTTCAGACTATGTATTCTGTAGCTATCAAGACAGTCAAAAGAATTAAAGAATTAAAATTTACTGACAATTATCATTTATCATGGGCATTTGTGTTGGAAAATAATAAGTTCTGTACTCAACAATACATGGAGCATATGAGGACAGATACATTACTTTTTATTGGATTTAGAACTATTGAAATAAATACAGTATTTGTGAAAACAAACATCTAGAAAAATACTGTATATTTTTATATCATTTTCCTGAATCTCAAACCTAAATTGGTATATTCAATTTAATATGTTTTGTGAAATAAATATGAATCACCACGGATTGAGATTTTTGTATTAGTCTGCAATGTATTTAAATTTTTTTTAAAGATTTTGTTTATTTATTTGACAGAGAGACAGTGAGAGAGGGAACACAAGCAGGGGGAGTGGAAGAGGGAGAAGAAGGCTTCCCGCTGAGCAGGGAGCCTGATGTGGGGGCCGATCCCAGGACCCTGGGATCATGACCTGAGCTGAGGCAGACACGTAACGACTGAGCCACCCAGGTGCCCTGTATTTAAAGTTTTTACCAACTGTCAAAGGTACTACTAAATAGTAAACAAATTCTGATAAGTGGATCAGTAACAGGGTAAAATAGTAGGTATTTTTGCTAAGTAATTAGCATAAAAATTCAAGAACCATAATACCTAAATAAGTGTGCAGGTTCACCATAAAATAATCAAGAACTTTAAAAAAATCTTTTAAGTCCACTTAATGTTAATTATAGATTTAGAATAAATTCACTCAGACCAAATTCAAAATTATCTATTTCAAAGTAATTGTGGTGTGAAAAAAGCACATTTTTAAATAGCAATTTGCCCTCCCACTTCATACATTCTGTTCATCATTGGCATCAGCTTAATTTTATTTTAAGGTATGTGCTTCGCTAATGCCATCCAGTAGTGATGTGGTCTAAACTAAGTCAAGAGCAGTAACCAAAGAGTTTAGGAGGAAAAAAAAAAGTGTTCAAGATATATTTAGAATATAGAATCAGTAAAGATCAAAATAAATCGGGTGTGGTAGTTGAAGGAATATTATAGGATGAGTCTCATTTTTTTCAAGTGCATGCAAATAAAAGACACATGGATGATAGATATGAGAAACAGGAAGCTAGAAATTCTTCTTGGTAATCACTAATTTATGCAAAAATTAGAAAGCAACTGAGAGATGAAAATTAAAAAAACTTCAAAAAAAGAATGTGAAATAGAATTGATCTGCTAGATTGCAGAAAGAATGAAGGGATATAAGTCCACAATGTTTCTTATAATTAAAGAAGCCCGTGTTAAATTTTTATACCTATATTTATTTATCCTGACAGGAAACAGGAGTTTTCTGGTCAGAGCACAGACTGATTATTTATCCTCACAGCAAATTTAGCCTTGATTTCTTATGTTCTAATTTCCGATGTGGCAACCCAGTGAGGGCCATATGTACCCTGAACGTATAGAACTATACCACAGGAGATCATCTTGGAGGTCACGAATCTTGGAACTTATAGAGGACAGGTGGCATTTACCCCTCCTCCTCTCTGGAGAGAAAGTGAACTTTGGTTTGGCATGTAAAGACACCCTATCTGGGAAAAGGAGGTAAAGGTCCTTAGATCTCTTTTCATTTGGAATGTAAATAAATGACTCCAGGAGAATTATCTCTTAATCTCTCTGGAGGTCTTGTAGGGGAGAAGAAAAACTTTTGTTACCCTTGTAGTGTCTCTGGCTGGGCCTGAGAATTAAGTTGACATAAAATAGATTAACAGGAGAAAAATAGAGAAGTTTTATTTTTATATGTACATGGGAGCCTTCACAGGAAAATGAAGACCCCCAAAGTGGTTAGGTTTAAGTGCTTCTATGAAGAGTAGTATTTGTGAAAAAGTAAAATATAATGGGAAGCTAAAGGAAGGTAATGATTATTTTAACAAATTTCCTTTTTTCAGAATCTTCTTGGCCTCAACTCTTCTTCTTTGATGGTAAGAATATTCTTTTTCACCAGGTGCCTTTATCTCAAAATAGTTAATATACCAAATTGGCTTATTTTGGGGTGTTATGTTCTGAACTTCTTCATTCTGTCTTCACCTTTCAGGGTTTTCCATTCTAATATTCTTTAAACAAGGGGCCAGCAATCTTTGCTCCAAAAGCTGTTAGGGTGCAGAAACATGAAAATACTCATGAAGTATTAATTTCCTCACCATGCAGTGGTAATATGGGTCCTATGTTAGGATGAATGGTACGGTTTATGAATCAGGCTGTTTAAGTAGAGTGCAGGTCACCTGAACCAAAGAGACTGAGAATGTGTTAAGTTAGGGAGTTAGATTGGTTAGCCCCAGAGACTCTCTAATATCTTACAAGTCATAAAGTGCTTCATAGTCTTTAAAGTATGTGTTGGAATGCCCCAGTGTAAAGGGGAAATCCTATCTAGAGGGCATGAGTCAGAAAGGAAGAAGACATTTTATAAGCATGCAAGAAATAATAGTTGAAAGCCAAAAGAATTTGTAGTCCTCCCCCACCCCCAATCAAGTTCACTGGAAAATAAATGGCCTTCCTCTATGAGGAGAGCTTGGTTTGAGTTAAACCAATAATGGACTGCAGGTGTTCTGTAACTGGGCTGAGTACATACATGTTTACCACAGAACCAGCATTCCAGGGACTTCAGGGGGAAGAGAAGAAAGAATGTTTAGGACAAAGTCAAAGTGGATAAACAGAAAAACTCCTGTTCTCTGTATTCTACTACAGTTCACTTCTGACATATGTGGGTTTTTCCACATCAAGCAATTCTCTAATTCTCAGTGACCATGAACTGGGTGTCCTCAATTTTGACACCACCTACTTGGAATTAGCAAAGATCACATAGGTTAAAGGCTCAGTACCACAAGACCGCACACCCTCCCACACTTCAGACATCAGTTGCAAGTCCCACATTGCCACCTGCATTTCTGATTAACCAGTTCTAAATTGGGGGTGTAGGGTCCAAGGGCATGCCACCTCACAATGGACCACTTTGGCATATTATTTTAAATAAAAGCTACTAAGAAATAGTCAGTGCTCTGTCCCCCTGAAAGTAGGAAATAACAGTAACAACAAATACTCTTAGGAAATTACACTTAGGAATCATTTAGGATATTAGAAGAGTTTTAGGACCTCTGACCAGAAGCCTGGACAAAGACTGAACTATATACATTTCTTATATCACAATATTACAGTAGAGAATGTCCCAAGCACTTAGATTCGGAGTTTGAAGAAGGGGCGATGAATTAAAGAGTCTATTTTCCTTGAAGAGACTAAGGACTTGAGATAAAATATTCCTATAATCTTCAATCTCTTCAAGGAAAATAATAAACAAAGGCTCTTTAATAATAATAATATCACATTCTGAAATAAACAGAACATCTGAGTTAATGTTTGTTAAATAGTCATTTGTAATGCTTATTATCTCTTCAACATTATAATTCATGTGTAATTAAATTTCAGTTTTATTATTCACAAAAGATAAAAGAATAGCAGACGTTTGGTTTGAAGAGAATGTTGGAAGCAGCCCCACACAGTGGGTCTGCCTGCAGCAGAGTGCTCATGAGGAAGATTCTGAGGGAAGACCACCCTGCATGGCGGGCACCTGGGGTGAGGAGCAGAGAGGCTTCTCTCCCATCAGGCTTCTCAGGCTTAAACAGATACTAACACAAAACAAAGGAAACTAAAGAGAAACCATTGCCATTTATCCCTTCTTCTTAAGGTATCTTCACTTACTTTTTCTTCTCTTTTGTTTGCTCCTTACTCACTCTTCACCCTGCTTTTTTCTTTCTTCTATCATTACCTTTCTACCAGTTTCCTCACTTTTCTTCTCTTCCTGTGTCCTTTGCATTTCTCCTCTTCCTCTTTCTCCTTTTTCCTCCCCAAACCCCCTCCTCTCTAAAACACTGCTGGCCGCTTCCCACAAAAATAGGAAGCCAGTATTCTAGTTTTTGATGACTGTCATGTTCCAGTGAGTAATATGCCCCTTAGAGGTTCTCCGCATTCTGCTTTTTAAAAACAGCATTTCAGTAATTGCTGACAGGCTTTAATTCATGGGACTCTACTCTGAGATATTACACAGTACATGGAACACCATGCTTTTATGACCTACTTTATGACTTTTTGCTGAGCTCCTGAAGAGAATGAAGTGCAGTGACAGTGTTAGAACTTGAACCTGGTATCTGCATTTTTCTGAGCGTGTAAGGACCTTTGAGAGTTCTAAGTCTTCTAGAGTGCTTATCTGTAACTCATATTAGTTCTACTTTTGACAACTCAATTTCTGACAATAATGTGCCTCCTTGAAACACATTATTTTTCATTAATATTCTTCCCTATACTTTTAACCCCGTTAAAAAGAAATAACAGAGGAGTCTGGGTGGCACAGTTGGTTAAACGTCTGACTCTTGGTTTCGGCTCAGGTCATAATCTCAGGATCAT
Source organism: Neomonachus schauinslandi (assembly GCF_002201575.2). Lineage (NCBI taxonomy): Eukaryota > Metazoa > Chordata > Mammalia > Carnivora > Phocidae > Neomonachus > Neomonachus schauinslandi. The sequence continues at coordinate 37,890,677 of NC_058403.1, read as the reverse complement.
GGGATCAAGCCCCACAGTGGGCTCCACACTCAGCATGTTGTCTGCTTGAGGATTCTCTCTCCCCTCTCTCTGCCCCTCCCACCCCACTAGCACTCTCTCTCTCTCTCTCTAAATCTAGGAAGGAAGGAAGGAAGGAAGGAAGGAAGGAAGGAAGGGGGGAACGGGGAAGGGAGGATGGAGTGGAGGGGAGGGAGGGGAGGGAGGAAAGGAAGAAAGAAAGAAAAGGAAGAAAGAAACGACAGAACCCCAATGGAGTCACTTTTGCTAAGCCCCACTGAGACCAGGAAACTAAAGGGACACCATTTTTTTTTCTCCCCTTCCTACTTCTATTTTTGCTAGGACCTACACCCCCACCTCACACATGCCTTAGAGAACAGATAATGTATGTTTTCCTTGTAAGGGTCAAGACGTTAATGATTTCTTTGGAGTCTTCAAGCACAATAGATAACATCTAAGGAGTGACTGGGCAGGGTTATCTGAACTTTTTCCAAGACCACTGACTCACCAAGACCCTTGGTTCCAGGGCATAAATGACTTACAAAGGACACCTAAACACTCATCTTTGTTCCTGGATGCCTGAGAAGACAAGTGCACTGGACCACCATCCTCAATAAAAACCCAGGCCTCAAGCAAAGAGGAAACTCACTCTCCTCTCCTTTCCAAGTCTCCCGGACATTCTGTCTGTGTTTGCTCTCTGTGTCTATAATAAACTCTGCTCTCACCTCCTCTCGGCTCACATTTGATTTCTATCCTGCCTGAAACCTAAAACCCTCTTGGCTGGTCTTGTGGGATCTTCTTCTGGGTCCTCTGACCCAGCCAGACTGTATCAGTAAGAGGCCCTGGCCTTTCTCCTCCACTTCCAGAGGAAGGTAACTTCCTCTGAAACAATCCTTTCTTTTTCTTTTGCTAATAACCTCCTTGTCCCATCAAACTTCTGCCTATAAGATCCTTCCACTTTGTACAAATCCTAGGAGCTCCTTTCTATTGCTAGATGAGAAGCTGCCCCATTAATCACTGAATAAAGCTAATTAGATCTTTCATTTACTCAGCTGAATTTTGTTTTTTAACAAGTCCTATTGCCAAATGGTCAGCTATATATTTCCTCAGTCTTTTCAGAATGGGAGTGATCAGAACTATAATTGTCATTGAAACCTAAAACAATCCAAAATGTACATTGACATGCAATAGACATTAAATAATGTTCCTCAAAAGTCTTGTGGAAAAATAAAAATTCGTTTTTGTATCCTATTAGCAAAAACCAGTCTTATAATGTTTACTTTTAAAAAAAAGACCCCAAGAAGAATTCACTTAAAATAAATAAAATTTCACTCAATTTGGGGTTTTAAACTTGGGTTATAAAATGTGGCACATGTTTTGTCCTATTCTTGTATATTTGCTTATTATTTTTAGAACTTCCTTATTTAACCTAATCAAGACTAGGATGTCCCCAATCTTTCATTATAAAAACAGAGCATGTGAAATTAGAGGGATAAAAACAAGTTTGGCAAAGTATTTTAACTTCTTTAGGGTCATTTCAGTTCATGTTTTGGGCAAAGATTCAGGCCAGTTCTTATTTTATCCAAACTAGTGCATCCCTAATCATAATGCTAGCAACCAGCTGTGTTGATTCACTTGTATCTAGTACATGCTTTTATTGTGCTAGAGAGGAAAAGAACTTCATTTCATTTTGTGCTCAGATAAGGATATTTTTCATCAAAAACAACATAATACCATCTCTGATTTTCGCCACATTCCATACAATAGTTGTGAATGATCACAGCAAAAAATGATGTCTTAAGCTACTCTATCGCTAATTTAAATAAACATTTTGCCTTTCTTGGGTATGAAAATAAAAGTATTTAATCTAAGATTTACTGTATAGTAACTTATAATACAGAGTGTTATAATAATTTATAACACAGACTCTATATTAAGTCATTAGTTAATGGAAAATGCTGAAAGATGCCCCAAACCACATTCAGTATTGATATAAAGTTGTTTGTCTTGTTATTTTTATGCAGGTACATTCAAGAAAAGGTAATATAAATGTGGGGAATGACAATGGTCCTACATAATATATTTGTTCACATATGTAAATACATATACTGTTCAGCATTAGCTTAATATCTATTTCTATATTATTATAGAGGGAAGTCACTTTCAAATTCACTTCAAAAATAAATTCAGATTTTGATTCATTTAAAAATAAGACATATAGCAAGCCTAATAACTGACAATATACCAGAATATTTTACCTCAGTATGTCAATATATAATTTTTAAAATGTTTGACAACGGGTAAGTTACCTGCTCAATTAGGTGTTCCATATAAATACAATGTGTAATCCTAGTTCTAACTAAATTATAATTGAATGCAATAAAATTAATCATATTGTATTCTTCAGGTGCTCCAAGATTAAAAATTAGGTAATATATCTATTTTTAGAAATAAAAATAAATGTAAGTATATTTATACATAATAGGATTCCCATGCTCTGACCTACATAATCTGGAAAAACCTATGAAAGTAGAATGGATAATTTGTAGCTAAAGTTTTCTATACTGTATTTGTAACAAGTCATTTTAAATACCTTGATATATAGGACTATACTGAACAAAATATTCCAGTGTTCCTTTAGAACTGTTTTGGGGCGCCTGGGTGGCTCAGTTCGTTAGGTGACTGCCTTCGGCTCAGGTCATGATCCTGGAGTCCTGGGATCGAGTCCCGCATCGGGCTCCCTGCTCGGCGGGGAGTCTGCTTCTCCCTCTGACCCTAACCCCTCTTATGTGCTCTCTCTCATTCTCTCTCTCTCAAATAAATAAATAAATTCTTTAAAAAAAAAGATTTAAAAAAAAAAAGAACTGTTTTGTTTGAATATATTTCTGAAACATCAGAGAACCTACATTTCCATTATACTTTTATAATAAAAGCATGGGAGTCTGATTGATAAGGAAAGGATACATATTGTAATAATGTCCAGTACAGTCTTTTAATATCAAAGTAACAGATTTTGTATGTGATTAGGACTCAAAAGTTGAGAACATAGAGTAAAACAATGTATCCTGTTACTGAACAGTCTCAACCTATGCCCCCGTAAAATTACTTGTCTCATTTCAAATGATCAATTATTAAATAAATCAGTATTAAGAAAACCATTTTGCCAATGCCTCTACCAAGCCCCTTTTTCCTCATTTCTTCAAGTTTCTGCCCTAGGAATTTGTGGTCAGTGAAGGGCAATTCCAGTAGGTGGAGTAATAGTAAAGCAAATAGTCTATGTGACTCTAATAACTTTCTGCTTCTATTGTCATTTTGGGGGCAGAAATTAGCATAAATCAGGTTAATACAGAAGATGAGGTAAATATAGAAGTAAAAAGTAAGTATAGATAAATGCATTGCTTTACAGAGTAAATGTATTTCTGTAAAACCAAAACTTACTCCCTTTGGTTTTCAAATTTCTCTATTTTTCCTTTTCACTTTTAAAAGTTTCCTGGAGAACTTGCATTTAATACAAAAGTCTGAGAGACTAGCTTGTTATTAGCAGCACCAGATGTGACAGAGCGCTCCTGAGTAGTGTGTTGGGGGAAAGTGGAGAGGACAGACTCAGGGAAATTCAATGTTAATATTCTAGTCCTTTGAGATTTTAGAGAGAATTTTCTAAGAAGGTCATGGCCTTGCTAACGCACACTTGTTTAGCTGGTCAGAACCTTCACTGTCCTGAGCAGAAGCATGACAGAGAGATCTCTGCCAAATAATAAGGCAGAAAGAGTGCTCACACTGTGATAGGGGTGGATGCCTTTCAAGGCATCTAACAACATTTCTCCTGGGGATCACATAGAGCTTTCACCAGCAAAAGTTTATCTACCAAATATGTACGTGAAAGAAGATAAATATTAATTTATTCTATCTCCATATTTATATCTATCATCTATCCATATTTATATCTATAGCCTATCTATATCTAGAACTAAAATGTTTGTACTTCATAACCATCTTTTATGATTCACAAGAGAAGTCTCTCTTCCCCCTAGGCTCTGGTCAGAAAATCTTGTAAAGAGCTTCACTTGAAGTAAAAATATGCCTGGTGTCCAAAGGCAGGCCCTGGGATTGCTCCCAAGAGAGACAGCAATTTATAGACATCCCTTCTGAGTGCTATCTTCTGTGGATTAATTTAGAAATTACTCCAGAATGCTAGGATATTCTAGTTGAGAAGCATGAATATCTGAAAGCTAGCTTGTTTTAATGTTTTCACTTTGGCTTGTCACATAGAGTATGTTAGCCCATGCCTTGAAATCTAGATAACATACACTACTGCAGTAATATACAGAAACAGAGAATCCTCAATATTTTCTTATTCTCAAATACTATAAGAATCAATTAAAAACAATTGAGGGGTGCCTGGGTGGCTCAGTTAAGCGTCTGCTTTTGGCTCAGGTCATGATCCCAGGATGCTGGGATCAAGCCCTCTGCCAGGCTCCCTTCTCTCCCTCTCCAGCTCCCCCCCGCTTGTGTTCCCGCTCTCCGTCTCGCTCAAATAAATAAAATCTTTAAAACAACAACAACAACAACAACAACAGTTGAAACAACACACATTTTCTTAGTCTAAAATTTGTTTCCTTGTGTTTTATCTAACCTGTGTCTTATCAGCTAGGTAAATATAGATACTATTTTATCAGATATGCATAAATGAGAAAATATCAATATAAGCCATGAATTCCATATTCTACATAACTTCTTATCAACCATTTCTCTTTAAGATGTTTAACATTATGTTTCATAAATTTTTTTTTAAAAAGATTTTATTTATTTATTTGACAGAGAGAGACACAGCGAGAGAGGGAACACAAGCAGGGGGAGTGGGAGAGGGAGAAGCAGGCTTCCCATGGAGCAGGGAGCCCAATGCAGGGCTCCATCCCAGGACCCTGGGATCACGACCTGAGCCGAAGGCAGACACTTAATGCCTGAGCCACCCATGTGTCCCAATTTTTTTTTAAAAAATGACTATAACTACTAAAGTTATTCAAAATACAACATGGATATTTAAATTCATCTTCTCACTTATATTTTCTTTATCTTTCTATATTTAATCTCACTAACAAACAAATATATAGAATGTGATTTGTTCAATTTTACACTCTAAGTTTACCTCAGTAAGAATCACTAGGTAACTGAGCATAAATTCCAAAATCTGAAAGCACCTCACATGGCAATTTTCATTAGCATAATTGAATAGCACAGAAGTTAATGAAAAATATTTTAAGATCTAAACAAAAGTGAATCTTTAATCAAGACTAATCTTGATTCTTTTTATAAATGTTAAACAGAGAGAAAAATTAATGCTTTTGTGTAAATATTTCCTACCATATAATCAACTCAAATTTTAGTAATTTCTTTGTCCATATAATTCCATATATCTCACAAGTAGATAACCAGTTTCTAACAGCAGAGCTACAGAATCCCTGAGGACACATTGACATTTTTTCCTCATTTTGAGGGGATAAAAAATTAATGAGTTACTACCAGGAGGATAAAAGTATTTTATCAGGGAACAGTCAATAAATTAAGTGAAATACATTTTATTAGAATATGTTATGTTGGTGAGAGGAACACTCCCTTTCTCTAATCTCGCAGTTTCATGTGGAGACATTTGGGTTAGAATATCCTTCCTTACTGCATTCCTATTCTTTTATTTCTCTCTTGACTGGTTATCTGACTGGTGGGTTAAACAACAACAAAACTGTCACTCACTGTCTGGTTTACAATTTCTCGACTTTGTAGAATTAAAGCATTGAAAGTTTCAATTTCTGGGCATATACTTTTGTTTTTTGGTTTTGTTTTGTTGTTCCCCCCCCCCCCCCCCCCAACACACACACCTAATCTATTAAGAAGCAGAGGTCTTGAAAACTCAAACTGCTTTGTAGATACAGCCTTTTCCTGGGATGGGAGGTTCCAAGGCATTTATAAGTACAGGAAAAGGGGGTAGTGTGGGAAAAGTAAAGAGTTATAGCCAATCCATTTTAGATACAATTCTAAAGTAATTTTCTAGACATTTGTAGTAAAAAATTTTATATCCACCTGGTTGTCTCTTGTGTCTTATTTTTTTCAATTTGTTTCTATTTTAGGAGAGAAAGAAAAAAGTGGTGTATGTTGACAACCTTAATCCCCAAGATATGTCTAAGACATTCTAGAGAACCTCTGTGTTGTATATAATTATATGTTAAATATGGCATCAATTTTAAAATACCTTTCAATTTACCTGAAAAGAGATCATATCAAATCAATTTTATATTATCATAGTATTTTACATAATTAGTAGTATCTTCTAAAATTATTTTTAGCTAGTAGATAATCAAAAAATACCAATACAATCTGCTGAGGACATGATAATTTATTCCCTGATAAAGCAGCTGTATAAATTTTAAGACCTTCATATTAGGCCCTTATAACATTGACATAATATGTTAGATTTTTCCTAAGAAGTTTTAGAGTCTAGATCACCAAATGAACTTTATTGTAACGAAGTGGAAGCTATTTAAATAGAAGAGTTAATTTTGTCAATACATATTGTCTTCAAGCTTCTTGTACATGAAGCTTCAGTTTACTAAAACACATCAATGAAAGCACAGATAAGATTATTTAAGACTATATCAACTGGCGATAAATTAGAATGAACACAATTAAAAGCACATTTTTTACAATTAGATCAAACTTCTGTAATGTGTTTTTTCATTTCAAACGAATTTAGCATATAGATTATTATATAACCTCCTTTTGAGAAAAATATGTAGTTCCTATTAATTTTATAATTTCCATTTAAAGACAACATCAGCAGTCTTAAATTTGAGGTAAAAATTAAAACAGGAAAAATAATTTAGTGATATGGACCTATTTATATATAGATATGTAGGCAAAAAACCCAGGAGAATCAGCTCAACAATAAGGTTTAAAAAAAAAAAAAAAAGAAAAAGAAAAACGAACCAACAGCAACCAAAAACTATAAATCTATATGCAGGCTATTGTTCAAGGACAGAAAGCAGACTTTTTCCATTAAAATGTAAGAGATTAATGGATTTTTAGATAGGAATGAATTTTTAGAGACTCACCTCCTAATCTCTCTGACATGTGGACACACACTTGTACAACTTTAAAGGCATAACATGATTTAAAGTAGAATGCTGTATATGGCACATTGTGCCTTGAAAATAATGTTTCCAGTCTGAATGTAATATTAACACAAAGAAAGTACATTCCAGAGAAGGAAAAAAAATCATTATGTGGTAAGTTCCATCTTATCTAGATGGCAAAAGAGGTCATGTCAGTTATGAAGGACAATTCCAAACTATCACAGCTGAGCAAAATTCCATTATAAATCATCTCAATATAACGTCTCAATATACATAGATTCAATTTTATAAAGTCATCAAATCATGACCTCATTTTGATAGTGATATATAATGTAACTGTGGATCTGGTTTCACTACTAACTAGTTGTGCAATCATGGATTGACACTGCCCCTTTTTGAATATTATTCTCTCCATCTATGAAATACAAGGACTAGAACAGATGATCTCTAAAGGCCCCTGTAGAGTGAATATTCTGTGTGTTTCCCTAAAATCATAGAATATAAAGAGAATACTATTTTTGCTTCTCAGTGTCAGCACTCTTGAATGAGATTATGTTGCATTTTAAAGTGCATCAATTCCCTAGAACAGTGAATGAATTCTTCACCTGCTCAGGGATGAGAGGAGTCACTCATCATTAATTTATTATAAAAGCAATGTTTCTTGATGTTTGAGAGCCTTCAAATTTAGTTCTACCTGATGATTAGTTCTCACCACACATACAATACATACTAAAAATAAGGGTATATAATAAGGAGTCTAACATTCCAGATAATTGTAATTCAACAACAGTCTCAAATCATTAAGTGTATTAAGTTATAAATGTAAATTTTATGCTCATGAAATAATCTATTGCAAGGTTTTCCAACCTCATCATTATTCACATTGTAGTCTAGATAATTATTTGGTATGGGGTGCTTTATTGTGTATTGCAGAATCTTTAGCAATAGCAATATCCTTAGCTTCTAGATGTCAGTATCAACCTCTCCCAACAGGTTTCGACAACAACAGAAAAGCATTTTCTGGGGACTAATGTCTTCTAGAGGACAAAATGTGCCCTAATTGAGAACCACTGGTCCACTGCAATGCTATCTATGTGTGTATGCTATCAATAAAAGTTTCTAATAGTTCTCCTAAAAAGTTCTCATCTTAATGATCCAGGATAAATTGCTTCATTTAGGTTTAAACATTAATTACATTTAATGTGGACTTCTAGAATTGTAAAAGTTATGAAACAAAGACTCTTTTAGCTTAGTTTCTCTTAAAATTATAGTAAATCTATATAAAAACACAAAGTTCATAATATCCAGGATATAGAAAAAATCTGTCCTCCTACAGATGAATGGATAAAGAAAATGTGGCATACATATATAATGGAGTATTATTCAGCCAAAAAAGAAGGAAATCCTGCCATTTGCAACAACATGGATGAAACTGGAGAACATTATGCTAAGTGAAATAAGTCAGACAGAGAAGACAGATACTATATGGTATCACTTATATGTGCATTTAAAAAAAAAAAAAAGACAACAGAAACAGAATTGTTGCCAGTGTGAGGGGACAAGGGGATAGGGAGATGTACATTTAGGAGTATAATTTTTCAGTTATAACAAGAATTAGGAAGGTATAATATATAGTAAAGTGACTGTAGTTAATATGGTATTGTATAGTTGAAAGTCACTGAGAGTAAATATTAAGCATTTTCACCACACACACACACACACACACACACACACACACACATTAACTGCATGAGCTGACTGATGTATTATTTTAATCTTGGTAATCATTCTACAATGTATATATACATATGTAAAATCATCACATTGTACACTTTAAATATATACACCTCCAGTTGTCAATTATTCCTCAATAAAGTTGGGGAGGAAATACAAATAAGGCCTCTGCTGAGAAAACAGTTCTGCCGATGTGCTTCCCTTAGCACAGAATCTCCTCATTACTGGGCAAACATCCTTAAGTTCTCATGTTCTATATGACAGAGGAGCAGCTGATTGAATGCTGTGCCCTTTTCTACGACCTCTATGTTCAAAACATTTTTTTTATGCTAGCAAAAACACAAATCACTCTTTTTATTTTTTTTTTTTACTTATTTTTTTTTATTTTATTTCTTTATTTGAGAGAGAGACACAGTGAGAGAGGGAACACAAGCAAGGGGAGTGGGAGAGGGAGAAGCAGACTTCCCGCGGAGCAGGGAGCCCAATGCAGGGCTGGATCCCAGAACCCTGGGACCATGACCTGAGCCGAAGGCAGACGCTTAACCGACAGAGCCACCCAGGCGCCCCACAAATCACTCTTTTTATTACTATTTTTGAGCCAACAAGTTTGTTGGTTCCTAATGAAAATATCTTATCTACCAAGAGTTTTGTTTTTCCCTTTTTGTGGATCTATGACACGCCATTATTCATTTGCATATATTGAGGATTATTTCATATATTTAGTATTTTAAAACTAATTTTGATTAAAGCCACCATGTTTCTCTGCTCTGGGCCACTCCATTGAGGCAAACTCATAAGTAGCATCAAACCAAGAGAGAATTATGCATGTCCATAGAGAGAATGTTACTCACTTAGATCATAGCTATATAGTGACCTTAATCAGGTTTACTTTTCAAGTGTTCAGTGATACATTGAGTGCCTCTAAAGGTTTTTGGACCCTTTCCAAAACTGAAGTTGTGCAGTTTTTGTTGTAAGTTCAATTTTGGTGGTTAAACTGGAAAAAACTTTTATATGAAGCAAATAGGTTAATTCCAAAAAAATGCAATCAGGGAAATTATGTTGAAGTTTGTTGATATGTTAATTAGTGAAACATGTTGCAAATTCGTGAGCAGCTATGGAGATTTTTCTCTTAAGCTTAAAGAATACAACTAACTTACTTAAACTGTAGTCAGTTACGGTAGTGTGAAAAAGGACACTCAATAAAATAGGTCTAGGTTCTCTAACAGTAATGATTCCCCTTTCATCATTATTTACTTACTACTACTCTACTAAAGTCTTTCAAATAATACATTTTGCTATCAAATGCATAAAAGCTACTTGCCATATTTATTCTTATAAGAAAAATCATCAAATTATAAAGAATATTAAAGAATATAATTGCTGGAGATCTAAATTAACCTTATAAAAAGTGAACTGAAATGTTATTCTATAGATGTAATTCATTTTTCTCACTCTCTAATCACATAGTGAGTTGAAATCAGAATCAGCATTTTATCTCAGCCACCACTTATATTAAAATTCCAAATGGATTTTACAGCATATTTTCCATTTGCTATTCAGATACGTATATTTTTAAAGGCAAAATAGTTTTTTAAAGGTGTTTTTTTTATTTAATACATAAAAAATTATCTATTTTGAAGATTACTTCTATGTCCATATAATTTAAGGTATACAAAACAAAGGTTTAACCAATCAGGATAATTAGGTAAAATCATATATAGGTTTGATTGTTAAAGTTTTTAATATATGGTTAATAATTCACTTTTTCGTTATCAATATTTTTAGTGAAGGGTAGGAATATTATCAAGGGCTATTGGATCTGCAGTTGACAGCATACATTTGTCTTCTCACATCTATTCCCTAGCCCTAGATTGTAGGCAAAATAACTTCTTTGTGCCTCATTTTCTCCTTCTCTAAATCTATCTCTAAACACAGGAGTTTCATTAGAATTAAAATAAACCATCTGCACTTCACAAATTCTACTAAATTCTACCAAACATTTAGAGAAAAGTTAATACCTATTCTTCTCAAACTATTCCGAAAAATAGAAGAGGAAGGAAAGCTTCCAAATTCATTCTATGAGTCCAGCATTAGCCTGATACCAAAATGGGGATAATGACACACAAAAAAAGAAAAGTACAGGCCAATATCTCTGATGAACATAGACACAAAGATCCTAAACAATATACCAGCAAACCAAATCCAACAATACATTTAAAAAAATCCTATACCCGATCAAGTGGAATTTATTCCCAGGATGCAAGCATGGTTCATATTCACAAATCAATGTGACACATCATTAAGAGAAAAAGTAAAAATCGATGATCATTTCAATAGAAGCAGAAAAAAAAATTGACAAAGTACAGCATCCATTCATGATAAAAACCCACAGCAAAGTAGGTTTAGAGGGAACATACCTCAATATAGTAAATATTTTATATGAAAAATCCACAGCTAACATTATCTCCAATGGGGAAAAACAGAACTTTTCCACTAATGTCAGGAACAAGACAAGGATGTCCACTCTCACTGCTTTCATTCAATACAGCACTGGAAGTCCTAGCCACAGCAATCAGACAACAAGAAGAGATAAAAGGCATCCGAATCAGTAAGGAAGAAGTAAAACTTTCACTAATTGCAGATGAGATGATACTATAAATAAAAAAAGACTAAAGACTCCAACAAAAAAATAGTAAAACTGATAAATGACTTCAGTAAAGTCAAAGAATACAAAAATCAATCTACAGAAATCTGTTGTATTCCTATACACTAATAATGAAGCAGCAGAAAATGAAATTATGAAAACAATCCCATTTACAATTGCACCAAAAACAATAAAAAGTCTTGGAATAAACTTAACCAAAGAAGTGAAAGACATGTACTCTGAAAACTATAAAACATTGATGAAAGAAATTGAAGACCACACAAAGAAATGGAATGATATTTTATGCTTATGGATTGGAAGGACAAATATTCTTCAAATGTCTATACTATTCAAAGCAATCTACAGGTTTAATGAAATCCCTATCAAAATACCAACAGCATTTTTCACAGAGCAAGAACAAACAATCCTAAAATTTGTATGGAACCACAAAAGACCCCCTATAGCTAAAGCAATCTTGAAAAAGAAAAATAAAGCTGGAGACATCATAATTCCAGACTTCAAATTTTATTACAAAGCTATAGTGATCAAAACAGCATGGTACTGCCACAAAAATAGACACACAGATCAATAAAACAGAATAGAAAGCCCATAGCGCCTGGGTGGCTCAGTCGTTGAGCGTCTGCCTTCGGCTCAGGTCGTGAGCCCAGGGTCCTGGGATCGAGCCCCGCATCAGGCTCCCTATTCTGCGGGAAGCCTGCTTCTCCCTCTCCCACTCCCGCTGCTTGTGTTCCCTCTCTCGCTGTATCTCTCTCTGTCAAATAAATAAAAATCTTAAAAAAAAAAGAATAGAAAGCCCATAAATCTACAATTATATGGTCAATTAATCTTCAACAAAATAGGAAAGAATATACAGTAGGAAAAATCTCTTCAACAAATGGTGATGGAAAAACTGGACAGCAACATGTAAAAGAAAGAAATTGGACCACTTTCTTACACCATACACAAAAAATAAAATGGATTAAGGACCTAAATGTGAGCCATGAAACCATAAAAGTCCTAGAAGAGAACACAGGCAGTAATTTCTCTGACATTGTCTGTAGCTGCATCTTTCTAAGTATGTCTCCTGAGGCAAGAGAAACAAAAGCAAAAATAAACTATTGGGACTATGTCAAAATAAAAAGCTTCTGCACAGTGAAGAAAACAACCAACAAAACTAAAAGGCAACCTACAGAATGGGAGAAGATATTTGCAAATGACATATCTGAAAAGGATTAGTATTCAAAATATGTAAAGCACAGATACAACTCAACCCCCCAAAAACAAACAATCCAATTAAAACATGGGCAGAAGGCATGAACAGACATTTCTTCAAGTAAGATGTACAGACACCCAACATACATATGAAAAGGTGTTCATCATCACTTACCATCAGGGAAACCAGAACAACAATGAGATATCATCTTACACCTGTCAGAATGGCTAAAATCAACACAAGAAACAACAGGTGTTAGTGAGGATATGGAAAAAAAGTGAACACTCGTACACTGTTGGTGGGAATGCAAACTGGTGCAGCTACTGTGGAAGACAGTATGGAGGTTCCTCAAAAAATTAAAAATAGAACACTCTACTATCCAGGAATCACACTACTGGGTATTTACTCAAAGAATACAAAAACATTAATTTGAAGGGATATATACACCCCTATGTTTATTGCAGCAATATTGACAATAGCCAAACTATAGAATATATCTGAAACCATGCACTACACACATACACATACACACACACACACACAGGAACATTATTCAGCCATAAAAAAGAAGGAAATCTTGCCATTTGCAACAACATGGACTGATCTAAAGAGTATAATGTTAAGTGAAATAAGCCAGTCACAGAAAAAGACAAAAACCATATGATTTCACTCATACGTGGAATTTAACAACAAAAAAAAAATGAACAAAGAGGAAAAGAGAGAGGGAGAGACAAACCAAAAAACAGACTACAGAGAACAATTCGTTGGTTACCAGAGGGGAGGTGGGTGGGGGAATGGATGAAATAATTGAAGGAGATTAAGAGCACACTTATCTTGATGAGCACTCAGCAATAAATGGAAATGTTGAATCCCTATATTTTACACCTGAAACTAATATAACACTGTATGTTTACACTGGAATTAAAATTTTAAAAATTTAAATAAAAATAAAATAAACTGTAGCATTTTGAACAGGTAAACATAGTTAGCATTCAATAAGCATTAGCCTTTGTTAGGTGGTTCCCTGTTGTTGCCAATTATGAAACTATTCATCTTTAAACAGGGGCAGTGAAATAATAAAAAATATTTTGTAAGGAAGGATCATACATAGTGTTGTACATTTCATACATAAACTACACATTTCTTTGTATATTTCAGCATAAGTCTGATATTTTCCCTTATTTATTTATTTATTTATTTTAAGATTTTATTTATTTGACAGAGAGAGATAGCGAGAGCAGGAACACAAGCAGGGGGAGTGGGAGAGGGAGAAGCAGGCTTCCCGCTGAGCAGGGAGCCCGATGTGGGACTCGATCCCGGGACCCCGGGATCATGACCTGAGCTGAAGGCAGACGCTTAACGACTGAGCCACCCAGGCGCCCAGTTTTTCCCTTATTTTAATACTTAAATTTTTTTTTTTAAGTACAATATTTTAAACACAAAATTCAATAATTCTAATTTGGTTTTTAAGTTTAGTTGTTAATAAAACATAAAAATAAATCTTTTAAGACCACTTCCACATATAAGGCAAACCTCTCTCTATCTACCTCTAATTAATATACACTACTCGTTGTTAGCATCCCTTTCATTGTTTCTGATCGCCTGGCATAGTCTATATTTTCTAACTTAATCCTCACAATGATCTTGTGATTTAGGTATTAGTACCATAATTTACCATATGAAACAACAGATTCCACAGATTCTAGGAGATCAGTGATTCCAAATCAAGTCTATGTGACTCCTTACATATTACCGCCTAAGTGGAATGATAGCCCTGAGCTTCTAGGAAGTGAGCTTCTCTCATTTGAATGCAAGTATTTGCTTAAAGTCTTGAGTTTTAGAGAGAAGACAGAGAAAGATAAGTTCTACTTTTGTTTTTAATGATAATTATCCTTAAATTTTTCTGCAACATAGAAGCAAACTACTATTAACCTAGGGTGACTTAACCATATTTTTTCATCCATTTTTAACTCATTACTCCAAATTCTCAGTCTCTGAAATATTCCTGTCTCAAATGAAGATGTTGGGGGTTGGTGGTGGCAGATGAAATCTTGGGAAGTAGCTGAGACATGTGCCAGCTGAGATATAGCTCTGCTAGGGATGATGTTATAACCATATACTATAAAAAGAAACCTTGAATCCAGGGGGAGTTTGGGGGGAAACTTAAAAAAAAAAAGAAGAAAGAAGAAAGCAGAAGAAATTTGCCCAAATGTGTTTTGAGTTGTTATTTAAACCTGACTCTAACTCTAAAACCTATACTGGGAAGTGAGAATTTCTTCTTCTCATTAAACCAGTTCAAGAACTTTCTTCACTATTGAATACTTTTTGTTTAATTTAATTTTGCTTTACTTATTTTGCTTATTTTTTCCTAGTCCAGTTTTGCTTGATGTGTTATATGTGTCTTAGACAGTAAACTTCAAGATGGTGTAGAGTTCTTAAAAAATAATTTAATTTTCTGGCCCTGCACATTTAGATCTTTATTTTAAAACAAAAATTACCAATAAAAATAATTGTAATTACTCTCTGTAACAGACAGCCACATCTCTTCATTGAACATTAATGGAATAGATATATTAATTTCTGAGTAACATTCTGGTATCCTGAATGAAAAGTAATAGGTATTAAATGTTTTTACATTATCTGCCGAGTTACTTTGTCATTAAATTTGACTTAAAAATATTAATACATAGGGTTAAGTATCTTCAACCATGATAGTTTATAATTTTAATGGAAAAAGTAGATTAATCATTGCTTTGCCTACTGCAATCCTTAGAAAATATCGAAGGTATCTAAAATATGAAATATGTATCACTTTTAAAAAGAGTAAGCTAAATTAATGAAACAGATTCTCAGTAAGAACAGCTGACAGTGGGAGACTGGGATTAAAATTGTTCTCATTATAAATGATTTGCAGTAGAAAGTTGGGTTATTTCTAAACTCAGTACAATAGAGTTGCTGCAAGATATTGACCTATAAGCAATAGCCAACATGACTGCAGATAAGGGTTAACTTTGCAGTAATTTACAACTACAAGATCAATATTTCAAGGACAGCACTGAATTTTATTTAACCTACTTTTGTCTTCTAAAAACGATATAAGTATATGAGAGTTTAAAAATATAGGATACTATTATATATAAGTTTATAAGTATTTCCATTATACTTTTTAAAAATAAATACTTAATATTATAGCCAGATGATAAAATTATCATTTCTTCCCCCCCCTTAATTTAAGGTGATTCTCTATTATATTTCTGGCTAATCTCTTCAGCAGATATCATGAAAAGTCTAAGAGAGGAGCCACAGATTAACAACCTATATTATTAGTTTATTACATATTTGCAGAATGAGTAAATGAACTGGTTCTAGAATTTTAAGACAACAATTTTAAATGTAGGTGTTGTTATTTTCAA
The DNA here is from genome assembly GCF_002201575.2 of Neomonachus schauinslandi. Lineage (NCBI taxonomy): Eukaryota > Metazoa > Chordata > Mammalia > Carnivora > Phocidae > Neomonachus > Neomonachus schauinslandi. The sequence continues at coordinate 37,874,552 of NC_058403.1, read as the reverse complement.
GGTAAAATTTGAACTGCAAATCTGTGAATACTTTAATTTTTATTATTTAAAGTACTTATTTATATAACATCAATATTACTTGCTTCTCCATATCCTTTTTTTTTTTTTTTTGAGAAGAATCAAGTAAGAATTAATAGCCAGAAGTAATATAACACCCTGTTTACGAACATTGGAAGAGAAGCCATTTCTTTTTATTTTGTACCTTTTTTTTTTTTTCCCTTTACCTCACTAAGTAAGATGGCCTAACACAAACTTAATCTTAGGAGAAAGATAAGCAATTTTTAATTTAAGAGAATAAGAAAAAACATTCTTTTGAAAAACCATCTTTGTTCTCCCCAAAATGATTTTTATTGTTTTACATAAATGAATTTTCAAGTGCCACATAGATTCCTTTTTACCTAAATCAGTAGGCCTCATAGTTTATGAGGAGAAATCCTCCCCATTTGGGAAATTTGTGGTAATATTGAGATTTCAGTAATATTGACTAAAACTTACTGCCTTTAAAAATCTTTTCAAAAGGAATCCCAGAACTGATCAGAGATAGAATGATAGAAATAGGATCCATAGTATGTGTGAGACAATATAAATTATTTATAATAAAATTGCAAGAGACTTTTGATAAAAAGAACATAAAAATATGAGCATAAAACCAGCAATAATAATGACACGATAGACCAATAGTTTAACTTATAGACTTTACAACAATGAAAGCTGGAAGACAGTGGACTAATATCTTTGAATGACAAGAAAAAATAACCATCAATCTAAATGTGCTTGCATAACAAAACTATTAATAATGAAAGGAAAATAATATTTTCCAATGAACTGGAGATAACATTACCACAAATAGTTCTTCCCCAGAAAAACTTTTAAAGGATATATTTCAGGAAGGAAAAAAAAATTCCCAGAATAGTTTAAGAAAGCATAATGGAAAAAAATAGTTATGAGGAAGACAATGTGAAAAGACAGGAAAAAAGCCATGTGAACATCAAGATACCATGTACATACCAAGGACAAAGGCCTAAAAGAGATCCTTCTGTAACAGTCCTTAGAAAGAATCAACCTTAGGGACACTTTGATTTTGGATTTCTAGCTTCCAAAACAGATAGATTTCTGTTGTTTAAGTGCAAAAAAAAAATCATAAAGTTATTAATATCTAAATAAAAGATATCCACACAATAATAATAGGAGTATTAATAATATTAAATGTGTTTGGCTAAAAAGTAAAAATCACAAAAGAAATGATCTGTAAAATAGATTAGAATTGACAGAATAAAAGAGTCCTAAGGTATTCAAATCATTCAGAGGACCCATAGGGAAGGTGCATAGAAAATGACATCAAAAATCTCAAACTTCCCAATCTGACAAAGTGAAAAATCAATGAAAAACAGGGAAAAAAGAAACATTTTCAACTGATATGTAAAAGGAAATAAAGGAGGGAAAAAGTCATTAAAAAGTGGGACAAGCATAAAACAGTAAGATGAAGTCAAAATACATCAATCATCAAAAGGACTAAACTTGTCAGTTAAACAAAAACTGAAAATCTAAATGGAAAAATCAAACAATATTCCATAATATGCAGTTTGTAAGAAACACAAGATATAAAGACCCCCAAAGTTTCAAAAATAAAGGTTAGAATAAGAAACAGGAGTAGATGTTCTAAGATTCAAAAAGTAGACTTAAGGTAATACAAACACACACACACACACAAACACACCTATAGGAAAGTGAGGGTCACTACATAATGATGAATGTTCAATTAACCAGGATAATAGATAGCAATTGGGTATTTGTTTATACCTAATTAAATAGTTTTAAGATTAGATTGAACCACGGGTGTCATTAAGTATAGAAATGCCTGAAGTATTTTATTTTCTTCTAGTGAATTTAAAATTCAGCAGCAAACCATCTAGTGCTGGTATGAAAATTTTGCAATTCAAATTCTTCAGGGACCAGGTTTCTTCTACCTCCTCTCTCAGTCACACTTAGGTATCATCTTCATCCTCATCATTCAAGAAGTTGACATTTGTGTCCCATGCCAGGCTAGAGAAGGGACAAACAAGAGGGCACAAAGACTCTGCCAAGCACCACTTAAAGATTTTCAAAAAATACATTACACTGCTTATATTCCATTAGTCATGAACCGTATCTAGTGCTAACATCATGTGGAGATGCAAAGGAGGCAGACAATGGCAATATGCACAGGTGTCACTATTATTGCAGAAGTAGAGAACAGATTTTGGAAGATAACCAGAAGCTTCTGCTTCAATAGGCTCAAAATTCAAAAGGCAAAAGGCAAAAGATTTGACTCCCCAAATAATAATGTACCTAGGAATAAACCTACCAAAGAGGTGAAAGACCTGTAATTCTGAAAACTGTAAAACATTGATGAAAGAAATTGAAGACCACACAAAGAAATGAAAAAAAACACTCCATGCTCATGGATTGGAAAGACAAATATTGTTCAAATGTCTATACCACCCAAAGCAATCTACAGTTTTGATGCCATACCTATCAAAATACCAACATCATTTTCACAGAGTTAGAACAACCAACCCTATTTTTTTAAAGATTTTATTTATTTATTTGAGAGAGAGAGAGAGAGAGAAAGTGGGGAGAAGGGCAGAGGAAGAGGGAGAAGCAGACTCCCCACTGAGCAGGGAGCCTGATATGAGGCTCAATCCCAGGACCCCCAAATCATGACCTGAATCGAAGGCAGATGTTTAACTGACTGGGCCACCCAGGTGCCCAACAATCTCTACATTTGTACTGAAGGACCAAAGACCCCCACTAGCCAAAGAAACCTTGAAAAAGAAAAATAAATCTGAAGGCATCATAATTCCAGACTTCAAGTTTTATTACAAAGCTATAGTTATCAAAAACAGTATGGTACTGGCACAAAAATAGACACACAGATCAGTAGAACAGAATAGAAAGCCCATAAATCCACAATTATATGGTCAATTAATCTTCAACAGGAAAAAATATACAGTAGGAAAAAGACAGTCTCTTCAACAAATAGTGTTGGGAAATCTGGATAGCAACATTCAAAAGAAAGAAATTGGACCGCTTTCTTACACCATACACAAAATAAACTCAAAATGGATTAAGGACCTAAATGTAAGACATGAAACCATAAAAATCCTAGAAGACAACACAGGCAGTAATTTCTCTGACACTGTCTGTAGCAGCATCTTTCTAGATATGTCTCCTGAGGCAAGAGAAACAAAAGCAAAAATAAACTATTGGGGCTACGTCAAAATAAAAAGCTTCTGCACGGTGAAGAAAACAACCAACAACAACAAAAAGGCAACCTACAGAATGGGAGAAGTTATTTGCAAATGACATATCTGAAAACGGTTAGTATTCAAAATATGTAAAGAACTGATACAACACCCAAAAAACAAACAATCCAATTAAAACATAGGCAGAAGAAATGAACATCTTCCCAAAGATGGTTAATGGACACATGAGAAGATGCTCAACATCATTCATCCTCTGGGACATGCAAATCAACTCTACAGTGAGATATCACCTTACACTTGTCAGAATGGCTAAAATTGACAACACAAGAAACAACAGGTGTTGGGAAGGTTGTGGAGAAAAAGAGAACACTCGTACACTGTTGGTGGGAATGCAAACTGGTGCAGCCACTCTGGAAAACAGTATGGAGTTTCCTCAAAATGTTAAAAATTTAACCACCTTATGATCCAGCAATTGCACTACTAGGTATTTACCCAAAGAATGGAAGATCACTAATTCAAAGGGATTATTTACAATAGCCAAGACATGGAAGCAGTCCAAGTGTCCATCAACTGATGAATGGGTAAAGAAACACACAGGATATTATTCAGACATAAAAAAGAATGAAATCTTGTCACTTGCAAGGTCATGGATGGAGCTAGAGAGTATAATGCTAAGTGAAATAAGCCAGTCATAGAAAGAAAAATACCATTTGGTTTCACTCATATGTGGAATTTAAGAAACAAACAAGCTAAGGGAAAAAAAATTAAGAGATTGACAAATCAAGAAATGGACTCAATTATAGAGAACAAACCGAGGGTTACCAGAGGGGAGATGAGTAGGGGGATGGGTTAAATATTAAATAGGTGAAAAAAAAAATAGGTGATGGGGATTAAAGAGTGCACTTGTTGTGATGAGCACAGGGTGATATATGAAAGAGTTGAATTACTATATTGTACACCTGAAATTAATGTAACACTGTATGTTAACTAACTGGAATTAAAATAAAAATAATAAAATAAAATAAAAATAAAAATAATAAAAAAAATGTTGACAGAACTGCAGGGAAATACTGACAACCACTATCATAGTGGGAGATTTCAACAATGCACTCTCAAAATCTGAGAAGACAACAAAAACTAAAAGATACTTGAACAAAAGAATTACCAAACTAGATTAAAAGACATCTATAGGCCAAAATCCCTGATAAACATAGATATAGGGCGCCTGGGTGCTCAGTCATTAAGAGTCTGCCTTTGGCTCAGGTCATGGTCCCAGGGTCCTGGGATCAAGCCCCACATCGGGCTCCCCGCTCGGTGGAAAGCCTGCTTCTCCCTCTCCCACTCCCCCTGCTTGTGTTCCCTCTCTCGCTGTGTCTCTCTCTGTCAAATATATAAATAAAATCTTAAAAAAAAAAACAGATATAAAAATCCTCAACAAAATATTAGAAAACCACATTCAAACAATACATTAAAGGTATCATTTACCATGATCAAGTAGGATTTATTCTAGGGATGCAAGGATGATTCAATATTCACAAATCAATCATCATCATATACCACATCAGCAAAATGAAGGCTAAAAATCATATGATCACCTCAATAAATGCAGCAAAAGCATTTAACAAATTCAACATCTGTTCATGCAAAAACTCTCAACAATAGGTTTAGAGGAAACATACCTCAATGTAATAAAGTCCATATATGAAAACCCCACAGCTAGCATTATACTGAAGGTGAAAAACTGACAGCTTTTCCTCTAAGATCAGGAACAAAACAAATATGTCCACTCTCACCGCTTTCATTCAATAGTACTGAAAGTCCTAGGTACAGCAATCAGACAAGAAAAAGAGATAAGAGGCATCCGTATTGATAAAGAAAAACTTTCACTATTTGCAGGTGACATAATACTATAGAAAACCCTAAAGACTCTACCAAAAAAAACTATTAGATATAATAAATAAATTCAGTAAAGTAATGGGATACAAAATTAATACCCATAAATCAGTATCATTTCTACACACTAATAATGAAGTACCGAAAAAGAAAGTAAGAAAACAATCCTATTTACAACTGCACCAAAAGCAATAAAACACCTAGGAATAAACTTAACAAAGGAGGTGAAAGACCTGTACTCTAGAAGTATAAAATACTCATGAAAGAAATTGAGTATGACACAAATTAAAAGATATTCCATGCTCATGGATTGAAAGACTATTGTCAAATAGTCTTCTCCCTATCAAAATACCAATAGCATTTTTCACAGAACTAGAACAAATAATACTAAAATTTATATGGAACCACAAAAGTCCCCAAATAGCCAAAGAAATCTTGAAAAAGAAGAACAACGCTGGAGGTATTACAAAGACATACTACACAGCTGTAGTAGTCCAAACAGCATGATACTGGAACAAAAATAGACCCACAGAACAGAGAGCCCAGAAATAAACTCATCCTTATATGGTCAATTAATCTATGACAAAGGAGGAAAGAATATACAATGGGGAAAAGACAGTCTCTTCAATAAATGGTGCTGGGGAAACTAGACAAATACATGCAAAATAATAAAACCAGACCACTTTCTAATACCATATACAAAAATAAACTCAAAATGGGTAGAAGAGAACACAGGCAATAATTTCTGGAATCAGCTATAGTAACATCTGTCTAGGTATGTCTCTTAAGATAAGGAAAACAAAAGTAAAAACAAGCTATTGGGACTACATCAAAATAAAAATCTTTTTAACAGTAAAAGAAATCAACAAAACAAAAAGGCAACCTACTGAATAGGAGAAAGTATTTGTAAATGATATATCTAAGAAGGGGTTAATATCCAAATTCTATAAAGAACTTATACAAAAACACCAAAAATGTGATTAAAAGGGCAGATGACCTGAATAGACATGTTTCCATAGAAGACCGATAGATGGTCAACAGACACATGAAAAGACGCTCAACATCACCAGTCATCAGGAAATGCAAATCAAAACCACAATGAGATATTACTTTACACTTGTCAGAATGGCTAAAATTAAAAAATAAGAAATAACAAATTGGTGAGGAAGTAGAGAAAAAGGAACCCTTGTGCACTGTTGGGAATATAAATTTGTGCAGTCACTGTGGAAACAGTATGGAGATTTCTCAAAAAATTAAAAATAGGAATATCATATAATCCAATAATCTGACTACTATTTATCCAAGAAGAATAAAAACACTAAATCCCAAAGTTATATTTGCCTCTATATTTATTGCAGCATTATTTACAATAGCCAAGCGCCCATCGATAGATGAATGAATAAAGAAGACGTGGTATATATGCAATGGAATGTTGCACAGCCATTAAAAAGGATGAGATTCTGCCACTTTCCACAACATGGATTGACCTAGAGGGTATCATGCTAGGCAAAGTAAGTCAGATAGAGAAAGACTACCATATGATTTCACCTTATGTGGAATCTAAAAAACAAACAAAAAAAAAAAAAAAACTGAAAGCAGAATCAGATTCATATATATAGGTAAGAAACCGATGGTTACCAGAGGGAATGGATGAAGGGGAGTAACAGGTATAAGCTTCAGGCTATGGAATTAGTAAATCATGGGATTAAAGGCACAGCATAGAAAATGTAGTCAATGTTACTGTAATAGCACTGTATGGTGACAGAGGATAGCTCTACTTGTGTTGAGCACAGCATAATGTATACAGAAGTTGAATCACCACGCTATACACCATGTATACAGAAGTTGAATCACCACGCTATACACTTGAAACGAAAGTAACATTGTTTGCCAATAATACTCAAATAAATCTAAAAATGAAATAATTTAAGTCATCTCTGAGTAATCTATATTATAGTAAGATATTTTTGCAGAAAATTACAAACTTAATTGTAAGACATATAAACAGACATAAATGGAGCACATATACAGTGTTCTGTAGGTTCTATGAAATTGTTAGAACATTTTCAGCACAATTTTTGTAAAATTTACATGGAATTGTAAGACCCAGGAGTAACCAATGGGCTCCTGAGAAGAGCAAGTTTGGAGGTTCTTCCTCCATGAAATATCACGATCTATTAAAAAAACAAATATATTTAAGCTAAGGCATAAAACAGGTCAAAGATAAATCTATTAATTGAAGAACATTTAATCTATAACAAAAGAATCACTGTAAATGATTTCATCATTAATAAATGAGGAAAGAAGAGTATTTAATTGGCAGTGATATGGTAAATTAAGGATTCATATTTAAAAAAGAAAATGAAATTAGGTCCCCTGTTCATGAGATCCACAATAATCAACTTCAGATACAGACTTAAGTATAAGGCAAAAACTGTAGAAACTTCAGAAGACAAAAGAACCTCCTGTTGGCCTTGGCATAGAGATACTATTCAAACATAAGAAAAGTTGTTTAATTGGACATTAAAATTGGAACTTTTCATCACAAGATGCATTTAAAAATGTGAAAAGAGAAAACAAAAATCAGAAGATATTTCCATCACATATATTTGAAAAAGTATTATCCAGAATATATGTTTAATGTATAAAACATACATTTCATACAACGCCTGTAAACAATGACCAAACAAGGAAAACAAATGAAAAATACACCCCATTAATAATTAGGAATTTGTAAAATAAAACTATAATAGGAAACTTTTATACTCATAAACTGGCAATACCTGACAATACCAAAAATGTTGGGAATACAGTACATAGGAAACTATATATACTGCTAGTGGAATAAATTGATATAATTATTTTGGAAACAAATTTGATATTATGTTGTGAAGTCATACATGTAAATACTAAAAGCCAGCAACTGTTCTTCTAGACAAATTACTGCAAATACACACTAGAAAACCTGAAATATTCAAATGAGCATTATCTGTATCAACAAAAAAATGGGAACTGCCCCCCCCAATATAGGAGAATATATAAATAAATCATAATGTATTCATATAACAATGAAACAGCAACAAATGAAAAAAATAGCAATCACATGAGATTTAGAAAGAATGTGAATAAATAAAAATATCAAAAACTTAAAAAAGTACGAAAACACTTTTAAAACCTCAAAATTAATAATGCATAGTGCAAAAATGCATACATATAGTAATTACATACATACAACACACAAATAAAATTGCAAATTTTAAAAAATACAAGCAATTTTCACTATAATGAGAGGCATGAGAGTGGAATGGGAAAAACTAATAGGTAGTAGTAATAGTTGTGGTTTCATTGATGTTTTTTATTATGCTGCATAACTTATAAATTTGTGACATATTTTTATGCAAATAATACGATTGTTCCACGATGCCCAAAAGTAAAACAAAACCTGTTATCAATTAACTTTGGTTTTGTTTTTGTTTTTTAATAAAAATCACAGAGCTCTCTCACTGAGGTACTATGGCTGAAAGAATAACATATTGTGCCATCAATAATAGGTGAGAGTTCATTTATTTTATATGAGTTAAAGATTTTAGTTAAAATTAATAAAATATACACATATATGGAGAGAGAGAGAAAGGGACTAAAAGAGGGTGCTTTGCAATTAAATTTCAGCTTCAAATTAAATATTCCATGTCACTTGGTCAACGCCACTGGTTTTGGCTCTCAAGTTAGAAGAAGGTTCCTTTCCAAATAAAAATTTTCCGTGTCAGCAAAAATATCCAAATCATCTATTTCACATTGATGTGCCTTTTTAAAACTTTTCTCTTCAAATCAAGGGCACTTCTTTGTTCCAGATTTAAGGAGCAGATGAAATATATTCTGATAGATTCATACCATAAATCTCTAGTGTCTAAGTAGACCAGAAGAAACATCTATCTGTCCTGATCAGTATCTCCAGAGGCTACTATATTCCCATTAAAAAAAAAAAAAGTTGTCATCTGTGTAGAGCCCATCTCTGTCTCTAGCTTGTCAGTTCAAGAACATTAGATAACCTCTTTAGTTTTGCTCATTAAGATGTATTTCTTTTATGCCCCATGATAACCATTAATATTCAAAAAATACAGGAAAATGCCATACGGCAGGTGCTTAAACTAGAGAATACTACTATGCCAAACATTTGGAGCTTCCCAATTACTACTGGACCCCATTTCTGTTTGGCAACTGATGGTTATATCACAACACAAGTGCCATTTTGAGGCTCAAGTAAACAGCGTCAATATAACTGCTGGTTGCAGGATGACTTTGTTGTCCTAGAGGATTGCAAGATACGGATTGCTCCTCAGAGGAATAACTGTTGACAGGGCTGGGGAAACAATTCATGAATGATGAACTGAGAAAGTGTCCAACTGTTCATGCAGACCTGTAAATGTGCCACACCACAACCTTAGGAAGGATTACAGCAATTTCCCATGTCCTAAAGTTTGTCTCTGACCAAGAATGACAGACATGCACAGTGTCACTAGATATAGTCTAGATTCGCACATCCTGATCTTTTAACTTTATTAAGAGGTTATTACCATAAAGAGTTATCAAAATATCGAACCTCTGTTACATCTTGAACATATAACAATTCCCCTTTTGCAAAATAATGATTAAAAAACAACTCGAAAAATATTTAAAATCAAGGAAGAACTTGCCAAGAATTCATCATTGTACTTCTGCTTAGCCATCTATTTCCAAGACTAATGGCACTTCAATGACTTAAGATTCACAATATACACATTTTTTAAATCAATCTGCCCCCATATGTGAATTTACGTAAATATAAGCATATAATAGGCATGTCTTGAGTTGCTTTAATTGTGGAAAACATTTACATAATAATCCTACAATAACATATTGTGAAAAAGAAGAACATACTTTATTACTCTGATACTTCCCTCCCTGGTAACCACAGCTATAGCATTTACAAAACGGAAACTATGATGCATCAAGAAAGAATTAAAATACACCCAAGAATGGAATCATTAACTATTTAACAGAGTAATCCCATTCTATGAGGTCTTTGATGTTTCTTTTTTTTAAGATTTCATTTATTTATTTGAGACAGAGAGAATGAGAGAGAGAGAGCACATGAGAGGGGGGAGGGTCAGAGGGAGAAGCAGGCTCCCTGCCGATCAGGGTGCCCGATGCGGGACTCGATCCAGGGACTCCAGGATCATGACCTGAGCCAAAGGCAGCCGCTCAACCAACTGAGCCACCCAGGCGCCCGAGGTCTTTGATGTTTCTACCACTATGAATTTTCCATCACATGTGCTCAAATACCACAACCTACACTTTAGTAGTTTAAAATTTAGCAGTTAAGTAACCTAATCAGTTAAATGAGCAAATTTTATTTCCCTCCCTACCCTACATATTGTGTCATCCACTTCATTAGTTATTTGCTGGTGATCTTTGTTAGCCATTAATGAACTACTTTATTCATCTGTATCACTCATTGCCGCCTTCTTCTTCTTCTACTACTACTACTGCTATTGTAAGAACACAGGATATCTAATGTCTTAAATTTTTAAGTGCATAATACAGTATGTTAACTATAGACATAATGTTGCACATCTCGTCTCTAGAGATTAATTCATTTTGTATAACTGAAACTTTAATACCTGTTGAACAGCAACTTTCCGTTTTCCTTCTACTTCCCACTTTTTCTTCACTCTTTCCCAGATCACACTGCTGTCCTTGCATTTTACCACCTTCCTTGTTCCTTTTTCTATTTCATCCACCTGACTCCTTGTCAAATCTATTGGATTTTTTCTTACTTTAATTCTCAAATTCCAGATAATGGTCTAATCTACATGTGGACAATATTTAAATTGTCAAAAGAAGTCTTAGCCTCTAAAAAGATCATTATCTAGTAAAGAGATTTTATTTTCTGCACATTAGATAAACATTTTATGGTATCAATCTTTTATGAGGACCTCTCTGCTAAGGAGGAAAGAACATGTTATGCTATTTAACATATTTCTTGTCATCCAGTCTGTTAAACAGGTTTTATATCCAAATTAAGTTTTTGATTGTTGCTTTAGCATATTTATTTTTAATACTCTTTTAGTCCCTCCTATTAATTCCGTCTTTTAAACAAAATGAAACAACAATGTTTCCTAACCCGTAAGACCCTAAGAAAATTAGCAGTTGGATGAAGATCTAGTTTCTGACAGGACGAGGTAAGGAAACAACAATTGTCACAGCTCCTCCTAAACAGGGAGGAATTGAAATGCTCTGTCTTTGTCTCAATTCTTAACCAGAATTTAAAATGAAAGTGAAATCCAGTTCTGCTCTATTGGTTGGCTGATGATGATTTTGGTAAATATGATTAATATTCTTCCTAAGTTTGTTTTAAAACTCAATTTTCCAGCAGATTTTATGTGAGAATACATATTCAGTTATATTTAAGTATATTTGCAAATAAATAGCACATAGCTTAAAAGTATAGAATATTTAGGAATTTCATTTGGAAACCGTTTTTACTTATTTTTAAAAGAAACCATAATCCTTATATATCACTTAATCCCTTGTTGAAAAGTTAAAATGTGCCACAAGCACCCATCTGATTCACTTGCCAATTTGAGAAAATGATTGAATCATACACACTTGAAAATCAAAGGTCCTAGTAAGGATAGAAACATTACTGAATTAAAATATATATATATATATATATATATATATATATATATATATATTTCTTAAATGCCATTTATGAATGTGCCTCTTTCCCCTGATAACCTATTTGAAATGGTCTTCTAAGAAAACAACATATTTGGACTAAGTAACTTATTTAGAAAGTAATTTATAATGAAAATATATCAGTTACCATATATTTATATATATGAATTATGCTCTAACATCTCAACTTAGAAATCCATGTTCATTAACATTTATGAAATATTTATTTCTCAATGGATAACTTTATGATATATTTAATAATAGTGACAGGACAGACTTTGCTTAATCATTTTTAAGTATTCATTGATAAATATAGGACACATTTACAAAAATAATGCATTTATGAAAAAGGATTTCCTTTGTAACTTTGTATGCTCGGTGTTATTGTGGATGCTTCCAGCAGGCAAAGTGCCAAATTATAGTAACTTTGCTATATTATTCTTTTATCTGTTATGATAACAATCATCTTTAAATATAGGTAATCAAATAAACGTAAATGTGTACATTTTATCAGTTTAAGAAGTGATAAATTTTCTATAATTACAATTTTCTATGATCATAGGTATATACAACAGGAAATAAAACCAATGATCATAACAAACTGTGATTATCTCTTTGCTCATGAAAATTTAGTTGGTCATGATAGCACTAATTTATTATGACTATAATCCTTATCTGCAAAATGAACAGAATTCAAGTAGAGAAAACTCTTATAGTTTGAATGTAGGAAAATATATTCCCTCAAGTTGTCAAAATTGTGTTTGTAAGGATTATGAATTTAAGGTACAGAGAAGCATGCTTTTAAATTTCATATCTACTACTTACAATTAATGTAACTTTGGGTCAAATTGTGAGTTTCAACATCCTCCTCCAAAAAAATATAGTCTAAATAGACATTTTCTCACATACTTAAAAACAACTGTGGCAAATATACATAAAAATATTTAAATCAGTGAATTCTGTTAAGTGTACAATTCAGTGGCCTTAGGTATGTTAACATTGTGCAACCACCATCACTATCAATCTCCCTAACTTTCATCAGCTCAAACTAAACTGTACCTGTTAAACAGTAACTCCCCATTCCCCTCTGTCCCTAGTTCCTGGTTATCAATATTCTATTTTTTCTCTATGAATTTGATTATTCTATTTATCACATGTAAGAAGACTCATAAAACATTAGTCCTTTTACATCTGACCTATTTCACTCAGCATCATGTTTTGAAGGTTCATCCATATTATAGCATGCATGTATCAGAATTTCATTCTTTTTAAAGGCTGAATAATATTCCATCGCATGTGTATGCAACATTTTGTCTATCCATTCATCCTTCAGTGGACATTTGGGTCACTTTTACCTTTTGGGTATTGTGAAAAGTGCTGCTATAAGTACGGTGTGCAAACATCTGTCTGACAACTTGCTTTCAGCTCTTTGGCATTTATACATAGAAGTGGAATTGCTGAATCATGTGGATATTCTATGTTTAATTTTTTTGAGGAAACACCATACAATTTTCCACAGTAGTTACACCACTTTAAACCCCACCAGTAATTTTATATCCTTGCCAATAGTGTTGTTTTATGGGTTGTGTTTGTTTTTTGGCTCTTGATAATAGTCATCTTAATGAATATGAAGCGATACCTTATTTTGGTTTTGATTTGCATTGCTATTGGCAGATCTTCAGGGAAATGTCTATTCAAGTCCTTTGCCTTTTTAAAATCAAGTTGCTTTTGGCACTGAGTTTCAGGAGTTTTTTGTTTTTTTTTTTATTCTGGACATTAATTATATATCCTGGACATTAATCTCTTATCTGATATAGTATTTGCAAATATTTTGTTGATTGCCTTTTCACTCTGTTGATGGTGTCTTTTGATGCAAAAAAAAAAAGGTTTTCATTTTGATATAGTACATTTGATATAGTCCATTTTATTGTTGCCTGTATTTTTAACATCATATCCAGGAAATAATTGCTACATCTAATGAATCCTATACCCCAAATATTCTTTTATAGTTGTATAGCTTTAGTTCTTATGTTTAGGTCTCTGACCCATTTTGTATTAATTTTTGCCTATGGTGTGAGGTGAGGGTCCCACTTTATTCTTTTGCATATGGATATCCAGTTTTCTCAGCACTGTTTGTTGAAAAGATTGTCCTTTCCCTGTTGAATGATCTTGGCCATACTATTGTAGATCATTTGATCATATATGTGAGATATTTATTTCTGGGATTTCTATTTTATTCTATTAATGTATAGGTCTACCATATAAATGCCAATACCATACTCTTGATTCCTGCAGATTTTAAGTAAGTTTTAAAGTCAGATCATGTTAGTCATTCAACTCTGTTATTTTTCAAGATTGTCTTGTTTATTTGCAATCACTCAAGATACAAAATTTAGGATAAGTTTTTCTATGTCAGCAAATTGTTAAATTGGGATTTAAAAAGGGATTACATTGAATCTACAGATCACTTTGGGTAGTATTGACATCTTAACAATATCATGTCTTCCAATCCATGAATACAGATATCTTTCCATTTATTTTTGTCTTTAATTTTTTTCACCAATATTTTTTTTTAATTTTCAGCGTACCATTTTTACTTCCTTGGCTAAGTTCATTCCTAAGTGTTTTATTCTTTTTGATGCTCTTGTAAAAATGGCTTTTTAAAAGATTTCCTTTTTGAATTGTTCATTGTTAGTGCATAGAAACCTAACTTATTGTGAACTTGTGTTCTCAAATATTGTTGAATTAATTTATTAACTTTAACAACTATTTTGTGGTATCTTTAGAGTTTTCTACATTTAAGTTCAGGTCATCTGCATAGAGTTAATTGTACTTCTTCCTTTCCAATGTGAATGCCTTTTTACTTTTAGTCATTCATTGCCTAATTGTTCTAGCTAGAACTCCCAATACTATATTGTATACAATTGGCAAAAGGAGGAATCTTTGTCCTGTTCCTGATCATCGAAAAAATCTTTCAGTATTTCACCATTGAGTATGACATTATTGCAGGTTTTTCATATATTCCTTTCATTATGTTAAGGATGTTTTTCCTTCTAGCCATCCTTTGTTGAGTGTTTTGATCATAAAAAAGGGTACTGAATTTGGTCATATGTTTTTTCTGCATCAGTTGAGATGATCATTCCTTTTCCTTCATTCTGTTAATGTGGTATATTATTTTGACTATTGAATTTATTTTTAATTGAACCATTCTTGCATCCAAGGCTCTGCAAAAAGGTATGCAATCCTTTTAATATTCTGCTAAATTCAGTTTTCTAATTCAAACCAAAGTATATTGAAGATTTTTTGCACCAATATTCATAAGGGATATTGGTCTGTATCCCCCTTTTTTGTAGTGTCTTCATTTGGCTTTGGTACTAGGGTGATGTTGACCTCCTAAAATGAGTTAGGAGATGGTCCCTCATCTTCAATATTTTGAAAGAGTTTGAAAATTATTGGTATCTTTTCTTTAAATGTTTGGTAGAATTCACCACTGAAGCTATATGGCCCAGGGCTCTTCTCTGTTAGGAAGGTTTTGATTACTGATTCAATCTTCTTACTAATTATAGGTCATTCAGATTTATTATTGCTCTGGCTCAACTTTTATGAATAAATTTTGTTCACTTAACGAACATAAGGAGCTATGAATCCAGGGAGGACAAGATTTGATTCTACAAAATTTACCCTCTAATTTATGTACTTTTCTATTAATGAACCAGATAAAGGGAAGATAAGAAGATGATATTTTTAAGTGTCTCTGATAGGGACTATTAGATATTTTACATATTCCATTTAGAATATCATATTTTATATTCTTCTATCATACATATATATATTTTCTATATCTTTATGTCTTATATGCTCTTCTAAATCCATCATACTAGTTATGTGTTTTTGAAATCATGTAACTCTTTCAGCCTGTTTTCAGATAGGGAAAACTGACTTCATCAGACTTGATAATTTTACACATTTAAAGACATGGATATTTCCAAAGCCTCCAGCACAGTCCCTAACATATAGTACAATGCACCCAACAAATTACAGTTCTTTCTCCTTGTTTTCTTTCTATCTTGAATAAAATAAGGATTACAAATAGGTTTAAAATAAAAAAGTAAGAGCTACGTGGCAATTTTATCTTTTTTTTTCCTTTTATTTCAATAGTCTATTTCCTTATCTAATAAGTAATTTTATAAAAGAAGGATCATACATTCACTTAAATGTAAGGACTGATTAAAAATATTTCACTAACTTTTTACCCTTCAATATATTTTTCATAGAATTTAGAGCACATGCATTTAAGGTTTGTTTTCTGAATAGCTAAATGTAAATTATTATATATATAAATACATCTTTAATTGCTAAATATCTAATATACACGTTCCTTTGTGAGAGGAAATTTTACAAATAAACATTTAAAAATATTTCCATGAAGTTTATTTAGAAATGTTCAGTCATATGAATTCTGCTAAAATCCTTTCATCATGACCCTCATGCCTTAATTTGTTTCTAACTCATAGTAAATTGAGAATGCTGAAGAATAAGCTAATTATATCTATTTGGTCTTTTAATCCACTCTGCAATTAGGTTTTAAACTCAAATCTTAGAAAAGAGGACAGCTTATGAGAGCACTTTCTTCAGGACAAAAGGGAACAAAGTTGTATTTAAAGAACATATAGAATATAACCATGTTATGAGACTGTGCTGGAGACTAAATGAAAATAAACCATATAATGACAAGGAAAGGATACATTTACTCTATCTAAAATAATAATATTAACTTGGAAAATGATAGAAATCGAAGTTACCTTAAGAGGCTCAAATTAGATTTTTAGGTGAATTTAATATTTTTAAATGCCAATGACAAGAATAAAGGTGTCATATGGGACATTTGAAATGTTATTCCAGACAGTGAATAGAATTTACTGTCACAACGTATCCTGAAATTAAGTAGGGCAATGCCTTTGTCATCTCCCTTAACTGTTTTTTTTCTTCCTGTGTTCTTAACAGACTCCTGTATACTTGTCCTCAAAATAGAGGGTATCTTCTGTACAGAACACTACTTCTGTAGTATATGAATATAATAACTTTTTGAACCTAAATAGGTTATCAATACAAATGAAACCCATTTATAAGATTGATTTCCAGGTCATGCAAGCATCCCAATTCTTGTCAACATCATCAAGCACCACCATTAAAATATTTGGTCCTCACAAGCTTATGGTAAAGGTGCTTTTAGAATAAGGGAGAGGGTGAATTTAAAGTCCTGAGCAGCAGAATATTGGTCTTATTGTATATTTGCCAAATGCCTGTTATAATTTACCTATATCTTTTATAAATGCTTGTGGAAATCTATTGTAAAATAATTTGTAAATTTTACAGGACGCCTGGGTGGCTCAGTCAGTTAAGCGTCTGCCTTCGGCTCAGGTCATGATCCCAGGGTCCGGCGATCAAGTCCCACATCAGGCTCCCTGTTCAGCGGGGAGCCTGCTTCTTCCTCTGCCCTCTCCCTCTGCTTGTGCATGCTCTCTGTCTCTTTCTCCCTGACAAAAAATCTTTTTAAAAAATAATTTGTAAATTTTATTTATATATGACAAAATAACTTATTTCAATTCTGCATGGCTAAGATTGTTAAACAGCAAAGTTGTGAATATTTTGATAGTTAAATAGTGAGGTGATGCCCATTTCTGACAGCTGATGCCAGCCCCTCCACATCAATGCCCTTACCCACATTTGAAAATCCCAAGGATCATATATATTCCTTCCATTTACCTACAGCCTAATGTCCACCTTTGGTTAGACTTTCATTTATCGCTTCATATTCTGTACCTACTCTAGAATTTTTTTGCTTTACACTTGCATGAAACATTTCACACTCTGTCCATTAGAAATCTATTTAGGTTCAAAAAGTTATTATATTCATATACTACAGAAGTAGTGTTCTGTAGAGAAGACACTACTTTAAGTAGAATGACAAAGGTGAAAATAATGGTTTGATCTCCATTCTTTCTCTAAAAAAGCTCCCACAATATGGTAAACCTATAAGAGAGATATTTAGCCTAAATAAATTTAGTATGAGGAATCAAATTCCTCTACTTTAAAATTTAACAATCTAGACAATAAAATTTTGACTATGGTTTTTAATGTATTAAATATTAATATTTTAGTAAATAATTATTGAATGTTAAAAAATTATAGTAACACATATTTTTTTTTATTTGGGCTGTTACAATCATATTTCACTTAGCTTTTTTGTTTTTTGTTTCCAGGAACTTATAGAATACTAATAATATCGGGTCATCTTGGTGTGTTCTAGGACTATTCTTAGAACAAACAAATGTGCCATGATTTGTGTGCATAATTGTCTACATACATGCTATTGCCCTCACTAGAATGTACTACCTCACCATCTTTTCCTGGTTTCTATCTGAAATTTGGATTTTACCTGAAATGTCTCTTCTTCCATAATGTGTCCCTGATACTCCCCTCATTATAACTGTCCTTTGCTTTCATTATATAGGGATGACAGTAGCAAGGATTGTATCTTTTATTTCTTTACCCCAATACTTAATACCTGGAACATAGTAGACACTCAATAAAGTTAGAGAATATTTTTTTTTTAATTTCATGCATTTCCCTTTCTCCTGTCTTCAATTACATATTAATAAATGTAATTAATGCTGAAGCTGATTAAAACTATATCCTAGATATAGTTCTTGCTATTTATAATTACAAAGGGACATAAGGAAAAGAAACATCAGGTGGAATATTTGGCTGGAAAAAAGATGATGGATGGCTTTTCTTAGTTTTTGACATGATAAACATGATGTGCTTATTCTTGGTTCAGATATGAAAAACCTGCTTCAAGTTTCCTACAAAGTTGGATTCTGAGGCAGAACCCATATTCCATGATTTCTTTTCCCCTCTCTCTCTCTTTTTTTTTTCCCCAAAACCCAACCTCATTAATGGAATTCAGTGTTTGGGCTGTAAATATTTTAAATTGAGCATTTGAGGGCTTTCAGGAGTTTGTCCTCCTACTTTGCTTGTCCTCATACTTTGTATTTGATTTAGCTATGACCACATCCTTAGAATAATCCTTCTTGACATTCTGAAAATCCTATGTAGTTAAGATAAACCATATATTCAGCCACCTCTATCTTATAATGTCTATAAAAACATATGCATTTAATAAATAATGTCAAATTAATAAGACTAAATCTCATTCCCCATAGCCCTATGTGAATAAATAAGGCATTAATTTCCCTAGGAGAAAGCTAAACTCCCAGGACATATTTCAAAGACACTTTCAATTATCATAATTTGTGAGATTCCTTCAGTCATGAGTGAATAATAATGCCCTTCCATTCTCAATGCTACATTTAGATGTTTTTTAATTCCATCACACCACCTTTCAAAAATGTCTGTGGAATATTTAATCAAGAAAATCTGTAAAATTTAAAAACTCTGAACTTTACTACAAACTTTGTTTCATCTATGAAGGATAAGTTTTTCCATACATATTTAAGTTTTCTTTTGAGATTCAGTATTTTGATACTTCTTTACCAAGCAAATATCCACTGATCTGTAAAATCTGTGATTTAACAATGCTTTCTATTCTTAGTGATACTACTTGTAATATCTAGAACTATTGTATCAGTGAAATCCTAATGCAACCCTATTATGTCAGGCTTACAGAACATATAATATTCAGTTTCCCCACTGAATGAATTAAGATATATTTACCTTAAAATAAGAATCTCCTTGTCATAAGACCTATTGAACTTCAGCATACATTGAGTGATATCTAGATACCTCATTGGGACTTGAATTACTATCTTGCTATAGTAGGTTATGAAGACTAAACATGTACTTCTTTGCTCAATTTTACTTCTATAAAGATCCTTAAAAAGGAAAAAAAATATATATATATATAGAATTCCAGTGGTCATTCTCTTCCCATTTATTCTTTGTGTGTAAAGCTTCTAGAACTCTTGGATCCACAGGTTGTCAAAATATAGTATGCATTAAAATCACTATCAGCTCTATGTCCAGAGACTCCAAAGCAGTAGGCCAATGGTGAGACCCAGGATACCGCATTGTCAACAAGTTCACTGGATGATTCTCGTGCTTGGATTACATGCTGAGAATCACTATTCTAGGGTATGAAATTCTAGGTCCAGAATTCATGGAAAATTGCGAGAAATTCCTGAGAGACAATATGTTGACCTTTTTTTCCCCACTGTGTGTCAGTCTTTTGTAACATTTTGTATGAAGGCAATTGAGATTAAATTGATTGTGATCTTTAAGCTAAATAAAATTCAGATATTCCAAATAGCAGTTATATGAAAGAATGGCTGGCAAAAAGTTGGATATGCATTTTAGTAAAGATGTTTTTAAGTGATGAAGAAAAAGGGAGAGGAAAAGGAAAATCATTGGATGCAAATATAGCCACAGAAATCCCCATTATGGACAATGACATCAAATAGATCTCAGAATTAAACAACAAAAGGAGGGACAATGGAAAGTCGGCATGATAAAAAATTAACTAGTAAATATGGGTATTTATTAACTCAAATGCTGTGCAAATTATGATTAAAAGTTCATCTTAGGGTGAAAAAAATGTTAAAGAAAATGTCTTAGCCCTGTATCCTAGGTTTGACTAAGCTTATAAAATTATATGCATTATAATTAACTACATTGTTCTCCAACCTAAACTGAGCACACACATCCATGAAAAAAATACTAGACACTAGTAAAATGTCTTGTGACAGGATAATATATTCTCAGTGGGTATAGTTTAGAAGATCAGAACAAAGCAATACATAGTGGCAAGCCGTGTGACAGAGGTGAAAGGCATCATGGCATCCTGACCAGTCATTTTGTGTGCTACAGAGTTTTGACAATGTGGACACAGATAATAATGATAATTAATACAATGGATGTTTGTTCCTCTTGGTAGTAGGATATTCTTTAATGTTCTTGCTTCCTGCTGTAGATTATAATATCCTAATAGGGAAAGATCTTGGTTATTTAAATTTTGAAATTTTCTTGCTGTATGATACCATTTTGAGTAACTTCAGATACTGCTTTAATCTCTTCCTAAGGTGTGGTTGGTGGACCTCTACCCAGATATTTGCTTAATAAAGTTATTTCAGAAGTGGATTCCATTGACAGGTGAACTGTATTCAAAACTGGGTATCACCAACAGATGTATATGTTCTGCCCTTAACAAGGTGTGATGTGATTTTAGATATTAGCACCTGGATTTTTTTTTTTTTTTAACTTGGCAAAAGTTTCTCACATGCTTCTTTTGACTATTTTCAGCTCTCAGTGTGATACTGGAACTCATACTTGGTAGCTAATAACTGAAAATGACCAGTAAAAAGCCAATATCATTTTTAATTTACGTAATTGCCCAGTTCCTTTCTCTGCCTATTCTCCAGATTTGCCACTTTCTGATTATCAAATAATACAAAATAAGTTATATGTAGGAAAACATAGAAAGCTACAAGTTTTCAGTATTATTCTTTGATTCAAATTACTCCAATATTCATGCTTAAATTGGACAACATCTGTCATATTTATTGTCTAATTATCCTCAAACTTTCATTCACTAATTTAAGCAAATATTTACTGAGTGCATACTGGATGCCAAGCATAGTTTCTGGGCTCTGAATATGTAGCAACATACAAAACCAGCAATAACACTGACATATACAGCTTATATTCTAATGAAGGAAGAGAGATTAAAAAAAAAACATGTAAAATGTGAGGTGGACATAAGTAATGAACACAAAAATAACACATGGAGAAAGATAAGAGAATGATGTTGCATTGGACATTATATGGAACAGCCAGAAAAATCTCAGATGTTTTCTGAGCAGATGCAATTCTTACTCTACTCAGTGTGGGTCACTGTTCTTATTGTATTGAGTAATATTCTTTTCTAGGATAGTCTCTTCACATTGCTTATCATTGTCATTTTGGTTAAAATAAAGAAAAAAAATAAAAACAAGGATGGAGCTTAAGGGGCACCTGGGTGACTCAGTGGGTTAAGCGTCTGTCTTCAGCTCAGGTCATGATCCCAGGGTCCTGGGATTGAGCCCTGCTTGGGCTCCTTGTTCAGTGGGAAGTCTGCTTCTCCTCCCTCTGCTGTGTGCCCTGTTTGTGTGCTCTCTATCAAATGAATAATTTTTTTTTAAATGGAGCTTAAAACAAAACAAAATCCTCCTTCCACATGCATGACTTAGGAAACCTTCCCATCTGACCAAAAGAATCTCAAGTATTGTGAAACTGGGACTCACTCCCTCAAATGGCCATAGTTCAGGTCCAATTATTCTCATAGGTACAATTTAACCAGCAGTTGGAACTCTTCAGGGAGTATGCACTGCTTTCCAAGCTACTGGCTTTATTAAGGGAAACCACATACAGCTCTGCCATACAAGGGTTTAAAATTACAACTCTGGATCCCTCATGTACATTAATATCTCAGGTTCTCAAGTCTGCACTGGCCCCAGTACCTCTATGAGTCATATAGAGCTTCAACTTCCACTTTACTGCCACAGCTAGGAAGTCCCTTTTAGTAACTGAAGATTTTTCTTTCTTTTCTCTTATCCTCTTCTCAGCTATGCCTTTTCATTGACAATATATTTTTTAAGCCTTTTTTTTTTTGCTGTGTTTGAAACTTAAGGTTATGAAGGTTGGTAGAGATGGGAATGTGTTCCAGATTTTACTCAGTCCCCTATCAGAAGTTACCTCAACTAGCAGTTGAAGAATTTGCAGTGTTTTCTATGTGCTAAATTTCAATCTTAAAACCATTCATAAGAAAGAAGTATGTATAATATACTTGATGTATTTTAAGGATTCATACCGACCATTTAATTTATGGTGACAAGTACTACCTTACTAATTGGAAATTACCTAACCCTGCATCAAGTAAGACAATAGCCAAGTTTGTATTTTTTTCAGAGAATGAAAAAAAGTAAGCTTGAAGGATGAAAGTTTGTAAAGGTCAGTGTTCATATTTAGCCTTCCCCTTCCCTATTAACTCTAGGAATCTTGATAGGAGTGATATACCATCTTACTGTCCATCAAGGACACATTGGACCATTAAAAATGCACTTTGAATGACTGAGGAAAACAAAGTCACAGTGTTTGGCTTTAAACAAAGACCTCAAGAGATTTAAGTTATGCTTCAAGTTATACGATCTCAATTACAAACATCCATACATGATGGTTATAGATAGAATCCTCTCCCACTAACTGTGTAATGGAGCCTGTGGAAATGCTTTTTCAAAAGATATAAAAGATACACCAACTTATAAAATGTCCTTTCTTTCACAGATTAAGTGGCAAGAAAAGTTCTCCTCTGCAGGGGATAAACAGACTTTCACTTTTAAGGATAAAGGAAAACTTCAAATGCTACATTTAAAATTCCATATCCAACTGATATTAATATGGTTAAGAAAGAATGTGGACCTCGTTCAAATGGAGAGTATTATATCCATAAGAATTTCACACCACATATTTCTTTTTTACATTTTCCAAATGAAGTAGAAATCTCCTCAAAATCATATCAATATTATTGATACTAAAATATGTTAAAAACAAATTCTATGGAGCCTTGAAAGTGATTTTACTGTGCAGCTTTAATTCCTTTTTTAAGCCATATATCATAGTGTGTAAACATTTGTGTTTTGCATTTTTGTGAGTGATTTGTGTGTATGTGTATGTGTGATTGTTTTGTTTTTATACCTACAGGAAAAACTTCAGTAGAGTAGCTTTCCCACCCCCCCCCCTGGAATTACCTTGAGGCTTGCAGAGGAAACCTCTCTTTAAGAAGTTCAGGGCAGGGGTGCCTGGGGGCCTCAGTCAGTTAAACGTCCAACTCTTCATTTCTGCTCAGGTCATGATCTCAGGGTCTTGAGATCAAGCCCCGCCACCTTGGGCTCCACACTGAGCATGAAAACTGCTTAAGAGTCTCTCTCCCTCTTCCCCTTCCTCTGCCCCTCCCTGCAACTCAGGGTCTCCCTCCCTCCCTCTCTCTCAAAAAAAAAAAAAAAAAGAGGTTTAGTACAACTATGAATAATATAAAGGAAGCCATCAGAAACTATCTCCATGAAAGATTATGTTAAAATTTCACCCTCACTCACTGAGTTAGAATTTCCAGTTAACAATTCTTATAAGCTTAAATATCAGCTCAAAAACCTTTTGGCTAATTCATATGCTACCAAGCTACCTCCTAATTGCCGAAACTCAGTCTCCTAAATGTCTTGGATATGGATAGGGAATTTAAAACAGCAAACCCCAGAACCATGCTACACATTAAATAATAAACGCAATAAGAGAAAAGAAAAACAGACAAAAAGTGTGAATAAAATAATTAAAATTTATATTGTACCATTTTGAGAAAAAAAAAAATAAACCAACTAGAAACTATATTCCTAAAAGTACAAACCAAGATATTTGATTTACCTAGAGTATCCAGATAAGCAAAAACAGAGTATAAACAAGTTATTGATTTGATTTGACCTCCAGATGAAGGGATGAACATTAAAAGTATCACTTTGAAGTAGACTCAGAAAAATAGGATATTCATGTTCCTTCTCAAAGCTTCTCAGAAAACTCTCTGTACATCAGAGGTTCTTAACAATCAAGCAAATTGGATGATGCACTCTGGACGAAAAATCAGTACCCTTGCCATCTAGTCCAGTGCATGGATGATCTTCAGACACTTTATGGACTCAAAGAGATGAAGGCTGTTCCAGGACTTCTCATTAGGACAGACTTGACTACTCTGATCTAGAATGTATGTTTCTAGCAATGAAAACAAACAACAAAAAACAAACAAGTAACACTTATGGGCCAGATACCATGTCTTCAGGAGACCAACCTAGAGGCAAGTTACTATACTGAGCTCCTTTATGTTATAAGTTGAAATTAGTTTCCTTCTCTGGAATAGACCTTATTTTAGAGACGGGTGAACCTCCTGTCTTTCCAAATAACTCTGCCAACACTTCTAAAATAATATGATTTTTGCAAGCATCTCACACTGTCCTGTTCTTTTGCATACTATTGAGTCACACATAGAGCTCATTCAACATTCAGGATTCTCTAGTTTATCATCCAGAAAGTTTTACTGAATGATGCAATGACATACTGACTTGTAGGATGTGATTAGGATCAGATGCCAGTTAATGGTGCAGTTTTTCCTGTACATAGAATACATAGGTCCCAGAACCAATAGCTGAAGTTGGTGGTGACTTCATATTTATAACCAAATATACACCTTTATAATATTTTTAAACTTTTTTCCCCCAAGACTTCAGGTTCTATAGAATTTAAGATTTTACTACCCTAGGGATAAAAGCTTTCTACTACAGGATCAAACAATAGTTCCAATGATTTGGAATCTAGAGCTGGTCCTTAGCATTGTTCATGCCCCTTAACAAATAAGGGGGGGAGGGAGAAGGGTATTTCAGTGTTGGATGGAGTATTTCACAGTAATAAAAGAGTAGTAAGGAACAGTAAGATAACCACTATGAAATAGGAGCCTAGAAAAGTACAGTTGGAACTCAGATGATAGGGACTTTTTTTTTTTCTATACTATGTCCAAAGTTATGGTTAGATCACTACAAAGCAAGAGAGAAAGGATTGTTAAGGCTTCTAATCACTTAAAGAAATTCTGGATCACCTACCAGTGAAAGAGCAAAAATACTACTACAGACCTGGTTTAGAAAGCTCTTCTCCCTGCCACAATCACTAAGGTTAGGAAACCAAGAAAGAACATTTGGGATGGATACGTACAGGAACACAGGTACCTTTACTTCAATTTAGAGAAACAAACTTCTACCACCCCTGCAACTACTTAATCTACATGGGCAATCAATTAATCAATCAATCAAGGAACACATAAAACATATAACCCTCACTCTTGTGGGTTGGCACCAAAAATCCAGCATCACCATGACTGGGGTGAGCCCTATACACAGGAGAAGCTGCAGAGTCATTCTCCACCTCAATTGCACCTTCCAAACTTCACACAAGTTTGGCAACTCACACAAATGTAGCAACAGTGAAAACTAAGTCATATCTAAATAAAACCTAGTTACAAGGCCATCTGGGAAGTGAAGTGTGCTGGTTGGTTTTACCAGTTTCTGGAGGAAGAGTGTGGTTCAATGGATGTATTGATTGATGATCTATACCTATGAAGAAAATCAACTACAGCTTGGGGTCCAGTTACAGAAAAAGAATCATACTCTCACTTCATAATCCAAGTATATTTTTAATCATATGTCTTGCTATAATCTTCCCTTCCACTGATCTTTTCCTTAAAAATATAAAGTGTATTTGTTGTAGATCAGTTTACCTCTGTGTTCATAGTTTATAGACTATTACATCACATTATAACATTCTACAGGAGATAGGAACATCACCCAAAGACAAGGACTTGTCACTGGGATTCAGGCCATCACCCTGTATAGACAGGATATACAGTGGTGTGTGCATGTACATGCATGCACACACTACAATACCGTTATGTGAAGTGGAGACAGTTTAAAACTACCTATAGAAAGAAATATGTGTGTGAACATGTTTTTATATTTTAAAAACACAAGGAATAAATATAGTGGATACCTGTTGTCTAACCATTCAGTCTCTTCCTTTTTCTTTAAAAATCAGTATTCCTCTTTCCTTTGTAGAACAAGTCTCACATTCCCCATATTCTTCATGGAACTATCAAAGATCTACCTACTACTCTGCACACTCCTCCCCTCATTCCTTGCAGAATACATGTGGCCCAAGTGGACACATGTGGTCCATGTGGACCAAGTGGTTGTTCTTAAACTTCCGGAAAATATCAAGAAGGTTCATGGATCCCATGATGCCTATGCCTTTCTCTCCATCTCTATTTCTGTGAATATCCCAGTATTATTCTAATATTTCTGTCTCAGTAAGTCTGGGCTGCTATAACAGAATTTTATAGACTGGGTGGCATAAACAACAGAATTTTTCCACAGTTCTTGCTTTGTCTTCAGATGGCAGAGAAAGAGATCATCCCTCTGTGTCTCTTATCATAAGAGCACTAATTACTCTGAGTAGTGGAGCCCTCATGATCTGATTACATCCTAAAAGCATCACCTCCAAATATAGTCATATTGTGGATTAGGGCTTCCACCTATGAATCTGGGGGGACACATTCAGCCCATAGCAATTATCATGCTATGAATACTATATTCATTTTTCATTTATATTGATTCATGCAATAGTGAAATTTATTGATCAATTTGGGTCATAACCAGACTTATGTCCTGGGTACTATGATAACTATTTCACAAGCTCTCTCATATTTAATGCTGTAATAATGTGCAAAATAAATGCTATTCTAATTTTTTACAGATTAGGAAATGAAGTCTTTAGAGGGAAGTGGGTGGGGGATGGGCCAAATGGTTGATGGGTATTAAGGAGGGCACTTGTTATAATGAGCACTGGGTATTTTTTTTTTTAAGATTTTATTTATTTGAGAGAGAGAGAGGGCATGTGCATGAGCAGGGGGAGGAGCAGAGAGAGAGAGAAGCAGACTCCCCTGCTGAGCAGGGAACCCAAAAGGCGCCAGTCCCAGGACCCTGGGATCATGATCTGAGCCAAAGGCAGATGCTTAACCGGCTGTTCCACCCAGGTGCCCCAGCACCAGGTGTTATATGTAAGTGATGAATCACTAACTTCTACTCCTGAAACAAACAAACAAAATAAATAAAAATTAAGAATTGTTACGCTGTAGCATAAATGAAATTAAACTAATACACTTTACGGCTCAAAAAGAAAAAAAAAAGAGGGAGATTTGGAGACAGAGACATAGGGACACCTAGGGACAATATTATGTGACAAGAGAGGCAGAGGTTGGAGTGAAGCAACTGCAAGCCAAGGAACGCCAAGGAATGCCAGCAAGCCTGGAAGAGACAAGGAAGAGGTCTTCAGAAGAGAGCCTAGCCCTGCTGATACCGGATTTGAGACTTCTAGCCTCCAGAACTGTGACAGAATCTGTTTCTGCTGTAAGCTACCCAGGGTGTGGCAATGTGGCAGCTCTAGAATACTAATACCTGCTCAATTCCTAAGGAAAGAAAACATTAAACTTAAAAAAAAAAAAAAAGAAATGAAGACTTCAGAGAATCTAAGTAATTTGAGTAAAGTATCAAACTAGAAACCACTGAAGACAGGATCCAAGCTATGGTTCTTTGGCATAAAAGCTATGTTCTTTTTTTTTTTTTTTTTTTTTTTTTTTTTTTTTTTGAGAGAGACAGCGAGAGAGGGAACACAAGCGGGGAGAATGGGAGAGGGAGAAGCAGGCTTCCCGCCAAGCAGGGAGCCCGATGTGGGGCTCGATCCCAGGACCCTGGGATCATGACCCGAGCCGAAGGCAGACGCTTAATGACTGAGCCACCCAGGCGCCCCAAAACTATGTTCTTAAATAACAATATCTTACCTATGTAATTTCAGTCAAAAAAACTATTAACAATTTTGTAGAACCAATGCTATATTTTTATGGACATTTTTTCCACCCAGAATCTGGGAGAATAAAAAATACTGGACCAGAAGTAGTATTCAATTATCTAATAACAAACTGGGAGGAACAAAAAAAAAGGAAAAAGGAAATTTATACCTTCTAGTTTGTATGGAAAAAGGCCTATAGTTTTGACTGATAGGGAAATATAAGTCTGACCTATTAAATGTTTTCCTCAGTAAAAACTGGTATTCAGAAAGAGGTAAACAGACATACACACATACAAAATATATCTTCTGACACACTAAGAGTTTCTATTGAGGTTTTGTCTCCTTAGCAGCAACATGTGTGCTGAGTAAAAGCTATAGAAACAGAAAAGCATGGATTCTCAAGTGATGATATGAGCTTTCCATACCATGTAGAACATGTCCTAAGCATGCTACTGATCCCAATGTGGCTACAACACTTCTAAATAATCATCCATTCTGCCAAGCATGATTAACATTCTGTGACCTCTAGTGACAGGTTTTGAGTATTAAAACGGTCATTCCCGAAGCTCTCTATACATGATCAGAGATGATCTTGTAACTCCTTATACTCAGTGAATTAAATTGCAGGTTACTGGTGTCATGACATTTATATTTTTAAGAATAACATGAGCTCCTAACGGACAATTGGTATTGATATGTGGTAGATGACATGGCCAAGTGAAGAGTCAGATTTTGTGCTAGTCCTGGATGTGCTCCATGAAAATTGTGTCCCCAGGAAAGTTATTAAAATTATGTAGGCTTTACTTCTACATTGGCGAAGTTAGGTAGTGTGATTGGATATTCACCAAAGATACATTTCACCTTTCTCATAATAAATTATTGAACTCTAATAAGTCTGCTATGGCACTGGTATATAAAAAATTATTTTCTAAAGTTGCCATAAAGATAACATTATCCACTAATTACTCTGGAAGCAAGATTTTGGTTTCTGATGCACCTGCATATTTCCTTCAAAATTTATAGAAGCAAATTTTTATGTGTGTTCATAAATGTACTAAAAATACTTGATTCTAAAGTATACCACCTACATAGCATCGTTGAGTCCAGGGAAGAAACTACAGAGTTGTTTGTCAATAAATATATATATATATATTTAAAATTTTATGTATTTATTTGACAGAGAGAGACACAGTGAGAGAGGGAATACAAGAAGGGAGAGTGGGAGAGGGAGAAGCAGGCTTCCGGCAGAGCAGGGAGCCCAATGCAGGGCTTGATCCCAGGACTCTGGGATCATGACCTGAGCCGAAGGCAGATACTTAACAACTGAGCCACCCAGGTGCCCCTGGTTGCCAATATATTAACATGGACATGTTTCAGCCTTATTTTGGTCATCTTGAAGTTACAGATAGTATCTTAGAACTGGAACTTATCTAAACCTTACTTTTATTTCATTTCTTTGCTATAGCAAAGCATAAGTGCAAAAATCATAATTTGCAAAACATAGCAGACATGAAAAGTGGGCGGTTGCATTGTCTTTCTTCTTTCATACTGACAAACTTAATTTTGAAATGTTGATGGAAAATTCAAATTGCAGTCTGCCAAAAAAAAAAAAAAAATCACAAAAAGTCTTTGTCTCTATTCCTTACAGGAGAAAATCACTTTTTGTTATGAAACTCATAATTAGGGATAAATTCCTCAGTTGAACATAAGGATAACTTCGCAGTTTTAGTTTTATGTATGTATGTGGTTTTACTTTCATGTGGAAACTAAAATGGCAGTTCTTTTATCGTGTTCTGGTTGTAGGAAGTGAGAGTCTTACATTAAAATAGAATATTAAGTATATATTATTTATTTAAAAAGAGAATACACTCTCATCTGGTTTTATTTGAATAATCCATTTTGGTATGCCTGTGATGTTTACCTAGATAGAATGTCAACTTATTTGCAGAAAATTAAAATCTATGTGGAAAATATAACATCTGTTATTTTTCTGTTGAAGACAAATAATAAGTGAGATTTCTAATAATTAAATTAAAAATCTCCCTAGAAGTTTGGATAATTGTTTATCTATGCCCATATTTCACAACTAAAAATGCAAATTACTCACAGTGGTTGTAAGTAAAATGTGGGTCTTCAAATATTCATATGGAATTGAGGGAATTGAGGGATGCAAAGAGAGATTGTAAAACCTGCTTATCTTACAGGTAAGTAACTTCTTCAAAGGGAAACATTTAGATCATATTAAAATTGAATTTGGAGTCTCACTTCCAGGTTTATTTCCATTCAATGTCAATTCCTGGATGAATTCCATTATTCTCAGGATGTTATTAAAGAATAAAGAAGAGAAAACAGATGTTGGGAAACAAAGACGAATAAATGCAACCCAAGAAAAAAATTCAGATAAAAATATATATCAAAGGCTGCATTTGCTTTCACCATATGGAGATTAAATGGCCAGACTTCCTCCTGAAGAAGGGATATAGAAGGTTCAAAATTATTGAATCATGTCAATAACATTGTCACCACCAACAAATTGCTCTCTGTTTTTCTCAATTTTTCTTCAGACATAAAATTTTAGTTCTAGCTTTTCCATTGTCTTCATTTCACTTCAGTCTGGCTTGAGCTCCCATTTCACAGAGATTTCTTTCATTAAGGTTACAGTGACCTTTAGGACTTTAAAGTGAATGGCCAATTTCTTCTTACCTTATCTGACATCTTAACTTCGGATACATGTTGCTGCAACTTTCTTCTTGAAATATTATATCCCCCAGCTTCTATTTATGATTTTTCTCTAATATCTCTGAACTCTCCTCAGTCTTCTTTGCTGACTATTCTCCTTCCTCCAGACCTTTAAATAATGGAGCACATCAAAGTCTGGCTCTAATCTATTTTTGCTTTCCCTACACTGTCCCTAGGAGATCTCATCCATTCCATGGCTTCAGTTTCATTCTGTACACAAACCACACAGATGTCTATCATAATCTTGAACCAGTCTTCTGTGTATGAGAAACCTAATATCCAATCTTCATTTGTCATATATAAGATGTTGCTAAGACCTTTTGAAGCTAAGATGCCCAAAAGCAAACTCATGATTTTCTTCCTTGAAAATGAACTGCAAAATGATGTTCAAGTTGGCATTTCTTTACTATTAACTGTGCCCAACACAAAAAGAATTCCTTCTATTCCACAGAAGATCTATTTCAGACAATATTCTTCTCTATTAAATTCCCTTTTACAAACCTCCATGAAAGGCCACTGCCAATCTTATACTGACTTCTCAAATAGCCTCTTATTCTATAAAAAAGAAATCATGCTCTGAGTTCTAAGTATAATATTGTAAGTCCAACATTCTTACAGTTATTCCATTTACTCATAATTTGTTTACAAATCTTGAACTTATAGCAATGAAATCCAGAAGACTAGGCCCCTGATCTCAAGGAACTTACAGTCTAATAACATAATAAATATGTATACAAACAAGGTGATTTCAGTTAACAATTAAATGCTATCTAGAAAGTTAAACAGGAAAATGTGTACAGGTTGTCTTAGAGTTGGATGGTACTTTAGCTTGAATGTGAGGATGGCTCTTTAAACAGGAAATATTTTTGGTAAAACCAGAAGAATGGAAAGATCCAGGAGAACAAAGATCAGGAAGAACAATTGAGGCAAGGATGTAGACGTTTAGATGGACTAGTGGGGTGGGAGAAGGCCGAGTGAGTGTTCATGATTGAAGGGGAAAAAGGACAAGAATAAACAGGAAATGGTCAGTGGAGAGTTCATAGTGTATGTGTGGACGGGGGTGCGGGGTGGGTGGAGGGGAGCAGATAAAAGAAGATGAAGTTGGGGTGGGGAGTGAGAGAAGCAGTAGCCCACTCGTGTAAGGCTTTTGCCTATAGAAAATTTGGTTTTATTCTAAGTGTAATGGGAAGCAACTGGGAGTGAGCGGGTTTAAGGGGGTCAACGGTAGCACTTGGTTTATATATCTAAGTGCTTATCCTCATTAGTCAGGGAGAAAGGGTCAATCCTTCTGTGGTGGCAAAACCTAGGAGATGTAAAACTCAAAAGTAGTTAGAGGCCCCGTTCCCATGTGGAGAAAGCCAAACCACAATACAAATTAAACCAAAAATCAGAAAGAATCAAAAATAAAGAGAAGTAAAGGTTCTACATTAGTTGTCTCTTGATGAGTAACAAATTACCTCAAATCTTAGAAGCTTAGAACAACATTTATTATCTCATGGTTTCTGTGCAAGAATCTGGCACAACTTATCCTGGACCTCTACTTCAGGGTCTGTCACAAGCTACAAACAAGGTGACGGCTGGGCTTTAGTCATCTCAAATCTCAACTGGGTAAAGATTTGCTTCTAAGATCATGTGACTGATGGCAAGATTCCATTACTGGAAGGTTGTCAAAATGACAGCCTTAGTTACTCACTGACTCTTGGCCCTAGGTTGCCCTTAGTTCCTTGCCGTATGGGCTTCCCCAGCAATGCAGCTTGCTTTGTAAAAATGTACATGCTGAGAGGCACCTGGGTGGCTCACTTAGTTAAGTATCCAACTCTTGATTGCAGCTCAGGTCATGATCTCAGGGTTGTGAGATGGAGCCCCCGGTCAGGCTCTGCACTGGGTGTGGAGCCTCCTTAAGATTCTCTCTCTCCCTCTGCCCCCCCCCCCAACAAAAACAACATACATGCTGAGAAGGCAATAGAGAGAGAAAGTATGGTAGAAAGACAAAAGTCACAGTCTTTTAAAAGCTAATCATGGAAGTAGCATTATAAAAATTTTGGCATATTCTGTCTGCTAGAAACAAACCATTAGATGCAGCCATGTTCAAAAGGAGATTACACATGGGCAGAAATACCAAGACGTAGAGATCACTGGAAACAACAACAACGGACTCCATACCACACACTATCCTCTGGCCTCCACTAAATTATGTGCATCCCAAATGTAAAATATCTCCTCTCAAGTTCCCCAGAAATCTCATTTCATCATATCAGCTCAAACTCCTGACTCTTCCTTATTAAGATCAGTTCTAACTCTTTGTTCAGTACCTGTGACCTGTGATACCTATTGATGTTGTGTAGAGCAAAAGAATCATTTAGGCAAGTTTTCCCAAATTCCTCAACCACATATTCACAGGATTTAATAAAATGGTTATTATTTTAAGCAGCTAGATTTTGTGGCATTTTGTTATACAGCAAAAGAACAACTAGGAGTCCCAGTTCCCAAAACAACAGAAATGCAGGACCACAAAATACACTCTGCAATAGGAGTGTGTCAAGTCTAGAAGCAAAGCATCCTTATGTTTCATGGTCAGATGCTCAGAGCACTCTCCTCTGGGAGAGTAGACATTGAAGGCCAAAGAGCTACAGTACAGGACACAGGGGGTAGGTGTTAGCACTGACCTTGAGGCTCACAGAAGGCTCTTCTGTATGGGGCACACAGGTTAAGCCATTCAAAGGCTATAGATAAGAGGATAACTCTGGTAACCATTAACAGGTAGCAGGATATGGTATGTCAAAATATGTTGTGTTGGTATATTACTTAAAGGTGCAGGCACTTGAAAAAAAGCAAATTCAGGAAGAGGTTTTCTCTAAATCCCCCTTATCTGCCTAAAGACAGATCCTACAAAAGGAACTCAATTGTCATAAATGCCATTCCTGGGAGTTTGATCAGCCAGGGAAGATCGACTCTTGTCAAGGGAGAGGAGACTAGATGTTGATAACACACCCAAACCATCGCAAACGGACGGACGCACCACACATCTATTCTTCTGAGAGCCCATTTATCTTTCCTAAAAATCACATTCTTCTAAGATACCCATATCCCCTTTGCTTTCCCTATTAAGATGGATTTATTTAATCCTGAATTCTAAACCACCCTGGAGAGTTACTCCCTTTTCCCTGGATATCTTCATGTTTACATGAGCTATACATGTTCAGAAACTTTTGTTCATTATTCTATTAATATTTTATTAGAGGGGTCTCAGCCAAGAACTCAAAAGGGAATAAAATTACTGTTTCTCCTCTATACCACTCAAAGGAAACGCCTTATTTCTACACACATCAAGAAGTGGTGGAAGACCCATTGTTTCTTATTGCATATTCCTCCACAAGCCCTTTGTGGAGTGGGGAACAAGTAAGTAACATCAGGCAGCTTTTGTTCAGAAGGTCAATGCCAGGCCCCTCGATGTTACTGAAACCCCAGTCTCATTTCATAGATATCTCATAGTTTAGGAGAAAGATTGACTGCCTAGACGTCTGAAGGTGGGTGAATATGTCCAACATGGTTGTGTGTCAAAAAGTACAAGACTAGGCTTCCAAGTATTTAAATCAACAAAAGGTTGACTTCTTCTTATGAGACTTTACCAGAAAAGCTGGCTGATATTTAAAGAAAGCTTTGGACTTCCTCTTGAGTAAAATTTTAATCAGTTAAGGAAAACAAAATGCATCACTAAAGGTTAGAAGATAGGAGCGGTGGGATTATCAGCCTGGTACTGGGGAAACATAGCAATGTTCATGGCCGTGCCAGAAATTTTCATGGCAGTTTTTGGACTCTCAGGGTAGTCTTTACCACAAACTTTCTCTTTGCCAGAAGACTTAGTCCTGGAATCCCCATCATGATCTACACTGACTCCTGTTGTCATCCAGACTGATGACTTTAAGTATCTTTCTGCTGATGACACTCAAACGGTTCTGTTCTCCAACTATCACCCAAATACCAAATTCATACTTCTCTACCTGCTCACATCTCCTCTAAGATGTCTAATTGGCATCTCAAACTTGACATGAGGCTAAATATTGGAGTTTTTCTTTCTCCCAAATCTATTCCTCCCATGGTCTGCAATTCCTCAATTCACCTACTCGATGAGAAAAAGCTGGAGTCATCTTTGCCCCCCTCTTTCTCTCACATTACACATTGATCCAGCAGACAATCATGTTAAGCATACCTTCAAATTCATCCTAAATCTATTCATGGGACTCCTTCTCCACAGGAACCCTTCTGATTCATGCCACCATACTTTTTAAAGAGAATATTGCAGTAGCCACCTGATTGGTCACCCTGCTTTGAATCTTACACTTTAGTCTAAAGCCATTTTGATACTTTAAATGTAAGTCTGATTATGTTAAATCTTGTAATTAAAAAAAAAAGTATTCTGTATTCCTAATAAACCAGGTCAAGAACCTGTCACCTCTGGTATCCTGCTTGAGCTGTACTGCTGGAATCCATTAGCAGCCAAAGCACTTCAGTAAGTTTTATCTTCACCATAATGATAGTAAGCATTATTTGAATGCAGGTATGTTGCCAAAGATGCTTTCTAGACATTCCTAAAATTATTTTTAGTTGAAGGGCTAGAGTATTTCTAAAAATGACCTCCTTCCCAGTCCTATAGTATTTGTTACCTCCAGAAATAGATCTGTGTATTCCTACACCCCATTATTCCTCTTAACCCCCCCCCCCAAAATGGGAAAGCTTCCTTAAATATCAATGGAGGAAAACAATAATAAGAATGGTACCTATATTGGGGACGCCTGGGTGGCTCAGTCAGTTAAGCGTCTGCCTTCGGCTCAGGTCATGATCCCAGAGTCCTGGGATCGAGTCCCACATCGGGCTCCTTGCTCAGCAAGGGGCCTGCTTCTCGCTCTGCCTGCCTCTGTCTCTCTGATAAATAAATAAAATCTAAAAAAATATATATTAAAAAAAAAAAAGAATGGTACCTATGTTGGACCAAGCAGTTACCCCAATATGTCCTGTTAGACCTATAATTTGCTCATTTGGGCAATATTAACTTATTAACGAGATGTCATGTCCTTGGTCAGAGCTTTCATTAGCGCCTACATATTTCCTTCATTCCCATTCCATGCCCCTGACCCCATGGACCTGTCGCACCTGGGCTTGAAGTTTCTTAAAAAGTTTTTTGCTAATAACAGGTTATAATAATTATATATATATACATATATATAATATATACACACACACACATATATAACAGGTGAACACAGATCAATAAATGGTCATGAGAATTGGTGCTATATTTTATTAACAATGTATTCAGACTTAGAACGTTTGCCTGCTTTGAAGAGAAATATGAAAAGTAATGTGATGAACTGAAGTCCTACTGTAGAGTTTACAAAGCTCCTTTTGTTTGTAACTTTTTGTTACTTTCAGTCTTTATGTTTCAAAGGTTTTAAATTGCTCCTTAGAGTTTGGAATTTATCTGTCCAGACCATTACAATGTCATAGAAAAGGGGAAAATATCCCCAAGTTCAAACTTGTATTTTCTATAATAAAGGCATAAAAATCCCACAGAACTCATTTTTCATGGCAGAATTGTGTGCCCCACAAGCTGAGACGTAGGACAAAAAACTGCACACATCTACTCTCCCTCAGTCCCCAGCAGTTTTCATTTTCAAGCAACCACTACAAAGTTCTTTTTCTAGTTATCAAGATGAATACAAAAAAAAAAAAAGATTTCATGCTCCAGGGCACTTCTGCGTTAAAAAAATAATAATATCACCCAAGTAATTAATGCATACCTTAATGTGATTGATATTCAACTTTATGATTCCAGTTAAGGCAGAAAGAAAACAGAAGAATTACACTTGACTACATACCAAAATATACCTGTAAAGTAATCTTCCAAATGAAACAAAAAAGGTAGATGCCTTTTCATATGCCAAGGGGAACTGCATTCACTACAATGTCTGTGTTTCTCAACACCAAAATAACACTAATACAAAACATAGTACAAAATATAGAGTGATCAACTCTTCTCACATGAGAAAGCTACTGCTAGTACCGTTTGACCTGTATTTTTTATATAATTATGCTGGTCTCTAATTACAAAACAACTATAAAGTATCAGTTTCTGTAGTTTTGGGATCTAAAGTATTTGAAAGTGTTTGAATGCATATTTTCCATGTGGGAATTTGACTAATGCACAGGAACTTTACAGAGTCATTATTACCAATAAATTCTCTTTGTAGATGAATACCCATCTTTTCAAAGGACTTTCTATAATTATTTCAAAACAATAGAAACTACAACCAATTACACTGAGAAACAAGCAGTAATTACTTTTACTTTTATAAACTTCTAGAATGTTAAAATCCAGTGATCCTTATAGATAAGGAAAAAATATAAAAAAATGTGTAGTCCTTTCATTTTAAGCTTCCCACCATAAAATTAGATTTTTTTTTCAATTGAAAAAGGTGAAATAATCCATAGATACATGTTTAAACTTCTCTGTGTCAATGATAACCATAGTATAATGGAAAGACTACTAATTGGAAAAAGTGGGTTTTGAATTCTGCTTTATAGCTCACTGCTCAAAGAATGGTAGGCAATTCAGTTAGTTTCTTTTGGAAGCTAGATGGAGTACAAAAAAAAAAAGTTTCTTTAAGAAATTGTCCCATAGTAGGATAATTAAACTTGTTTTTCTGTATCTCAGTAGTTATAATAGGACTAACATGTACAAGCATATAATTTAAGATCAAAGTTTCTACAAGTCAGAGGTACCTAAAAATGGCATGGGAAGAAGGCATGGTATATATTCAAGCTTAAGCTTATACTGGACTATTACATGACAAGTATCTGGGAGAGGAAAACCAAGCACTGAAAAGACTATAAGACTAGAATTTATATTAACCCTGAGTTTTTTTTTTTTTTTAACTTTCTGGTGTCCATATTTCCAATCTTTCTCAGATACTTTCCTCAGGTACTTGCTTTGACAAAAGCTCATTAATTTAAACCATAATGAATCAAGTTCCTTTGAATGATTCTTAGGACTCATGATCTCTATTTAAATGTTTATCTCCTTCAAAAGTATCTTCCATCCTAGCCAGGGCAGTCTTCATCTTGTGTCACAAAACACCATGGCCATCACTACCTCCATTCTCCCCTGCCCCACCAACTCAGAATGCCTTCTTAATTTTCTGTTTAGGATAATGCCTGCATTCTTCAAGATCTGCCTTACTGCCTTAAACACTTTCTACTTAGCCCCCTGTTGTGAGGGAGGGACTCTTGTCCTAAGGCTATGAGAATGGCAGAACACATAACACCCAACTCTAGACAAGTGATATGGACAGTTTATCAGCCACATATACTCAGCCCAGGGGAGGAGGGCACCATATGTCATACAGGGTCACATAGGGATGTACTTAGGAACAGAGTGGACAACCATTAGCTGTGGAAGTGGCTTTTGTAGTGTCAAGAAGGTAAAGTTCTCTCTGGTTCCAAAAGACAGACATGGTTGGCTTCTTTGAATTAGTTCCATGAAATGAAACTTACTACTCAGGAATAAGCAATAAATTACCTGTCCCTTTAATGAGGAGGACTGTTTGGCCAGGGAACCATATTTTTTTTGCAAGAGCAGAGTGGTGAAGGGAACTTGCAGAAAGTCTAGTTGAGGCCCTCCAGATGTCAAAGCAGGACATAATACCTTAATTTTAGGCCTTCCACCACAATTATGTCTTAGGTTTCCCATAAAATCTCCTGATAAAATGAGATAAAGTACACAGATATGATCTCTAAGTTACTCTACTAATCTGCTGTTTTTCTGTCTGCTATAACTTTCATTGATGTCCCTATCCAATTGAATAAATAGCAAGAATGTAACATTATTTTATATATGCATTCTTATCACTAATTTGTTATTTGTATCTTAATATCTAGATTTTATATCCCTTAAAGATACTGACTTATAAAAGCCATATTTTACTTCACATTCTCCATTGCATATCACTGAATACAGAGTAGTCATTTGACTGGTTCAATCACCCTGTGAAGGGGGAAAAAAAAAAAAAAACCTAATGCATTACCCACTGCATTCTAGTAAATTTGTTCATTCATCCTCACTTACCAGAATAGATGCATTTCAGGAAAACTAATTATAATATATATTCCCTTTCCTAGATGACTTCCATTATAAAATTGGAGATTTCTTTCCATGTAAAACTAGGCCTTACCAGACTATGTTAAACATCTCTAACGTGGAAGTGATTAAAATAGTCACATGAAATTCTGGGATAGAAAAAAAAAATTATTAAACAGGAGGTTTGTGGGCACCTACTAAATAAAATTAAAATAATTGGAAATCAGCAAGGATTTATTAAAGAGTCACATGAAAATTAACTTGCTGGGGTGCCTGAGTGGCTCAGTTGGTTAAACATCTGCCTTCAGTTCCCAGCACCCTGGGATCAGCCCTGCATCAGGCTCCCTGCTCAGTGGATAGCCTGCTTCTCCCTCTCCTCCCTGCTCATGCTCTCTCTCGCTCTCTCTCTCTCTCTCTCAAATAAATAAAATCTTAAAAACATTAATTTGCTTTTTAGCAGTTTTGCAAGTATTATCGATTTAGAAACTACTACATAGTGTATTCAAATTTTGAGATATATGGCATGACTTTAGTATTTTTGAGGATTAAAAATAAATTTATAACTGGTAGAGAAATACATAGAGCATATTGATTAATGTCAACCTGACTAGAAGTTTCTTCTCATTTGATGAAAGTCTCCATGTTTGATCTTATTCTCTACAAAAAATTAAATGACTAGGATAGGACACAAAATATACTTACCAAATCTTAAATGGGATACAGTTGAGAGAGATAATAAATGAATCAAATACAAAATTATCTCAACAAGCTGGAAAGCTTAGTTCAAAGAAATAAGATTAAATTTAACAGCAATATTACAAATAAAGTCTTATATTCAATTTAAAAATCTGTTGTGAAAGTTACAGGATGGCTAAAATCTGGAAATCCAGTTGGCCACAAGATTAATAATGAAATGTCAGTGTTATGAGGATAATGTCCAGGGTCTAGGTTGACCAGGCACACCTGTCCAGTGTTGCTCCACACACATCTAGAGCCCTTCTCTGTTCTGAATATGCAGGGGAGACCATGCTAGAGGCACAAGAGGACCAGGGAAAAGATCCAATTTAAGGTGAGAAAAGATAGAAGAGAGGACAGTTACATATAATTTTTGAGGAAAAAGCTTGGCTGTGATTTGAAAATACTGGTTTAAGGTTTCTGTGCTTTTATTTTGTACTTAATACTAAGTTGAAGAATGGAGACATCGTTCTCCGTTACAAGAGGTTGTAGTGGAATGCATATATACTTGCATATACATCAAACGTGCATCTGAGAAGAATTACTACCAACCCAGAGTTGATCAATATTCACTTATCAAGTTTTCAAGCCCTCTTCCCAGATCACCAGGCTAAAAAACTGAAGTATATCCCTGAAGCCCAAAACCACTCAGAGGCCAGCCACAAACCCAACTTCCCCTATATATCTAACAAAAAGGTCATAGAAAGAAGCTGCAGGAAAGGAAACATAAGAGACAAGATAATAATAGTGCATTTCAAAGGGGTGAACTTCAAAGGGAGAAAGTTTGGAGAAAGGAAAGCAAAGGGTTGATATGGTTGGGGGGGATAGCAAAAAGAACTTAGTAAAATGAGTTTGAATTCACCGTTTTTCCTTTTTTTTTTTTTTAATTCCGATTGATAATGCAACTCTGGTAAAGAAGATTTTCAAATTTGCATATTTACTTTAAGATATTCCAAAGTGCTGGGCAAATTGGATTTTTATTTATATTTAGCAAACTAATCATTTTCCCTGAGAAACAGAAAGCTCTGATGTTCTGAGACTTCTTTTTCAACCATTAAATAAGCTGATATTCTCTCAGAATCTCCCAAGCTGTTGGAAAACTGAAAATTGACACAAAAATAACTTTGTTATGCCAAAGAGCCTGACAGGTGGGTAAAGTATTTGAGGGGAATTGCAGTGACTTTCAATTATCTATCCTTAGACACTTATCTGCTCCTCATGGTGCCCTACCTAATGAATAACTCTTCTGCAGATGGTGAAAAAACCAGGATTCTTAATTGCCAGCAGGCTAAAATTAACAACAATCATGAGCAATGCTAGGGGAAGAACCAGGTATAACACAGTCCATCTCTCAAGAAAAGGAAGCTCAATATAAACTTTGATGATGTGTACTATAAAATGGGCCATAAGGATCATTTTAGCATTATGAAACCCAATCAAATTCTATTACTTCTGAGGGGTTCAGAACAAGTCTCCCCAAAATGTGCCACTCTGGCATGTGGGTTATTTTGAGCTGAAGGCAAATGAGACTCTGAGGGCTCAAGAAAGACTTGCCTCTCCCTTAACTACCTAGAGGAATCTAAATTGGGAATCTTTCCCAGAATAAGTGTTTTTACCAGAGATAAAACTTGATCTGAGTGACCCTTCTGTATAGCAGGGCAAATAATCTAATTATCAAACATCTGCTCTTTTTCTTATTGCCCGGGTACTGCCCTCCTCCCCTTTGAAGCCTCAGGCTTCTATCCCATTCCTCAGTTCAGGATGACACATATACCCCACTGTTCTCGTCTTTGAACCCCTCATGTATGTGGGGCTCCTGTGTGTACAAAATTTAATTTCTCCTGTTAATTTGTCTTATGTTGATTTAATTCTTAGACCAGCCAGGAGAACTTTTGGAGGGTAGAGAAAAAATTTTCTTGTGGAACACTTCTCAGAGCAAGTATTAATAAAAACAGTTATGATTTTATATTATTTTTCCCTTGAATTGATGTCTCTTAAATATGCTTTTATATTTGTATTGATTAGCTAATCCTCAAAATTACCTTGAAAGAAAATATAATATTGCTTATCCATATCTCACCATTAACATCTGTAACATGGATTTAAGTAACTCAAGTTGACATTAGCCATTTAAACAGTATATACCTTCCTCTCCCAAGATTAGAGTTCAAGTTTTATAAGTACTACCATTATTTCTCATATGAGCTTGCAGGTTCTGAAGCAACAATACATATGCAAATAAATACCCCAAAATTGGTGATGGAGTAAATACAGTGTGATTTCTAGACACATTTAACATTATTTTATTATAAGTCATTCTGTGCAGACGATTTAAAATTTAGGCTAGTGACACACACTTGCAAGGAGGGAAAAAAGTTTGAGTAAACAAAGCCTTTTTTTTTTTTTTTAGAAATTGATTTTAGATAATTGTCTAGATTTCAAATAATTTATTTTAGCTGCTAGATTCTTGCAACCAAATACTGATTAGTTCAAAATCTTGCATATTGCCTCTTTCAAATCTCATTACTTTATCACAACTTGAATGTGAGGATATGGGACAAAAACAAGGCGACACTAGAACACATAGCTTCGTAACCATAGTTCTGTGTTTAACTTCTCTTTCTGTGCTCCAACTTCTAGGTCACACACATAGAGTCAAACAATCTAATGGTTCGGGGAACAAGAAGGGTCAGTGAAGTTGCTCCTTTCCTAATCTTTCCTTTTACTGAAGAGTTAAACAAGGTCTATGAGATTAGAAACTTGGCTCTAGGTTACCGGTAGAAGGACAGACTTGAATCTATGCCAAGGCAAGTTACATGCTGGAATCTTTGATACAATTTAAGTTCCACCCTGAAGCATCACTAAGTGGGACGCAGTATGAACATAAACCTTGATAGGGTCTTGCCGGACCACATCCATCCTAGGGTCTTCTAGGTGGAATTATTCTGTCTATACCAACTAGAGAACCATATCACAAAATTGGTCCAGAGTTAGTTGGCTCAAACATAAAGAAGGAACTCATAATTTTCATCATAAAGTTCTCTGTAGTGATGGAATTTCAAATATTAAATACTTTTTCTTTCTATCAAAAGATCTCATTCCTGTGACTACCTAAGAATAATTAGATTGACAAACTCAGGTCTAATGGTTATATTTTGTTTTGACTATGATTCCTCTAAATGGCTTTAAACTGGCTTTCCAATTCTCAGGTTGAATTTGAAGGGGGGCAAATTTCACAATATTGAAAACCTTTATATAATGAAAATCACGGAAACAGACTGATTTTTTCATCCCACAACCGTGTTTCTTGATTACCTTTCTTTATGTTACTGGATATTTTTGGAAAGCTGTTACAGTAAAAATACAAAAAGTAAAATTGAATGGTTCTTTTCCAAGCCTTCTTGGGCCTTTCAGGGCAAATAAACAAGAAGCTGTTAAGTTCTGTGACAGCCTCCAACTTAAGCCCTCTCTATGAGCTGCAGAGTAAAGAACTGCATGAAAAGGATAAGAAATTAGAAGCTCTTGGATATCAACCTCTAAGATGGAGTTGTCATACTTCCTTATACCGTGCAGTATTTAGGTCACTGTAAAAATATTGACTAGCTTTTAAGGAAAAATATTTATTTCCTTGTGGGAGGAGCATGTAAAAGTTTTCATTGCTGTGTTTTTTGTTTTGTTTTTGCTTCTCATAT
The DNA here is from genome assembly GCF_002201575.2 of Neomonachus schauinslandi. Lineage (NCBI taxonomy): Eukaryota > Metazoa > Chordata > Mammalia > Carnivora > Phocidae > Neomonachus > Neomonachus schauinslandi. Next base: position 37,830,909 of record NC_058403.1, on the reverse strand, counting down.
TGTCCAGGGGATTTAAATAAGGCAGCTTTGGAAATTATTTACAAAGAGTTGGCTAAGTGACATGATGCTTTAGCAAAAATCTCTGTGTGGCTTTTTAAAATTTAATTATGTCTTCAAGCATCTGGCTACTATTCAATTACTGCCCTTGGTGTCATCCATATCTATACTTACTAGAAAGAGACAGTACTTGAATTGTCTGCAGTTTAATGTTCCAGATTTTACTTGTTATTTATTCTTGCAAATGCCAGTATGCCCACATCAAAAGCTTTACCCCAAAACACAAATACAATTTCCCAGAGCTTATATTTTGTTCTGCGCATTCCATTATCTTAGATAAGTTGTCTATTCCATCACAATGGAGAAATGTTTTCTTTCCTACTTGGCATTAGATACGTACATTTTACTTTGTAATATGTTTATCATCAATCAGTTTTCAGGAGCTGAGTCTATTACTAACATAGAACAGTGGAATGCTGCCTTGATGATAGAAAACAGAAAATGTCAGAGCCACAAAGACAGTAACTCGGGCAGACAGAAAGGCTAACACTTAAACGCAATTTCCTATTTTTTGGAAAGGAATTATGGACCTTGTTTAGTCCTCTTCACTTATTCTGTTGCCCCTCAGGTCTTTCCTTTTTCGCTTTTAATATTAGATTTGGGGAGATTCAATTGACTGCTGTGCTCTACTGCCTAATCAGTCAGTAAAAGAGCACCAAAGTCAAGAAAAATATTTTAAGAGATGTCAGTTCCATAAAAGTCAACAGAGATAAAGAGATTTATTGCTTCCATCCTCACTGCTGACCTGATTCTATTGGAGTCGGAAATCAAGAAAATCCGATTGTTTGTGTGTGGGTATGAAAGCAAGCAAGCAAGCATGCATGAGAAATAGATTTAGTTTGCAGGAGAAAGGAATAATATTTATAAGTTGTCAGAAATCCCCAGAAGTTGGGGCGCCTGGGTGGCTCAGTCGGTTAAGCGTCTGCCTTCGGCTCAGGTCATGATCCCAGGGTCCTGGGATCGAGCCCCGCATCGGGCTCCCTGCTCAGTGGGAGGCCTGCTTCTCCCTCTCCCACTCCCCCTGCTTGTGTTCCCTCTCTCGCTGTGTCTCTCTCTGTCAAATAAATAAAATCTTTAAAAAAAAAATAAAAAAAAAATAAAAAAAAAAAAAGAAATCCCCAGAAGTTGATATTTTACTGTGCTACCTGAATTTCTGGAACTTTTTTTTTTTTTTCCCTCCTGTTGACAGAGGAGAAAAAAACTAAAAGGTAAAATATTCTGTTATATTTATTTGTACAATAACTTACGTCCTTATTTGATCAGTGTTTATCATGCTCCTACCGGATGTCAGAAATTGTGCTAGTCACTAGACTTATAACAGTGGACCATCCTGATTGGGCTCTATTTTCATATTACACAGCCTAAGGGGAAAGACTCACATTATTCAGTCATTTCATAGAAAGAAAGATTAAAGGGTTTGGGATAGAGCAATAATGAGAGAAGAAACTGCTCAAGTTTAGACCAACTCTAGCAATTTCTGTAATTATTAGGTACCTTCTGGGTCAAATCTAAGTTAGAAGAGACTGTGGTCAAGATTGAACCCCTGGATGGTCCTAGGGTCATCTAAGATATTAATATAGAGATTTTCTGGGGTAGGAGGGAATTTAGAGATCATAATATGGTCCTTCATTTTACACGGGACCAAAAATGTGGCTCAGAAGGGCTAATTTGTTCACACAGCTCATTACTGATACTGTGAAGTGTAAAAATGCAGTTTCCTTGCTCTCTTCATTTCATAAACTCTACCAAAATGTTTTAATGGTCCCTTATACAAACAGCTTCTTTCAAAAGCCATTCTTGTTCTAAGGACAAGAGGAGTGAGTACTATATAATACATAAAGTAGGTTATGCTTTAGTTTCTGTTAAGAGACTGTTAAATATTTTTATTTACACATATCTCAAGTCTTACACTACATATATGTATATTAATACCAAAGATTCTAAGCCTATTTACTGCCATATCCACAATTTCATTTAATAACATAAATATTCTAATAATTAATTAATTCAACAAAAAGGAATTACCCATCACAAGTTAGAAATTCTATAATGTGAATACCCTGTCACACAATCTAAGCTCTCAAATGTACTAGCACACATAAGCCATGGTCCCCTAATAGTCATGTTTCTCCGTTTAATATCATCTGGGAGAGGAGAGGAAGGGGGGATAAAAATTAGACTTATTTTCATAAAAAAAATTATATATGTATCTATAGGTATCTATATGTCTATAATCTATATCTGTATATAAATCTATATAAATCTATATATAGATATAGATTATAGACATAGATACCTATAGATACATATATATACACTCAAGCATTATGAGCCTGGTTAAAACAAATTAACTCCAATATGTTAGAACAATTCATTATCATTTACTCTGAGTCAAATTAATTTTTTAAAATAAATACATTTAAGTCATTTTGTAAATACAGTATAGATTTAAAAACAATGAAAACCAGCTTTATTAGAAATACGATTTTTTTAAATTAACATATAATGTATTATTTGTTTCAGGGGTACAGGTCCGTGATTCATCAGTCTTACACAATTTGCAGCACTCACCATAGCACATTTTAAACATAGCACACCGTAATTTTTATTCCATATATTTTTGAAGGTATATACCTCAAATGGACAACATCCGATATTTTTTTTAAGATTTATTTATTTTAGAGATAGAGAGAGACCCTGCACACACATGCATGCATGCATGCAAGTGGGACGGGTGGGGTGCAGAGGGAAAGAATCTCAAGCAGACTTCCTGCTGAGCACGGAGCCCAACGGGGAGCTTGATCTCAGAACCAGAGATCATGACGTGATCTGAAATCAAAAGTCAGAGACTTAATGGACTGAGCCACCCAGGCGCCTTGGTCAATGTCATTTAAATGTCTCTAACTGCTTGGGGTGCGGGGGTGGCTCAGTTAGTGATTGACTCTTGATTTCAGCTCAGGTTATGACCTCCAGGTCTTGGGATCAAGCCCGGGGTTGGGCTCCATGCTCAGTGGGGAGTGTGCTTGAGATTTTCTCTCTTCCTCTCCCTTTGCCCCTCCCCACATACACATTCTTGCGCTCTAAATAAATATTTAAAAATAAATAAATAAATGCATCTAACTGCTTAGCAAATTTTAGGCATGGACCAGAAACCCACCCATCTTGTAAATACAGATTCCAGATTTCAAATACAGCTCCAACGGGTTCTAGTTTTTCATTGCTCTTATTCATCTTCTTGCACTTTTATCACCAAAACATAATGCCCTTGAATATTTTGACTGCTCATAATTTGTTTTTAAAGAGGATGGCCATTGGGGCGCCTGGGTGGCTCAGTCGGTTAAGCGACTGCCTTCGGCTCAGGTCATGATCCTGGAGTCCCGGGATCGAGTCCCGCATCGGGCTCCCTGCTCGGCGGGGAGCCTGCTTCTCCCTCTGACCCTCCCCCCTCTCATGTGCTCTCTCTTTCTCATTCTCTCTCTCAAATAAATAAATAAAATCTTTAAAAAAAAAAAAAAAAAAAAAATAAAAAGGATGGTCACCATCTATGCTTCATAATTGTAAAACATTTTTTAGATCTATAAGCACCAATTAAAGAAGCCAATTAATCATTTTTTATTTGATCAATTTCTTTTCAATCATTTTTGTATTACCTTGGCCTTCTGCTTTTTCCCACTTACAAAATACATAAAGTACATTTTAGTGAACATCAAAAAGAGAAAATACTGTCACATGTTTTGTAAGGGAAAAAAGCATGCCTCAATTCTGCCATAAAACATGATGAAATGCTCTGTGTTGAATGAACTGCATGAGAACATCATAGTTCCTTTTCTGTCCTTAGAAATGATGGTCCACTGATTCAATATTGCTCACTAATTCTTGCATTTGAGGAAAGTCTTGTTAACATACAGTATTCATACAGTATTCTGAAGACATATAACCTGAGATTTCTATTTCAACTTCACCAACATTATTAGAATCTTACGTATGGCTATCTTGCTCTGCATTTATCTTATTACCTAGTAATTTTGAAAAGTCTTCTTTTGTTTGTGTCCTACTTATTGCCATTATAGATGGAAAGTTTTTTTTTTTAAATCAGAGTTCTTAATTCTGTTCAATGAGAATTTCAAACAAATTAACTAAAATGCTACAAAGAAGGTGACACCAGATTTCCCTTAAACGTTTTTGAAGATAGATGCAATCCTTTAGGCAATGTAGCAAGACAAACTGACCAATGATCCAAAGTTGGTCATTTATTTCGCTACTGTATCATTCTAGCAGGTGATTCTACCATTTTTCCATTTCCATATTACTTTCCTTTTTGGTAGAATAACTTGGCACACGGAGACTCCTGAACCTACCTTCTCCCACAAATACACCAAATTCATAGCTATACATGCAGAAATTCCCTCTCAAAGAAATTCAGAAAACTGAGTGAATCCTACATATTGGGCAAAAGAGAAAAAACCCACAGTGAAATGGGGAGAGGCAGAGACAAAATCTCATCATAAACCCCAACCCCAGCATGGCAACATATGGTTGGAAGGAACTTAAAACTCAATTCACTCTGGAAATTGAAGGATTTGGACTCCATATCTAATACTTTTGCTTTTAAGACTTCCACCTGAAGGACAGGCCCCCGAAACACCTACCTCTGAAAGCCAATGGAACTTGTCTCCAGGAGACCCGTAAGACTAAACAAACAAATAGTTTTGGGGCTTGTTAGGACTCACCCTGGCTATCCTTCCAGGGCTCAGCACTGAGGCAGCAGATTGAAATGACCATCCCCCCGTCTTTCCTGGAAAGAGGCCTATTTGCATATCTTAAACTGCAGCTCAGGGTCAGGCTCCTAATTTAACACAAAGCTAGAGGCTGGCTGCAATTTTCTCCAGAGACCAAGGCCAGTGGGTACCATCTTTGCACTCTCCCTTTGTCCTGCTCCAGGTTGTGAATCTCCCTGAGCAGAGGCACTTCTGCACACAAGATATGGGAAAGAAAGATCATCAAGTTTCCATAATAAATCTTATATTTATAAAAGGGCCCAATGGGCCCTTAGGGAAAAAGCAAGATAAAAGTTGTTTTATTGTTTTAAAAATACAGATTTTCTCTTTATTCATTGGAAGATCTTTTAAAAAGAATAAAAGTCATGAAATATAAATCCTTACATGTAAATAGAACTTTTAAAAACGAAACCGCAAAGATTTGAGTTCAAAGGAACCTGCTAGTGTTCCCAGGGTTAAATTTAAATACTTCCTGTTGATAAAGTTGAGTAAGTTCTTTATAGGTACTCTCAAGGGCAGTAATAAGCATACTTATCAAAACATGTGTCATTCAAATCTGCCTCCTCCTTAAAGTCCTGGTAGATATCTGGGACCTGAACTTAAGGTCCAGATTTTTAGTTGTTGAATTCCTGCCTAATGGAATTAAAATGCACTTCCTTAGGCTTTTCAAATTAAAAACGTTTACTAAAGTATTAGTATGTTGTCCTAAAATCTCATGGCTTTTAATATACTTATTCTAAATTTTCACATTCTTGTAGGCTTTATTACAATTTAATTTCCTAGTTTGTTGTTTGTTTTCCCTGTGATTTCAGATTGAGGTCATGGAAAAACTTTATTTTTAATTATATTTTTGTTGGCATTATACATTCTGCAAAGGTAAATTTTGGAATGCTTGACTAAAGATCCAGCAGTTAGCTGCAGGATTCTGGTGACTCCACACTATTCAGGGATAAAGTCCTGTTCATCCAAGGAAGTCCATCTGAGCTTAAAAAATAAACATCAGCTCTGCATGAGAAAGCATCAGTTTGGCTGAAGATAACTACATTTTTTTTTTTAAAGATTTTATTTATTTATTTGAGAGAGAGAATGAGATAGAGAGAGCATGAGAGGGGGAGGGACAGAGGGAGAAGCAGACTCCCTGCCAAGCAGGGAGCCCGATGCGGGACTCGATCCAGGGACTCCAGGATCATGACCTGAGCCGAAGGCAGTCGCTTAACCGACTGAGCCACCCAGGCGCCCAGATAACTACAATTTATTGATAGGGGTTTGAAAGCCTGTATTGGAGTAGCCATGTCAGAGTCAGGCTATTCAGGCAAAAGACTGGTACGTGAAAACCCCAGGACACGAACCACAGTTTACCAAATATACCTAATAGCAGTCACTGTTCTTACTTTTGATAGGTGATGATTAATATGATTGCAAGTGAAAACATTGGTTTTTGCTTCAGGGTATTTCTCTCTACAGCAAAGATTTCCCAGGTATTTGGATAAAGATCACACTTACTAAAATTGCAAAATAAAAAGTCCTTCTTGCTTTGCATATATTTACAAAGAGGTAACATGACATCCAAAAAGATGGAGAAACTCAGGTAGGTGAATTAGCAAGAATTTAACAAAACCTTTCGTATTTGAAGAGACTGCCATACACTACCCTCTTGGCAGGTCTTGGCTTTTATTATTTCTGGAAATTAATGACTTAGTCCTTTACCCACTTATTTTAGATTTAACAATATCAGCATAAGGGTTAAATATAGCAATTTTATCGGGTTGTCAGAAACACTTAGCCAGCTTGTCCAAAAACCTACACCTACAAGTCAGGTCCACATATGTCCTGGTTTGCCTAGGATGATCCTGGCTTATGACTCGTTTTTTGTTTTGTTTTGCTTTTTATGGTTTTTACAATTGTCTGCTTTTATGCTCAAAGAGTTCTGGAGTCCAAGAGAAATATTATATGGTCATTCTACACACAAGAATGTAAAAAGACTCATTCTCTTATCCCTTAGTCTTTAGTAACTCATTTTAACAATAAAAATGACTCTGGATGGAAATTAGAAAAACTCAGACCCTATAAACCCATGCCAGCAGTGGGAAAGTTCTCTTTTAGTGGAAGATATTGAGTTGGAGGATCCAGCAGACAGACACCTGTGAATCATTCAAAGGCCAAAGTCTGATTCCTTTATTGATTCTTCTATATCTAGTTCAGTGTTGGATAGGTAGAAACAGTAAACACTAGCAGATAGATTAAATTCTGTCTTGGCGGACAGGAGAATGACCATTCAATATCAGAATATATATTTGTGGTGATTTTAGGGAATGCCTCTCTGAAACACACATATACAAATAGGTTACTTAGACTTCATTTTGAATAGATTTTTTTAGTAAATAAAGAATGAATGATCTTGTCTCTGACGTTCTTTCAGGCAAAGTATGCCCTGTAGTTATTGACAATTGATTTGAAGGGAAAAAGAAAAAAAAAAACTAGTGTAAGAATGTATTTATACTGAAAAAAAGCTGTTTTTACAACCAGATTCACTGTAGAACATGTTCTAAAAATGAAGCTTTAGATTCTAGTTAAGACTATTTTTTTCTCAGTTAATTTTGTATTTCTCTAATTACCGTGGTGTTAATATTAAACAGACTTTTCCAGTCTATGCCAAGCATTTATTTGGGAGTAATTTCCATACCTGAATGAAAAAAAATTATGACGCAGAACTGCCAAAATGTATCATTAAGTCAGTGAATTCGAAACTAGGACACTGTATTCTGATGTGACTCAAGTGACAACTGGGGATGCTGTGGAAGCACAGGGGCTTTGGGGAGATCCGTTACATGACCTACACCTCACCCTAAAAAGGAAATAGGACAAATCTCAGTAGAAACACAGACTAAAGATGTAAAGCGCAATTAAAACAAAAACAGAAACAAAAACAAGACACCCACAAAGTATTTAAAATGGGCATGTAAAATAAGATCTGAAGCGAAATAGAGGTCAGAATACTAGACAATGATTAGTTATTGAAAGAGCTTATAGAAGGTAAGGAATGGTCACTCACCCTGAATGGTGGTCAGGCTTTTCCTTGACCCTGCCTTTCCACATGTAGTTTCCATCTTAGTGAGTAACACTACCATCCACCTGGTAACCTAAGCCATACCCTGAACTCATTTTTCTCTTCTTCGCCAGTCTTAGTCATACCCCCACCACCTTGCCCAAGATCAATGAAAGTGCCACCCTCATGCCAGCTTCCTGTTAATATAGGCTAATCCTAGAAGAGGGGCTGAGCATTTTGTTGGACAACCTATTAGGTAGGTGTGAGAGTTACCAGTTAATAATCGGTTACTTCTTTGGGCTGGAATCCAACATCCATTTCCTATTCTTTTTGTAATCATTCTACTGTTGTGCTAGGGAATGACCTTTTCACTACCGGATGATGATTTGGTCAATCAAGATTGAAAAAAAGACTGGAAAAGCTGATTATAGATTCATCCCACAATGGTAACCTACAGAAACTATTATTTCTTGCTACCTGAAAACCAGGTTCCACCCTCGTTCCTTCCTTGCTTCCTCAGCATCCAGTTATCCCTGTGAGCTCTATAAATCACCCCATGAAATTTCCTTTTGCTTAAATTAGCTTCAGTTTCCCTTGTTTGCTGTCCCAAATTCCTAACAGACACACCATGGATTCTCCCAGAGGCACTGACTGCATTCCTTGGACTCAGAGCATGCCTTACCGTTCCCAGCAACAAGAGCTGAGACGAGGATATTTTGCTTACAATGAAAATGAAGTAGCACAAAAAGATGGTATTAGACTCATCCTCTAATTCATTCTTATACATTTTTCCTTGTGATTAGTGTAGCTAGTAGTTAAAACTGTTGCTTGGACGCAAACAAAAATGCCAGAAAACTATTTTGCTGGATAGTAAAAAGCTACTGACTTTTATACCAGATTATTCTTACAGCAATTACACAGCTGATATGCAGAAGCCTTGAAGGTAGGTGGCCCTTGGGACAGCAAACAAGAAGTTTGAAATAAATGAAACTCAAACACCAGAATCATGTTGATGGTCAGCACTGCTCCTCCTGGCAAGAAAGCAGATTCTCCTCTTCCAAGAAACAATTTGCATGACACTTGCTGTAAACATTACTTTCCTCCTGGCCACATATTAATTGACTACCGAGGTGTCCAGAGTAAGGAGAGTAACAGCAAGCGCTTATTAAAAAAAAAAAAAAAAAGGAAAAAACCTTTCAAGGAAGCACAAAGTAATCACAAACATGATTGTCTTGATAATAATTAATGCCTGGGGGCTAGCTTGTAGCCTAAGTCAATAATGGTTATTTTTCCCCATCTCAAATCCATAAAATTCCAGACATGATTCTTTCTCCACACCCCTTGCCAGAAGAGCTAAAAGCAAGTCTGTGTCAAATTCTTGATTCCATATCTGTTGCAGACACAAGGCAAGAGATAAAACCTAATGAGTTTCTACAAACACAAACAATTTGTTAGCATTGACTGGTCACTTCAGTGAAAGAACCAGTCAATTTAATCAAATTGGCCAAACTGGCCTTAAGCTGAAGTGACAAATGGATGCAGTCAAAATAATCAAACTAAATAAATAGACTGGGTGTGTTCACTTCAATATCCTTATTATGGTTCCGAATCTTAACGTGTTTGCTAATAAGCACTAGCCCCTGCTGAGTGAAAAACAAAAACACAAAACATTAGTTTTGGGGAACACAAAGCAAGATGCCTGCTCACCCCAGTGGTCATAGCCAATCATCTGAATGAGCAAAACAGGTAGGCAAATGGAATAAACCTTTCCCCCTACGTCTTGACTGAGGGCATGCCCAGGAGTGCTACACCAGATTTTTTAATCATTGGCATGTGAAGAATCCAGAAGAGACATTGCCCCTAGCCACAGTATAATTGGTTATATACATACAGCATAAACATACGTTTACTGGACAGCGGACACAGGAATACTGAATTAGAAAACATACCCAAGTGACTCCACCAGGACTCTAAGAAGAATAGACAGCAGAGAGGGCTTTCTAAAGCCCCAGACAATCATGGTAATTCACTTCCAACTGGTGCCCTGCTGGCATTCTTCCTAAGCAGACAGGGGAGAGCGGCTGCATCTCTCAGATAACAAGGTAATTAATGTTAAAAGGGAGACCATATTGAGGAGGGTCAGTTGTAGCTTCAGAATTGTAAAAAGGTAGAATTAAAGAGCCTATTTCCATTTGGCTCAAACTTTTTTTTCTGAGGCTTATTTTAAAAAGATTCGAAAAGGCAGGGCTAGAGACGTGAATAAACAAAAGCTATTACAGGAAAATGAAATTCCTTTCCTCTTAGCCTCTTTCCATTTCAGAACTTTTCTGAAGCCCCAGCGGCATTTCATAACCCAACCTTCCAAAATTAGTTTCATCTACTTAAAAAAGAATCCCATCACAGAATTTGTTCACAAACACCTTTAGAGGTGATGCCATCCTTTCAATGAACTAAGGATCTGCCTCACCCTCCCACCTTGATTCTCCTCATTGCAGGTAAATACGTAATCACTATTTGTTAATTGCTCAAACTCCACGGACAGGGAGTACAATTATTGTAGCATGACATCTGGAGGAATTTTACCATCAGAAGATGGTGATGAGCTTGCAGAGGGTTATATGGGAGGATTATACAAGACTTACATGTCCCACATTAAAAGGAAAGACTAAGAAATTTATTTTTTTAAAGATTTTTATTTATCTGGGGCACCTGGGTGGGCAGTCGGTTAAGTGTCTGAATCCTGGTTTCAGCCCAGGTTGTGATCTCAGTGTCGTGAGATCAAGCCCCACGTTAGGCTCATGCTCAGCGAGGAGGAGTCCGCTTGATCTTCTCTCCCCCTTTCCTTTTGCCACTCTTGCTCATGCGCTCTCTCTCTCAAATAAATATCTTTTTTTTAAATTTAACTTTTTTAAAGATTTATTTATTAGAGAGAGAGAGAGACAGAGAGGGAGAGAGAGAGCATGAAGGAGTAGAGAAAGAGGGACGGGCGACTCCATGCTGAGTGTGGAGCCCAACACGGGACTCAACCCCACCACCCTAAGATCACAACCTGAGCCGAAATCAAAAGTCCAACATTTAACTGACTGAGCCACTCAGCACACCAAGATTAGGAGAAATTTAATACCGCTTTTAAATCCATGATATTTCCTAATAAATGACAATAGCAAATCTTGTCTTTAAATATCAAAGGAAATGTGTAGCCTTACACAAAGGCTAAAAGAAATAAATCAAACCACAAGAAATATTAGTTAGGTTTACTCAGAGAAGCTGTAATCCTAAAAACGTAATAGCTAACGTGTACTAAATACTCTCTGCTAGATACTAGGCTTAGTGTTTTAATATGTATTAGTACATTTACTAAATAAATAAAAATATGTATTAGTACATTTAAACTTCATAACAACCTTAAGAGGTAGTTATAGTTGTTATCTTCATTGTTTTAAGATGAGAAAACTGAGGCACAGAAAGTTGAAATTGACAAAGGTAACACAGTTAATAAGCTGAAGAGCTAAGGTTTGAACTCAGAAAATCTAGGGGCGCCTGGGTGGCTCAGTCGTTAAGCGTCTGCCTTCGGCTCAGGTCATGATCCCAGGATCCTGGGATCGGGCCCCACATCGGGCTCTCTGCTAGGTGGGAAGCCTGCTTCTCCCTCTCCCACTTGCCCTGCTTGTGTTCCCTCTCTCACTGTGTCTCTCTCTGTCAAATAAATAAATAAAATCTTAAAAAATAAAAAATGAACTCAGAAAATCTAGCTCCTTGATCCAAACTCTTAATCTATACATACAGTAGCCCTTAAAATAAAATATCCGGGGGCGCCTGGGTGGCTCAGTTGGTTAAGCGACTGCCTTCGGCTCAGGTCATGATCCTGGAGTCCCGGGATCGAGTCCCGCATCGGGCTCCCTGTTCAGCAGGGAGTCTGCTTCTCCCTCTGACCCTCCCCCCTCTCATGCTCTCTCTATCTCATTCTCTCTCTCAAATAAATAAATAAAATCTTTAAAAAAAAAAAATAAATAAAAAAATAAAATAAAATATCCGGATATCTGTGCAAGGGAAATACTATACATAGTTTTGAATACAATGTTGGAGCAGCAGGGTAACCCTCCAAGGACTGCTAGTATTAATGGTAGAAGAAAATAGAGTAGGAGTGTACAACTTCTTCATAGCATATATATGTGTATATATATATATATATATATATATAAAAGCCTACATTTTTTAAAACACATTTTTGATACTATTTACTTATATATGTATATGTACCACACTCCTATACTTAGTACTTAGTGGCAAAATATATATCCAGAAACAACACCCATTACAGATTTTTTTAAAGCTTTAATTTCTTTATATTTACCTATGATGCCTGCATTTTTTAAAATAAGTATGCATGTGTTACTTTTTTAATCATAAATTTAATTGATCAGTTTGGATTTGGAGAAAGCTCTCTTGAATGATATTACTTTATGATAAGTCTTAACAAGCTTCTAGAGACTGTATGTATAACACCAACTAGAATCTTATGTCCACAGTCATGATAGGACGATTGAATGGTCTCATTAAAATCCTGGTAGATAGAGAACAAGTCTGAACTTTGGAAATTTGGATTCAAACTGAAATGCACAGTTAGCTAAAATCTATGACATTGGTTATTTCTTAAAATATTTAACACGTTAAATAACTGTGGTAGGCGATATAGCCCCCAGCCATCCTTCCAATCTCTTGGCCCTCCTGCATCTGTAAGCACACACAGCCCACCACCAATTCCAGAACAGCAAAGCGGCAAAGGAAAATAAAAGGAAGTAGTCACAAGAAGTCTCTGAATATTTTATAGTTTTCAGAGACCAACTATCATTTTGACCAAAGCCAAACAGCTCACAACTCCTAAAACAGAGGTATGCCACAAACACAGGAAAAGGACAGTCCTGATTCTCATGCAAAGGAAGTCCACACAGAGCATTTTCACCCAGGAGACAGTCTGCCTCATTAACCTTTAGGTGATGGCAACTGAGGGAGACAGCAGAAAAAAAGGGGTTGGTACAGCTCAAGGAGAGATGACAACAAGTCAGAAGATGGGTTGTGACAGGGACGATCTCCAAAGGAAAGAAAAAAACATGGCAATCAGCAACGCAAATGGAAAGTGACAGGAAGAAACTGTTTGGGACTGTAAATTAGCTCAGTGGGAAAAGAAGTGGAACATGCATTGGAGTGAAACCACTGAATTATGGGACTATGCCCCCAGAACCCTTAGCATAGCAATATTGTCTCCTAGCCAACAGAGCAGGACTAGATTTATTATATATACACATCCTCCTGCCTTCTTCATCCTGTTCTCAGAGAAGCAGCGAAGTCAATTGCGACTAGAAAATTAACCAGCTCTTTCCTTTTTTGCCTCTTCTTTGCTTCCCAAATTAGTGAGAAAATGTAAATGTGAATTTTCCCTCTGTGGCTGGCTCATCACAGATGGTGACACATTAGAAAATCCTGGTGAGAAAACTGAATTCCAGTTTTCTTCTCTCCATCGAGGCTGCTGTCCCTTTGAGTGTGCTAACGGACCCTCTCCTATTCAGAGTCGAGTACATTTACTTTTAACTCTTTTCTAAAGTCATTTAAAATGAAGAACCCTGACGATGTAAATGTCTCCACTGATTCCCTGTGTTTGATCCTCAGGTGTTTCACTTTGTATTTCCCCTATAGGCATTCTTAATAGATTGTCTGTGGAAGGCCCCCTGACTCTGAAATCTAGGTCACCAACGGATTGCTCCTTGCTTAGCATCCACTTTCTTTTTTGTTTCTAGGGACAGCCCTAGTCCACTTCAAATTAAAGATATTTAACACATCTCTAAATACTGTGAAATATCGCAGACTTCTACAATCGAGTTCAATGGGAGCACATCAGCTCACACTTCCTGAATGTTGGACAGCAAGAGCTGTGACCACTCTACACTATACCCCATGCAGTCTAGCCTTTCAATGAGTACCCAAATAAACACTTAACATGCTGTGTGTTCAGTGCCACTCTGCATGCATTACTCGCTTCATAACAGATGCTTAAAGATGAAGAACAATAGTAGTTGGGAAGTAGGTTTGCTTGGATAAAGACTGTAAAACAGGCTTTTTTTTTTTTTAATGCAGGTTTTGAATCGAATACATATATACAAAGTAAAAAACAAAACCTAGGGATCCTTTAAAACCTTAAAGTACTGCTGTGTCTAGAATAAAATGGCTGCTTTGTAACAAAGCACAGGGGGATGAGGTAATGAGAGGGCATGGTAAGACACTTTTTTTTTTTTTTAAAGATTTTATTTATTTATCTGACAGAGAGAGTGATAGTGAGAGCAGGAACACAAGCAAAGGGAGTGGGAGAGGCAGAAGCAGGCTTCCCGCTGAGCAGGGAGCCCGATGCGGGGCTCGATCCCAGGACCCTGGGATCATGACCCGAGCCAAAGGCAGACGCTTAATGACTGAGCCACCCAGGCGCCCCAAGACACTCTTGAATATGCATTTTAAGCCCCTATGCTAGATGAAATTTTCCCTCCATGGAGAAAATGAGTCATTTGCAGGGTTTAGACAGATATTCATTAATTAGGAAAGTCTGAGAGAAAAGTTAGCATGAGTATGGTGTGGAAATCCATCACCTCATCATCCACCACATCTCAGATGGGCAACAGCAGGAGCTAAAATGCAAGAATATACAGAAGACTTGAACTACTTTCTCCAGCTCACTCCAATCTCCTTCAAGAGAGAAGGAAGTATGACATTCTGAGATTCAATGTCCACACTCTTCAGGTGAGGGGAAGTTTTGAGACAGAGATGAGAAACTATTGACCTCCCTTGAGTTTCACTTCAAGGTGTCCCATTAGGGGATCATTTCTGCAATTTTCTTGTCTGAGAGATGTAAGAGAAAATATCAGACAGCCTATGTGAGTTTTCACAAATTTGGGGGAGATTTTCCCAGATGAGTGAGAAGTGCTACCTGAAAGAGGAGGGGCTTCACACCATCCCAGCAGGCAGGAGCAGGAAGCTGAATGAGGAGATGGAACAAGGCAGGGAGTGTATTTCAGTGCAGAGGAGAGCTTAGGTGGAGGTGATGTACAGAGCACCAGGTGACATTCACACTCATTACTAGTATTATCTGTAGGAGGAACTGACAATCCCAGAGCTTGGAAGTGACCACAGCAGGGACACTGCTGGATGCAACTGTTCACTGGGAAATATAAAGCCTTGAGCAAGACTGAAGACTCAAAGAGAATAGTGTTTTCAAAAAGGAGGGGATGCATTTATTTCAGATCTATGAACTGTGGCCTTGTAGAATCAAATACCTCAGAGACTAAATATTAAAGCTAACTATTGAATATTTTTATAAAAAATGCTGGCACAGTTGTCTTGGCTCCAATGAGGAAAACTGATATAGTTTCTAATGAAAATAAGACTTTTAACCTAGAGAAAATAATTAGTAGCAGTACATAAAAATATTTAAAATTGTCTTTTTAGCATATTATCTTTAATATTGTGTTGTCCATTTCAGTAGGAAAATAAATATCTGTAAAACCTACAATTATTTAAAAATAGTTCTTTGTAGTTTCAGAATATGGACTTCTAAAAAAAAAAGCAAAACAGAAAGAGATGATCTGTATTCTTATAAATGCTTTAAAGTAAACTATATGGAAATTTTAAAAGTTAAGCCTAAGATAAAAAATACAGAATATTGAAATTTTAAACTTAGTTTAATAATTAAAATTCTGAAAGGACAAAATATGGCTCAATTTCAGCAAATAATATTGTTTAAAAATATTGTTTAGTAATTTCTAAAAAGAATGTATTATTAAGCCTCATAAGAATCAATAAAATCAATCAACCAATAAAAGTAACAAGGTCAACAATATCAGGTTTTATTTCACAAAAATTCAGAGTAGATAATAAATATATATACCTTTTAGGGTTGGTGAAAAATAGGAAAATAACCATCACATTAAATCCAGGAAGAAACAAAACATAGGTCTACAATCCCTTATCTGAAACCTGGAAGCCACTGGAATTTGCATATATCATATATTATGTAAACTTTCCATCCATACTCTTTAACAATGTTTCTCAATATTCACACCAAATGGGATAAATAAGAGTATCAATGGTAATATTAGTACAGTCAAGTTTAGTCACCAAATGTGATTTGGTGCCAAACCAATGGGGGGAAAAAAGTATTGTTTGTTGTTTTCATCGTTTACTACATCATAGAATTGTAGAAACAGGGTTATGTACCTGTATTTAATATGCACACACAAATCTAAGAACTTCATTGACAATAAACTTTTACGGTCTTTGAACAGCAATTCCACTAGCTATGATAATTTAACTGGAATGTGAAAGACTAGAGTCTATGTTGTGCTGACTTGCAGAGAGGACTCTACAGCCAATGATGCTCTGCAGAAATTCCTATGTGCCAAAAGGAGCATGACTGAATTCAGAATGTTAACAGAAAGAGATTTATGAATAGTGTTGAGATAGAATTTCAAGTGATGTAAATAAGTTATTAGTGTTAAAATTTTAATCACTTCATTATGTTATTGAGACACTGAGTACATCCATTGTAGAGCTTTTCATTCCTGTATCCTGCAGGCAGGAATCACAGTGGACAATACATACTTTAAAAGGTCTCCTTGATTTCAGGAGGAGTCTTGTGATGGTGAACATGGTTACCATAAGGCGGCACGGCCTGAATAGCAATCAGAATGATAGGACCATTAGACTTCTTTTGTAATAGCTTACTGATTTTGGTATCTCTAGGACTGAAGTAGATAGGCAATTGAGTCAAAACCCTACTTGAAATGTATAACAACAAAAATCATAGGTCGGTGAACAAAAGGCTAACATGAATCAACACAACAAATAGTCATGATCTTTCATTCAATGCCCAGACCTGAGTCAGTCTATATACTAGGAGTCCCTTTTTATTTATTTATGTATGTATTTATTTATTTTTTTTTTAAGATTTTATTTATTTATTTGACAGAGAGAGACACAGCGAGAGAGGGAACACAAGCAGGGGGAGTGGGAGAGGGAGTAGCAGGCTTCCTGCTGAGCAGGAAGCCCGATGCGGGGCTCAATCCCAGAACCCTGGGATCATGACCTGAGCCGAAGGCAGGTGCTTAACAGCTGAGCCACCCAGGCGCCCCAAGGAGTCCCTTTTTAAAAAGGACTGTGTCACCTTAAGACTGACAGTTCTACAAGTATATATTTCTGGATACTTCCCCTAAGGGACCTGAAATCATTTACGGTGTAACTGAACTGGAGAAAAGAAATGAGATTACTAGATACTGGGTTGACATGATGATACTCTCTGGGCACTGTGGTTTGAATGTCAGGTGATAAATGGAGTTTTGGTCCAGGTCTGTCTTTGCTTTCCCACTTTTCAGAAGGCAAAGTTGAAATAGACATGCTTAGCAACTGATAGAATAATTAGATATGTTTATTCAAATAATCATACTTTTATTTTTGTGACACCAAATAGTGTAGTTTGAAGTTATTACTTAAGAAGTTAACCCGGGGGGGCGCCTGGGTGGCTCAGTCGTTAAGCGTCTGCCTTCAGCTCAGGTCATGATCCCAGGGTCCTGGGTTTGAGCCCCACATCAGGCTCCCTGCTCAGCGGGAAGCCTGCTTCTCCCTCTCCCACTCCCCTGCTTGTGTTCCCTCTCTCGCTGTGTCTCTCTCTGTCAAATAAATAAAATCTTTTAAAAAAAAAAATAAAAATAAATAAAAAAGAAAAAAAGAAGTTAACCCGGAATTTTAAGAAGTTAATCTTCACATGTGAAGAGTTATCCATCCTCATTTTATCATATAATTGATATATAGAGGAGCAACATTTGCCACCCCAAAATGTATTCCTTTGACATTTGGATTGTTTTAGGTAGAATATTTTTAAGAAATCAAAGGTTCAACAAGTGTTTTTCATTCGCATCCCCACTAATTACATAAAAGAATTTAGATAGCTCCCATCTTGAAAGAGGTTCTCTAAAGAGACTATGGTGTAACACGAACTAGGTGTTGTAGACAGGGAGGAACCAAGCAAAATTTCCTCTGTATGACCCACTGTTCTTGGATGGTCAAGCAAAGATTTGTTTATCCAACATTTACATTTTCCATTCTCCTCTTGAACTTCCTTTCTTTCCGTTGAAACCCCACATTCCCGCCCCTTTCTCTTTTGTCCAAAATGACAAAAATAATTCATTTTGTCTGTTTTCAAAATCATTCATGTTTATTTGGATTTCCCCTACATAGTTAAATTAGATTTTTCTCCTGTTAATCAGTCTCATGTCAACTTGATTCTTAGACCAGCCAGAAGAATCTTGAAAGATAAAGCCTTACATCCCCAACAATCAAAAGACTGTAAAGTTTGATTTATGAGGTTCTGCTAATTTTCTTTGACAGCAAAGACATATGTAAAGATAATTCCTTAATACTATCAAATATAATTTTATTCAAAGAGCTTCCCAACCAAGGTGCTGCAGAAAGAATCTTGGTTTTAATTTGATAATTGTAACTCTTTTGTTGTGATTAAAAGTTCTCTTCACCACCTCTCACCTTAGAGCAGAGAATGGAATATATATATAATTAGATTTATTTTAGATAAATAAATTTGCAAATATAAGGAGTATATTTTATATGCAATATATAGAGGTCATATAATACAGCTAAAATAATAAGAATACAATTAAATCAATCTTGACAAAATCAGTATGAATTAGGCCCTCTTACTCTCCCCTTTTTAGAGATGAGGAAATTGAGGCACAAACTGATTTAGTAATTTCCCCAAGATCACGCAGCTAGTAATTGGGGCCAGTATTCCAACTTCACAGTTTGGCCCCAGTGTCCATGATCCTAGTTGTTATTCTACTTATAAGAACTTAGAGCTAAGAGAAATATGATGATATGAGTTCTTTGCTGCTATACTGAATTTTCCTGATCAGAATAAGGAGAAGGTGTTTTCAGAACCAGCTAGTAAAAACAGAATAAGGACAAAGCATTTCTCACACAAGTAAGAACAGCCAAAAATACTATGCATGCCCCACTCTTGGTTGTCCTGGTTATAAGGACTTTACCTAACAATACCAAGATTATAATATGAAAAATCACATATGCAAAGGAAAGGATGTAAATAGTAGTGAGAGGTGGTAATCTGTGTTTTAGCTAGCTCTACATTTGGGGAAGGTCTAGACAGGGACTTTTGCAGTGGACAACAGATAAATGTTCAGACTTGTATTATAAAGAGAAGGCATTGTATTAAGTCTTCCAAGACTTGGAAGAAGCTTTAGTGTAGACTAAAAATTGTGGATCTATTTCTTCTTGTGACGCTTGGCTGAGAAACATGGTAACTGTAGAACCTGGTACTTTTTTTTTTTTTTTTTTTTATTTGACCTTTTACTAAAGTCAAGGAGAGTTGAGCCCACTCTGAGGGGCTAATGGGAAGAGAAAAACAGATTTTGTTGTTTTTATTGTGTTACATAGAAAATCCTGAATATGACACTATGGGTTTGTTTCGAGTGACAAAACCAGTTTAAACTACTTAATGCCAATATAGTGGTAAATGCAACTAAGAATTCCGAAATGTCTAGATACAGGTTTCAACCTGTGTAGTCATGATTCTCTTTTCTAATTCCTACTTTCCGGAGTGTTTGTTGGTTCATTCTTAAAACTCCTCACATAGTGCAAAAAAAAAAAAAAAAAAGAAAAAAAAGAAAAAATCAACATCAAGAGCTCTAGCTTAGTATATAAAGAAAACATTTTTTCTCCTCTTGGTCCCATGCATTCATAAAACATACACACACACACCCTCCGAATAGCTGTTTATCTGTCCCATCTCTAGAGCTTGACCAATTAATTACTTGATCAGGAGAAGGTGGGAGAATAATCTGATTTGGCAAATTTGGGTTACATCCCTATAGGTGATACTAGGGCTTGAGGCTGGCCTCAGTCGGAAATGTTGAAAAAGTATGGGAGAGGAGTGTTTACTTAAAGAAACCCTGGACTTCCATAGTATTTATAAATGTATAATTAGGTTTCTTTTCCTTTCTCTTCAATATTCTATTTCCTTTCCAATGTTCCAAAGCTTGCAACTTATGTCCAAGATTAGAGCATTCAGATACGTGAATTTAAAAAAAAAAAAATGGATTTAAATGTATATAACTGAAGGAGTTCAAGGTATTATTCATTAGAGAAAACTAAAGATTACATTTAATTAAAAAATCACTAAGATTTTCCTTTTAGAGGATTTGTTTAATAAAGTATAGCATTATAAAAATTTAAAAATATGTATTAACTTAGACCAAAAGAAACATTTTCTTAAAAAATAAAACCCATCCTTTTTTTAAATTTTATTTTATCATGTTATGTTAATCACCATACATTACATCATTAGTTTTTGATATAGCGTTCCATGATGCAGTGTTTGCATATAACACCCAGTGCTCTATTCAGTACGTGCCCTCTTTAATACCCATCACCAGGCTAACCCCTCCACCAAACTCCTCCCCTCTAGAACCCTCAGTTTGTTTCTCAGAGTCCATAGTCTCTCATGGTTCTTCTCCCCCTCCGATTTTCCCGTGCTTCATTTTTCCCTTCCTGCTAACTTTTTTTTTTTTTTTTAACATATAATGTATCCTTTGTTTCAGAGGTACAGGTCTGTGATTCATCAGTCTTAGACAATTCACAACGCTCACCATAGCACATACCCTCCTCAATGTCTGTCACCCAGCCACCCCCCCCACCACTTCAGAAACCCTGTTTGTTTCCTGAGATTAAGAATTCCTCATATCAGTGAGGTCATATGATACATTTCTTTCTCTGATTGACTTATTTCGCTCAGCATAATACCCTCCAGTTCTATCCATGTCATTGCAAATGGCAAGATCTCATTCCTTTTGATGGCTGCATAATATTCCATTGTATATATACCACTTCTTCTTTATCCATTCATCTGTTAATGGACATCTTGGCTCTTTCCATAGTTTGGCTATTTTGGACATTGCTGCTATAAACATCGGGGTACACGTACCCCTTTGGATCCCTACATCTGTATCTTTGGGGTAAATACACAGTAGTGCAATTGCTGGATTGTATGGTAGCTCTATTTTCAACTTTTTGAGGAACCTCCACATTGTTTTCCAGAGTGGCTGCACCAGCTTGCATTCCCACCAACAGTGTAGGAGGGTTCCCCTTTCTCCGCATCCCTGCCAACATCTGTCATTTCCTGACTTGTTAATTTTAGCCATTCTGACTGGTGTGAGGTGATAGCTCATTGAGGTTTTGATTTGGATTTCCCTGATGCCGAGCGATGTTGAGCATTTTTCATGTGTCTGTTGGCCATTTGGATGTCTTCTTTGGAAAAATGTCTGTTCATGTCTTCTGCCCATTTCTTGATTGGATCATTTTCTTTGGGTGTTGAGTTTGATAAGTTCTTTATAGATTTTGGATACTAGCCCTTTATCTGATAGGGCATTTGCAAATATCTTCTCCCATTCTGTCAGTTGTCTTTTGGTTTTGTTGACTGTTTCTTTTGCTGTGCAAAAGCTTTTTATCTTGATGAAGTCCCAATAGTACATTTTTGTCCTTGCTTCCCTTGCCTTTGGTAATGTTTTTAGGAAGAATTTGCTGTGGCTGAGGTTGAAGAGGTTGCTGCCTGTGTTCTCCTTTAGGATTTTGATGGACTCCTGTCTCATATTTAGATCTTTCAACCATTTTGAGTCTATTTTTGTGTGTGGTGTACGGAAATGGTCCAGTTTCATTCTTCTGCATGTGGCTGTCCAATTTTCCCAACATCATTTGTTGAAGAGACTGTCTTTTTTCCATTGGACGTTCTTTCCTGCTTTGTCGAAGATTAGTTGACCATAGAGCTGAGGGTCCATTTCTGGGCTCTCTATTCTGTTCCATTGATCTATGTGTCTGTTTTTGTGCCAGTACCATACTGTCTTGATCATCCCAATCAAAAGACACAGGGTATCAGATTGGATAAAAAAACAAGACCTGTTGATATGCTGTCTGCAAGAGACTCATTTTAGATCCACAGATAGCCCCAGATTGAAAGTGAGAGGGTGGAAAACCATTTGCCATGCCAATGGACACCAAAAGAAAGCTGGAGTGTTAATCCTTATATCAGACAAATTAGATTTTAAACCAAAGACTATAATAAGAGATGAGGAAGGACACTATATCATACTTGAAGGGTCTATCCAACAAGAAGATCTAACAATTGCAATTATCCATGCCCCTAACATGGGAGCAGCCAATTATATAAGCCAATTAATAACAAAAGCAAAGAAACACATCAACAACAATACAATAATAGTGGGGGGCTTTAACAACCCCCTCACTGAAATGGATAGATTATCTAAGCAAAAGATGAACAAGGAAATAAAGACTTTAAATGACACACTGGACCAAATGGACTTCACAGATCTATTCGGAACATTCCATTCCAAAGCAACAGAATACACGTTCTTCTCTAGTGCCCATGGAACATTCTCCAGAATAGATCACATCCTAGGTCACAAATCAGGTCTCAACTGGTACCAAACGATTGGGATCATTCTCTGCATATTTTCAGACCACAATGCTTTGAAACTAGAACTCAATCACAAGAGGAATGTCAGAAAAAACTCAAATACATGGAGACTAAAGAACATCCTACTGAAGAATGAATGGGTCAACCAGGAAATTAAAGGAGAATTTAAAAAAAATCATGGAAACAAATGAAAATGAAAACACAACTGTTCCAAATCTTTGGGATGCAGCAAAAGCAGTCCTAAGAGGAAAGTATATAGCAATACAAGCCTTTCTCAAGAAACAAGAAAAGTCTCAAATACACAACCTAACCCTACACCTAAAGGAGCTGGAGAAAGAACAGCAAATAAAGCCTAAACCCAGCAGGAGAAGAGAAATAATAAAGATCAGAGCAGAAATCAATGAAACAGAAAACAAAAGAACAGTAGAACAGATCAATGAAACTAGGAGCTGGTTCTTTGCAAGAATAAGATTGATAAACCCCTGGCCAGACTATCAAAAAGAAAAATGACCCAAATAAATAAAATCATGAATGAAAGAGGAGAGATCACAACCAACACCAAAGAAATACAAACAATTATAAGAACATATTATGAGCAACTATATGTCAGCAAATTAGATAATCTGGAAGAAATGGATGCATTCCCAGAGATGTATCAACTACCAAAACTGAACCAGGAAGAAATAGAAAACCTGAACAGACCTATAACCACTAAGGAAATTGAAGCAGTCATCAAATATCTCCCAACAAACAAAAGCCCAGGGCCAGATGGCTTCCCAAGGGAATTCTACCAAACATTTAAAGAATTAATACCTATTCTTCTGAAACTATTCCAAAAAATAGAAATGGAAGGAAAACTTCCTAACTCATTTTTTGAGGGCAGCATTACCTTGATCCCAAAACCAGACAAAGACCCCATCAAAAAAGAGAATTACAGACCAATATCCCTGATGAACATGGATGCAAAAATTCTCACCAAAATACTAGCCAATAGGATCCAACAGTACATTAAAAGGATTATTCACGGGAGGGGGGTGGGAGGATGGGTTAGCCTGGTGGTGGGTATTGAGGAGGGCACATTCTGCATGGAGCACTGGGTGTTATGCACAAACAATGAATCATGGAACACTTCATCTAAAACTAATGATGTAATGTATGGGGATTAAAATAAGAATAAAAAAAATTAAAACTCAAAAAAAAAAAAAAAAAGGATTATTCACCACAACCAAGTGGGATTTATCTCTGGGCTGCAAGGTTGGTTCAACATCTGCAAATCAATGTGATACAATACATTAATAAAAGAAAGAACAAGAACCATATGATCCTCTCAATAGATGCAGAAAAAGCATTTGACAAAGGACAGCATCCTTTGTTTATCAAAACTCTTCAGAGTATAGGGATCGAGGGTACATACCTCAATATCATAAAAGCCATCTATGAAAAACCCACAGCGAATATCATTCTCAATGGGGAAAAACTGAGAGCTTTCCCCCTAAGGTCAGGAACACGGCAGGGATGTCCACTACCACCACTGCTATTCAACATAGCACTAGAAGTCCTAACCACAGCGATCAGACAACAAAAAGAAATAAAAGGCATCCGAATAAGCAAAGAAGAAGTCAAACTCTCACTCTTTGCAGATGATAGGATACTTTATGTGGAAAACCCAAAAGACTCCACCCCCAAACTGCTAGAACTCATACAGGAATTCAGTAGTGGCAGGTTATAAAATCAATGCACAGAAATCAGTGGCATTTCTATACACCAACAACAAGACAGAAGAAAGAGAAATTAAGGAGTCGATCCCATTTACAACTGCACCCGAAACCATAAGATACCTTGGAATAAATCTAATCAAAGAGACAAAGAATCTGTACTCAGGAAACTAGAGAATACTCATAACAGAAATTGAGGAAGACACAAAGAAATGGAAAAACGTCCATGCTCATGGATTGGAAGAACAAATATTGTGAAGATGTCAATGCTACCTAGAGCAATCTACACATTCAATGCAATCACCATCAAAATACCATCCACTTTTTTCAAAGAAATGAACAAATAATCCTAAAATTTGTATGGAACCAGAAAAGACCCTGAATAACCAGAGGAATGTTGGAAAAGAAAAGCAAAGCTGGTGGCATCACAATTCCAGACTTCATGCTCTATTACAAAACCCACCTTTCTAAAGGAACTTTCTGTAAAATTTTAAAAGCTATGCTCTCCTACCACACATCTTGCAAGACTCAAAGTAGGCTGCAGAAGCTGAATTTTGCCACTGGTAGCTCTGTGTATTTTTGTGTTGAAGAGAATGATATTCAAACTAGAAATAGAAATTTAGTCTCAGTCACCTACATTTCAGTATTTACTTCGTGTCATACTTCCCAAGCACCCTTCATTAAAGTCATAAGCATTGACCTGTAGATTCAAAATTCACCTCTAAAATACTGGATATTTGCCCACTTCCAATTTTTCACATTCTCTAAGATTTTAGAGAAAATTGAGAATGATATCCAAACTCATTAATTTGATATGAATAACTTATTTAATGTAATTATATTCTGTCTAAAAAATTTCCCTTGCCTTGTACTTCTGTTTTCTAATATTAATACTATTTCTGATTATAAATGTTTACATGTTATATATACATTACATAAAAATTTTAAAAAGGTTTGAAGAGACAAAAAAAAAAAACTTTCCCTATTATCACTTAGAGAAGATCTCTGATAATATTTTGGTGATTTTTTTCTTCATATATACATACATTTTGAACAGTTAAAACCACATTAATAAACTTTTTAGTGCAAGTATTCTCTCATGTAATTAAGTCTTTTTTTCAATTATTTCATTTCACCACAAGAATCTATAATAAATTTTTGTTGTTTTTTTCCCGGTCTCCTAAATACACATTCATGGTTCTGTTTCTGGACTCTATTTTCCAATGGTTTATTAGTCTATTTTTTTTTTTTTTTCCTCCTTGGATACAACTGTGGCCATTATTTTTATATTTTTTTATTTTTATTTTTTAAAATTTTTTTTTGACAGTGTTTTTTTCCCTTTGGATAGTGGGATGATAAGCAATGTTTATTTTCTCCCTTGTATTTTCTTAATTTTTTTCTACAGTATTAATTTCACTAAAAAATAATAGATATGTCCATTACACAAAAATATAAGGAGGGTCTGTCTTGTTATTATGTTAATCACCATACATTACATAATTAGTTTTTGATGTAGTGTTCCATGATTCATTGTTTGTGCATAACACCCAGTGCAGAGCCAAGATGTCCATCCACAGATGAATGGATAAAGAAGATGTGGTGTGTATACACACACACACACACACACACACACACACACACACAGTGGAATATTATGCAGCCATCAAAAGGAATGAAATCTTGCCATTTGCAATGACATGGATGGAACTGGAGGGTGTTATGCTGAGCGAAGTAAGTCAATCAGAGAAAGACATGTATCATATGATCTCACTGATATGAGGAATTCTTAATCTCAGGAAACAAACTGAGGGTTGTTGGAGTGGTGGGGGTGGGAGGGATGGGGTGGCTGGGTGATAGACATTGGGGAGTGTATGTGCTATGGTGAGAGCTGTGAATTGTGTAAGACTGTTCAATCACACCTCTGAAACATAATACATTATATGTTAAAAAAAAAAAAAAGAAGATAGCAGGAGGGGAAGAATGAAAGAGGGGAAATCAGAGGGGGAGATGAACCATGAGAGATGATGGACTCTGAAAAACAAACTGAGGGTTCTAGAGGGGAGGGGGTTGGGAGGATGGGTTAGCCTGCTGATGGGTATTAAAGAGGGCACGTTCTGCATGGATCACTGTTTATTAGTCTATTCTTAAACTAATACCAATCATTCTAGTTTTACAATAAGTCTTGATCCCTTCTAGAGTGAGTCCTGCCCACTGTGCTTCTTTTGAATGGCTTAGCAATTGCATTTCCTTATGAATTTTATAATTAGCTTGTCAATTTCCAGACAAATACATCCCCACACAAATCTGTGAGGATTTTCACTGGTATTTTACTGAATTTATCAGTCAATTTGAGGATAAGATCTTCAAGTTTTCTCCATTCCCTTTGCCTCTTTTTATCTCAATATACTTCAAACCATGATCATCCTACATTCTCCATTGATGTCTTTTTTTAAGCTTCTCTTAATATTGTTTCATTGTCTTGAACATCTTTCATTAGATTTGGTTCTACTTGATTTAATAGGTTACTGTATAGAGTATTTTAAAGTTTCTTTTATGTTTATTGCTGCTGTAAAATTATTCATTCCTGTACTGTGGAACATTTGTTCGTTTTTAAGTTGAATGTGTGTATGTGTGGTGTGTGTGTGTGTACATGTGCAAGTGATTTCTCTTCATCCTTTAGCACTTCACTGTTGCAGTTAAAAAATGTTATTTTTATAGGTGAAAATCCAATTTTATTATCTTAATTTTCATTTCTTTATTAGGGAGGGTGAATATTTTTAAATGTTCATTAGCCATTATAACTGAATAATTAATGCTTCTACAAGCTACAGAGAAACTTTTATAGAAATATTAGCTGAATTCTGATCATATGTTTTATGAACAAGCATGTGGATCAGCCTTTATTTAACCATTGTTTTATTCTGTATAATACCATTTCCTAGGACTATGCTCTATAGTAATGCCTGAACCTTGAAACTCCTTTTAGGATGTTGTTATTAACTGGATTCACTTACTCCATTCTTGGGATGCTGAAAGTTTCCTGACGCTGCCAACTTTTTATTTATGACAAAGTATGTCTTAATACTTACTAAGTCTTGACATAGATACAAGATTTTTTGTCATATGCTGTGAGAGAAATGATTGTGATTTATTCCTTACTTTCAAGTGGTTGGCCATCTAATAGGGTAGAAAGTCATGTGTGCAGTTAAATATAATCAAGGCTGGGAATAGAATCTGAAATTAGACAACTACAAAATTACAAATGGAACATAAATTGTACTTTGTAGTTTTATTTGGTCCTATTGCTTTCTTAGATGCTAATGAGTCCCACCTGGCCACCTGTGCTAAAATAAGTTGATAAAAAGAAAATCTGAAATGATATAAAAGTTATATTAAAAAGGATAGATGGAAGACAAAAAAAATGTTGCCTTAAGAATAGATATAGGACTGAAATTTACAGGTAGGATAGCATTTGCATTCTCTTTATCATGTATTTTAGGTTAATTTACAGATTTGTTCAATGAAAATTGGGTTGTGTACAGCCAGCCCCCATGTCCCCGAAAAAGCAGATTTGGGGTCTTCTTACCCTGCAGGTGTTACAATTAATTAAATCAGTGCCTCTATTTTGCAAGTACTATGATTGTGATAGCAAGTGGTGATTAGTCTAGATAGTATTGTTAGGCTCTCACTTTCCAGCTTAGGGGTATTGCTTTCATTCTAAAGTGTTGATTGTTTCTTATCTAACTTTGAAAATAAGATTAGATGCTTTTTAAACTGATGTCTCCTATATTGTCTAACTATGGAAATTTATATGGTAATTTAAAATCTGATAAGCTATGAGTAGCATAAGTCTGCATAATAAAGCAATCATAAGCATTGACACATGAGGCAGAATTCTGCCTATGTAAGGAAAAAATTTCCCACCGCATGCTGAGGAGTTAGAGGGGACATTGAAGGTACTATTCGTCATCTAACAGAATTTTCTATATTGTATTCACTTTCTGCACATGTCTGGAAAAGTTTATTTTGGAAATTCAACAAGATTAACAAAGAAAATAAAGGATAATATCCTCCTGGTTAGCATTTTGTTAAGTTTATTTATTCAACAACTTTTTTTGAATGCTAACTTTATAAAACAAGCCACTCTGCAAAGCACAAGAAAGGATCAGATGTCATTCTTAACATCTAATAGAAGTCAGACAACTTATATTCAATTTCATCATTGCAATCTGAGTACAGATTTGCCACTTACTAGCAATGTGACCCTATAAAATTCATCAAAAGTGTTGTTTTGTCAACGCAAAAAGAATAATAATCAAAATATGGATTACATTTTACATTATATTAGCCCAATTTCTGACATACAAAAAACAAAACAAAACAAAAAAACCCTTTGGTTTCTGTTGTAGGCAGCTCTGACATGGCTCAAAATAATTCTCACCTCCTGGTATTCACACCCTTGTATAATCTCCTCCCATTGCACGTAGGCTGAACCCAGTGATTTGCTTTCAAAAAACAGAATACAGTAAAAATGAGGGATGTCACTTTGTTGATTATAAAAGACCACAATTTCTCTCTTGCCAGTACTTTCTTACTGGCACTCTTTTCCCTCCAAATTTGCATCCTCATCTTGCTCACTTTGATGGAGCAAGATGCAAATGGTGGACACAACCGTACAACAAGAAACTGAGGCCCTCAGTCTACCACACTGTGAGGAACCAAATCCTGCCAACAACCACTAAATGAACTTGGAAGTAAATTTTGCCCTAGTTGAATGTGGAGATGTCTACAGCCCCTACCAATATGGTGATCGCAACCTTGAGAGAGACATGGGCAAACAGAGACACCCTGAAGCAGAGAACCCAGTAAAGCTATGCTCTGATGCCTGACCCATAGGAACTATGAGATAATAAATGTGAGGTGCTTTAAGCTGCTGTGCTTAGGAGTAATTTGTTATCCAGCAGTAGGTAACAAATAGAGTTTATCTCCCGTATTGCTTCTCTGAATCTGCATTTGCTGATCTGTAAAAGATGATAAATAATGTGTAACCTACTGACCTTAGAGGTCTTTATAACTACATCTAATTGACATTGCCATAGCATAATTGAGAAAACTGAGGTTCAACAAAGTGAACTGAATTGTAAAAGCTAGGATAGGATGGTTTTGGAATTCATCACTCAGATATGGCTCAAAAGTTCTTATCTTTTCCTCTAGGAGATCCTATCTGTTTTCCTATTTATTTATGTTTTTAACAAAAAGTTAGGTCTTCTAAACATTAAATGTCTCACAGTGAGTAATTCTGGTGCTCCACCTATATCTTCTAAACGGGTGTGCTAATCCTCCAGCTATTGAGTGAGTATTGGCTGCCCCTGTCTCTGAAGAAATCCCTTGCAGAACGGAGACACAGCCCGAAGCTTAGGACTGACTTACACAGGCTAGAACATGAATGCTTTGAGTTGAGACCAACTCTGTGCTACAATTCATGCTTCAAATTCTCCTACAGGATGAAGTAGAAGCTGGTTTCCAGATAAGAACACATCTTTGCTATGCTTTTATTCCTCTGCCCCCTCCTGCTTCCATTTCCATCCTTCTCCTGAGAACACTTCCTCCCTCAGTAAACCTCCTTCACCCTCATGGTCTCAGCCTCTGTGTCCAGGGAACTCAACCTAAGACAGTCCTATGTATCTGTCATTTTCTACTTTCTCTTTTACACATTTCCATCCCCTAATCCAAACCCCACATACCCTTACACAGAAATATATTTATTCAAACCTTCAGGTTATAATCACACTGGTTATTGAGCTTAACAGAAGAACCAGCTGAGGTACAACGAACAATAGGTCTAAGTTCGTGTTGTAGTTTTACTGATTCATGAAAAGTTTTTTTTTTCCCTATGGGTCTCTGATACAAAATTTGTATATATCACTGTGTCCACTGCATAGGGGAAATTTTACATTGCATTAACAGATATTTTATATATAATTTTTATACTTTATTCATTTTATTTATAAAGTAATGCAGTATGGTAGAAAAATATAAAAATATAGGAAAATTATTTGAAGAAAATTCTACATGAACCCTTAATTCAACTAACCAAAAATAAAAAAAATAGTCTAATTTTAAAGAAATTTAAAAAAATCCCAGTCAAAACTGATATTTTACTAGTACAGAATACTAGTTTTTGATGGAAATTCCTGTAATTTTACTAATTATTACCCTTTGGGTACAAGGCATTTTTTTTTTTTTTAAGTAGGCTCCATACCCAGCATGGAACCCAACACGGGGCTTGAACTCAGGACGCTGAGATCAAGACCCGACTTGAGATCAAAAGTTGGTTACTTAACTGACTGAGCCACCCAGGCACCCCTGGGTATAAGGCATCTTGTAAATTCATTTCTCATTCTTCTCAACAGAACTGTTGTTATGGTAGGAAATTTTAGTCATTCTATCAGGAGTGTCTTCAGATAAACAGTAGAATAAACTTCTTATTTCCTTTTATTTTGTGTTATTCTTATTAACTCCCCAAAACAGATTCCTCAGAACACAGGCATATTGACATTCTCTAGCTATGGTTCAATATAAATACAAAATCAGTACTCACTGCCCTCACCTTAAACCCTACTCAATGAGGTAATTTATCATTTAAGTATTATTGTATACATTTATTAATATCATAGATAAGACCTAATCATCAGTAATTGCCATCATACTCATAGTACACCCCCAGAAAATTGTAGGATTATATGTCGCAGGTACCATGTGACCTGAAATTAACAGTTTATGTAGGGCTGAGGATTATACTCTTTAAAACTCTATGCAGCCTTTTTCCCCTCTATGCAGCCTTCTTTAAACACAAACTTCTTTAAACACAAAACGCAAGATACAGGCAGTATCTTCCTCAAGAATGCTGGAATGTTACATAGTATTTAGCACTATAGTATTGTTACATATTACATAGTATTGTAACGTGTTACATAGTATTTAGTATTTTAATATTTAATAAATATTAAAAAGCTTAGCTCTTTGATGCTTGCATTATTTAATATCATGCACATGGCAGAGTGCAGAGGTCACATACTATATCCTTCCTGGTTTGGCCTTGGTCACTGACCCCTGAGATTATTCTCAAAATGTGTCTCAAGTAGAGGCTAATCTTTGTCACTAGGTCTCTTATCAAAGTGCCTTACCTGATAGACAATTCTATTTATTTTTCTAGACGATATAAAATAATGAAAAAGGAGCATAAAAACATTTTGAGTATAAGTCAGGCATTATCAGGTAAAGGAAGCCTTTTCCCGACTATGGTCAGCTATCATAACTATGGTAGTTATATGGCAATACCTCTATCTGGATAGGTTTCTGTTTATTCCACAAGTGTTACTTAGAGTATTTTGATTGTATATGTTAAAACAAAACAAAACAAAAAATCAAAATAAAGTTTTCTTAAGTCCAATATTTATTCATCTGTCTCTCAATATTTTTGCTTCATATATCAGATTAAAGTCTATTTTAGATGCAAGATTATCACAGTGCCTCATTCTGCCAGTGATGGAGTCCATTCGGACATAAATTCAGCAAACACATGCATGGTAATTGTTATACATAAGGCACTATTCTTACTCTGGCTATGGTGTCCAAGTTGTTATCCGCTATATAATTCTACCTCTCATTACAAACACTTTGGAAGGTTAGATGCTCAAAATCCTTGTTACCTTTATAATTAAGATAATTATAAAGTCAAGAATTAAAATAATTAAACATAATATTCTTGACTTTATCCCAAAATATATTACAATAGCCTTTGGACAGCAACATTTCAATACTGACCTTGCTTTTCTGCTTTTTAAGATTATTTTAAGCTTGTTCCCCCCACAAGATGCATTTCCTTTCCAGAAAACAATCTCCAACTAGGATAGAACACATTAATTGTAAACGCTGTATCATAGTAAAAAAACAATTTTGGCCGTTGTTCAGTAAATAAACTGGATAAAGAAATGGGTATGTAATTATTCATCTAATCAACAAAAATGTATACCACGAAATTATGAATATGATATGAAAAATACCAATAGGTATACACCTTGCTTTCATTTATAGCCACGATTAAATGACTTGAAAAGAATCATGGAATTTGAAAACCTCTCAGTGCTTTATAAGAAATAGCATGTGTAAAAACTAAATCAATGACAGATCGCAATGAGTGGTAACTTATCTACAGTTACAGAAAGTTCCCTAGGTACCACTTGAGTTTCAAATGCTAGGAAGTTAGAAATAAAATGTACTGCTATTTACAGTGAAAATATTTTCCTGATTAGAACTGAGTGATTGGACACCCCAACACAAAGTAAAAAGTCAATCTTTTCATATGAATGAAAATCATAATCCATAGACTCTTTGAGAGAAAGATCAGAAATTTGATTTTAGAAATGGGGAATCAGGGCCCTGAAAGCTGAGTAATTTGCTTAGACCTATCTGCAAGCTAGTGATTGAAACAGAGCATCTCACTACCAATCAGTCTCATTCTTAATGGCATGTAGTCTCTAGTCATTAAAATATGCACAGAATAAGCATGGCCTCTGGTAATCCAATCACATTTTGGTTCACATCAATTACCTCAAAAGAAACAACTAATGCTTTATGTCTTAAGTATTCTAATGTCAACTTCACACAATCTACTTATAATTTAGTTTTTACACACTTGCACCTGATTCAAACAAGAATTTCTGAGTAATAAGTCCTTATTTCTTATTTTTAAATGTGCCTGTTTTGTTTGCACTAGCCACATAATTAGGAAAGATGGTGTCTTTGTGAAGACATTATTTTCAATATTTCATGAACTAAAAAAACTTAAAAAAAAAAAAAGCATAGTTAGTTCTTTGTGTGTGCATGCATGTGTTTTGTCATTGTTGAAATTAGCAGTTTCTAAGTACCAGGGCTGCATTATGTGACTTGAAAACAAGGCCTTCTGCACAGGATATAGATTCAATTTTAATAGGATATTAAAAAAATAAGTATGTGCTGCAAATACAAGATTTTCCTTTGTAGTGACAAATTCTGATCAAGCTATAATAGTTGAAATCCATGATTTTCTTTATCTAGGATCCAAACTTTCCTAGTGTACAATGAAAGGACAATAGAGACCACAATATTTTAAGTTGTATACATATGTATATAAATACAATTCTGGTCACCAGTTCTAATGTGTGAGGGGTATTTCCACACTACCTAGCAATTCTACTAGGCAGGTATCCTACAATTCATCCCAATTCTGACACTATCCATCTGCCTAGAGATAGAATCAGGTTCCACAGGTTAAGGGTTGAGACCTATATGAGTGTACTCTTCCGTACTTCGGATGCCAATCTCAAGTCCAACTTATCGCCTGTGCTTTCTGGTCAACTGGTTATAGATCAGAGATTTCAACCAGCCCCCCTTGTGTTCAATTAATTTGCTAGAGTGGCTCACAAAACTCAGAGAAACATTCTAATTACTAGATTACCAGTTTATTATAAAAAGATAGAATAATCAGAAGAGATGCATAAGGCAAGGTATAGAGAAAGGTCACATAGCTTCCATGTCCGAGCACACCACTCTCCCCACATCTCCACATGTTCACCAACTCAGAAGATCTCAGAACCCTGTCCTTTGGGTTTTTATGGAGGGCTCATTACATAGGCATGATGGATTAAATCATTGACCACTGGTAACAGACTCAACAACCAGTCCCTCTCCCCTCCTCAGAGGTGGTGGAGAGGCTGTGGGGTGGGGGTAGGGGGAGGATAGAAAGTTCTAATCTTCTTATTGCTGTTGTTTACCCTAGCAACCAAGCCCATCTTTAGGTTACCTATTTGTTTTTCAAAAGTCATCTCATTAACATGACAAAAACTACCATTATTATGTGGGGAAAAAGAAAACACCATTATTGCTATCATCACTTAGGAAACCCCAATGGTTTTAAGAGCTCTGTACCAGATATACATTTATTATAAATCATATCATAATATGTATGTATATGTTTATATAGGAATATTCATAGCTGTGAAATTTTAAGGTATGAAGTACAGTAAGCACTCCTATACTTACTACCCAGATATTGATAAAACATTACCTATATACTTAAACATCTTCTTTGTTCATCCCCATGTCCTACCTCATAGACATAACCATAATATTGAATAATTTACCATTATATGGTATATTACCTCCAAAACGGCCACACATTTTCCCATTCCTACATAGTATGCTTTCCTGCAATGGGACTTTCAATTCTACTCATGAAAAAGTAGAATCTGGACTTTGCTAGATGAGTTTTTTTGGCCCAATTGACTGATAGTGAATTTTCTAGGTCATATTAGGTCAGGCATGGTGCCCAGATATGTGGTCAAACATTATTCTACATGTTTCTGTAAAAATGTGTTTTTGGATGAGATGATCATTTAAATCAGTGGATTTTGAGTAAGCAGATTGTCCTCCATCATGTAGGTGGGCCTCATCCAATCAGCTGAAAATTGGAACAGAACAAAAGACTGACCATCCCCTGAGCAAGAGAAATCTGCAGCAGAGAGCCTTCAGACCTGAACGGCAATGTGGGGATTTCCCCTGGGTTCTCCAGTCTGCTGCCCCTCTCAGCAAGTTTAGACTTGCCCATCTCTATAATTTTGTAAGCCAGTTTTTAAAAATAAAACTCATATTGATATATATATCCCATTGATTCTGTTTCTGCTGAGAACCTGAAAATGTTGCCATTGTCAAAACACAAAGCACACAGGGGCACCTTGGTGGCTTAGTCAGTTAAGCAACCAACTTTTGGTTCCCGTTCAGGTCATGATCTCGCGGTCATGAGATCGAGGTCCTACCTCAGGCTCCATGCTCAGTGAGGAGTCTGCTTCAGATTCTTTTACCCTTCCACCCCTGCCCCTCCCTACTCACATGCACACACTCTCTCTCTCTCAAAATCTTTAAAAACAAAACAAAAAGCGTGAAGTACACAGAAACTTGCAAAATCCTTGCATGATAAGGCCTGACCTCTCTTTGTGTAAATGGCCTCCTTGGAACCTTGTGACCACCACCATAAGAACAAACCTGGGCGCCCTGGCTGGTTGATGAGCCACAGTTAAATCCATCATTCATGTCAATAGCGAACCTACTTACAGACGTGAAAGGAGAAACTCAACTACCAGCTCTCTACAAATGCATGATCAAACCCAGCCAGTGGCATGCAGAGCTGGGATGAGCCATTCTAGTGAGCCCAAGTCAAGTTTCCAAACCACAAAATTTTTAAATTATTTTTATTGAAGTATAAACAATATACAGTGCTATATTTCAAGTGTATAACAGGATTCAGCAATACTATATGTTGTTCAGCACTGCTCACAATAAATATAGTCATTATCTGTCCCCAAACATTTTTACAACCTTACTATATTCCCTATTCTGTATTTTTCATCCCTGGGATTTTTTTTTTTTTTTTAAATTTCATTTATTTGAGAGAGAGAGTGAGCATGAGAGGGTAGAGGGTCAGAGGGAGAAGCAGACTCCCCACTGAGCAGGGAGCCCGATGCGGGACTGGATCCCAGGACTCTGGGATCATGACCTGAGCCAAAGGCAGTCGCTTAACCAACTGAGCCACCGAGGCGCCCCCTATGACTTACTTTTTAACTGGAAGTTTATACGTATTAATCCCCTTTATTGATTTCACCCAGCCCCCCACCCACATCCCCTCTGGCAATCACCTGTTTTCTGTATTTAAATGTCTGTTTTCATCTTCTTTGTCCACTTGTTTTGTTTTTTAAATTCTATATATGAGTAAAATCATATGGTATTAGTCTTTCTCTTATCTCTCTCTTTCTCCCCCCCCAACCCCCACCATAGAAAGAGTGATGGCAGGTATCATTTAGCTAAAAATAAATCTTTCTATCTTCATTATTAAGTATGATGCTTGCTCTACATTGTAGCTTTTAACTTTCATCAATTTCCATCTAATTTAGCTACGAACTTATGAATACTGGATTTTATTTAATGCTTTTATTACATATATTGAATCAATTTTTGTTCTTTTAATGTATTAATATGGTTAATTACAATATAGATTTTCTTAAAGTTAAATCAGTCTGGCACTAGCAGGGATAAACCCAGCTTGGTCATATTATTTTGTCATTTTAATCCAATCTGTATTTTTACTTTGATTATAAGTGTATTTGCATATCTACTCCATGATATTATTCCATAATTTTTCTGCTTCATATTATCCTTGTCAGTTTTGATATTAAGGCTATGTTGGCCACAAAACTTAGGAGAGTTCCTTCCCCCCCCCCATTATTTAGAAAAATTAGATTAAGTTTGAAATTATATCTACCAAGTTTTGTCTAGGCCTGTTATTTTTGGGGATAAAAATATATTTTACCTACCAGTTCAGTGGTTCTAATGGTTATATTTCTATTGAGGTTTTTTATTTCTTTGAGTAAAGGATGAGTATTTTTTTTTTTTAAGATTTTATTTATTTGACAGAGAGGGAACAAAAACAGGGGGAGTGGGAGAGGAAGAAGCAGGGTTCCTGCTGAGCAGGGAGCCCGAGGCAGGGCTCGATCCCAGGACTCTGGGATCATGACCTGAGCCGAAGGCAGCCTCTTAACGACTGAGCCACCCAGGCAACCCAAGGATGAGTATTTTTTTTTTTTTTTTTTTAAAGATTTTACTTGACAGAGAGAGACACAGTGAGAGAGGGAACACAAGCAGGGGGAGTGGGAGAGGGAGAAGCAGACTTCCCGCAGAGCAGGGAGCCCGATGTGGGGCTCGATCCCAGGACCCTGGGATCATGACCTGAGCTGAAGGCAGACGCTTAACGACTGAGCCACCCAGGCGCCCCAGGATGAGTATTTTTTTTTTTTAAGAAAAATTTCAACTTAATCTAAATTTCAAATTTAAACTGTAATTTTTAGTAATTACTAACTGCATAATCTCTGCTAAATATATACATATATTTATATCAACTTCTCAATCTTATTACTGACCTTTGTCTTATTTTCTTCATAAAATGTTCAAGGTTTTCAATTTTATTAGTTTTAGAACCAACTTTAGCTTTGTAAGTTTTTTTTTGCTTTATATACTTTTATATCTCATTAACTTTCATATTTATTCATGCTTAGGTAAGGCAGTAGTAAGGATTTTAGGACTCTTTGTGCCTATTTAATTCAATGCTTAGCTCATTAACGGTCACTTTTTTTTCCTCATCTAAGTTTCCCTAACATTAGCATGAAATTGTGACAGGTGATATTTTCATTGTTTTACATTTTGGAGAATTATTTTTAATTCCATAGTTCTTTAAGTGATTCATTTAGTAGGGTTTACTAAATTTGTAAGCATTTGGATTAGTCATTTAAAAATATATTCCTCAAGGGGGCGCCTGGGTGGCACAGTTGGTTAAGTGTCCTCTCTTGGTTTCAGCTCAGCATGATCTCAGGGTCATGGCATCAAGCCCTGCCCAGTGTGGCTCTGTGCTCAGTGGGGAGTCCACTTAAGACACTCTTTCCCTCTCCCTCTGCCCATGCTCTCTATAATCTTTTAAAATATTTCCCTTAAAAGCACTTATTTACAATTTTTGTCCTGCAGATGTTAATATTTTTATTTCCATGTTTGTTCCTAACCTGTATTCTCTAACAGTTTTCTCTATATATTCAGCATAAACTACTTTAAAAAAAATCTAATTCCCCTTTATGTGGTGTTGCTGATTTCTTCCACTATTAAAAGCCTATTTCCATATTTCATTCATGATTTTGTATTTCACGGATACATACATGTCAAAAATTGTACATATTTCTTAGAAAATGAATATCTTTTGCTTAATATTTTCTTAAAGTCTATTTTCTATTTTAATAGTTATACAGGCATTCTTTTAATATCTCCATGAACTATTGTCTATTCTTTCCCTTTCAATATTTCTGTGACCCTAGTTTTTATGTGTTTTGTAAATGGCAGTTTCATTGTGTGTATATGTGTGTTCTCACCTAGTCTAGCAATTTATCTATTAACTGAAGATATTATTCCATTTACATAGATTAGGGTTGCCACATTTGTATTTATTTCCATTATCTTGTGCTTTTTTATTTTACCCATGTTATTGTTCCCTTTTATCTTTTTTGTGCTATTTTCCCTTTTATCTTTTTTGTGCTATTTTACTTTAATTTTTAAGATCAGTTTGTAAAACTTGTTTTATTTTCGCAGTACCAATAAATATTAACATGCATTCATAACAAACCTGAAATTATAATTCCTCCTTCTGTTGATACTACAAGGACTGAGACACGACTTTTGACTTCTCTCCTAGCAGTCCTTTTAGTACCAGAAATTACTATTACTTATACACCGTTTCTTAAGACCACCAAATCGCCCTATGGCCGTGAACCGACCACCTCAGGCTCCTCCATCCTGGAAGGCCCAGGCATTGCTGTAACAGAAATAAACATGCAATCCGGGTAAGGGTTGGCCTTTACTGCGTGGAAGGCCTAAGCCCATACTATTTTTACAAAAGTTTATAACTTGTTTGTTCCAATGGTCTAGAACTCCACAGAACAAAGAGCACAGGGACCCACTTTACAGCAAAAGAAGGTCCCAGAGAAGGCCCATGAACGCAGGCTCCATTGCATCACATACTATACCACACAGAAGCTGCACAGAAATGGATAGGGTGATAAAGTGGCCTGTCGACAACATAGCTGAAGAGCCAGCATGAAGACAGAACTCCTGAGTATGAGCTACTCTTCTCTACAGTGCTGTATACTCATTGACTCAAAGTCCTTTAGGTGGCGCTGGGCTCCCAATAGGAGGAGGACATAGTTCTGGAATCCAAGCAGTGAAGCAGGGGTTGTTGCACGCACTGCTCCCAGGATCTCCCTAGGAGACTTCATGTTTCCAGTGCCCACAACTCTGGGCTCAGGCGTTAGCGGTCCTGGTCCCCCTAAGAGGCACAATTTTGCCTGAGGACACAGTAAGCGACCATTACAATAAATCTGCTGCTCTGTAGGCACTTTTTTGTTTCCAGAAACCAAGAAACAACAAAAGAGGATCATTTTTGCAGATTAGTTGACCTTGATTACCAGCCTAAGGCAGGGCTGCTCTTCATAACGAAAGCAGGGAGGGAATATGTGTGAGCGGTTTCTGGTTCTCTTGCCCAATGTGACTCTGAATTAACAGGTAGCGCAAACCAGCCTGAGAAAGGCATGGTGACTAGGGGTTTGGATCACTCACAGAGGAGACTCTCCATTAAATCAGCAAGTAAGCCACTGAGCCAGGCAGAGGGGGTAGCTGAGAGTAGGAGGAATCTAGAATGCAAAGTAGGGAAAGGACGCAAGAGAATCAACTACAGAGCCAAAACCAACTGCAGCAGTGAGGACAAACTACTCTGCCCCACTGACTTCCCACTTAAGTTCTTTTAAGATAAAAAGTCCAGGGGCGCCTGGGTGGCTCAGTTGGTTGCACGACTGCCTTCGGCTCAGGTCATGATCCTGGAGTCCCTGGATCGAGTCTCGCATCGGGCTCCCTGCTCAGCAGGGAGTCTGCTTCTCCCTCTGGCCCTCTTCCCTCTTGTGCTCTCTAGCTCTCATTCTCTCTCTCTCAAATAAAATCTTTAAAAAAAAAAAAAAAAAAAAAGATAAAAAGTCCACTGGAATTCTGATGGGACTATGCCCCGAATCCATAGGGAGAAGTGCTTCTGGGCAGCACAGGAGTGGGCTGTGATAAGGAGATGGGGTACCTAGATCCTCATTCGAGTAAGGATTTGCTACCCAACTGTGAAAAGCATAACCAGGAAGCTACTGTCAGCTGTTAAGTTTTTTTCAGGTCTTCCTCAGCTACAGATCTAGCTGAATGTCATGTACTTGCCCAGACAGCAAACATTTGGTGACTGCGCATAATCCAGGTAGAAAGGTCAAATAATTGACAGAAGATACTTATTCCAAATCATCCCACCAGTTTTACTGAGTTTTATCGGGCTTGTATTACAATTTGACTTCCTCTGGCAAATCCCTTTCCCTTACATGAGAACTGAACTCTAGGAAGCTCTTAGACCCTGAACTCCATGTAAACATTTGCTTTCAGAGATGGTTAACACTCCAGATACTTGTTTCCTATCCTCAGAAATAAAGATCAGTCTCTGAGTGGCCAATTTTCACATGTGTCACATGCTATAGACAGGTTTATTGAGCAAATAAGCCAAGATAGTTCAGAAATGTATTTTCCTTTATGACTAAAATATACTTATACATGCACCTAATAGTATTCCCTTTCATTACTCATGGTTTGAGTAGCTCTCTGAACTCCTACCCCCGGCATAGATATTCCTGAGCATTTGTATCTAATAGTACTTAATATTTGACTATCCCCACCTTTGTGTCTTGTTGAGAACAGAATAATGTTAAGAGGACAACTAAAAATTATACAGTCAGACCAATGTGGGAAGGTGAATAATTTTAAGATTACTTTTTTAAAATACCATAACATCCATCCTTTGCACCACCTAAACTAAAACTAAAGTAAAAACAAACTAACAAATTGTTTAAACTAATGTTCTATACCTTCTCCCTTGATGGGCAGCTGATACTAAGATGCAGTGTCTTGATTCCTTGTATACAAGTGCCAACCTAGGAATTACGGAGATGAAACTGATAGCACACCAGCACATCATTCAAGAACTGCTAGAAACCTTTCGGAGCCCCTTTCTTAAATGTGGATTTACAAATACACAGGCTATGATATAGTTCTCTCCAATAATCAATAATCACATAAGCAAACCATACAGACCAAAGTGGTCTTTGTCCTTGGGTCAAAAAAAGACCATTTGCCAGTTACCCCATGTATCTTCAGAAGAGGTTTGTCAGTCTTTATTAGGATTGTTCATGCAGCTCCATAAAGACAACATCCATCTGGTATCTTCCTGTTGCTCCATACGACTTGAGCAGGGAGACTATTGCCTAGAAATGGTCTTATTTCCTAGTATTTTTCACAAGGAAATTGTGTTATTCATCAGTTTTATGGCCTTTCCTTGCTGTTTTTAGAAAGCAGAAGCATGCTCAGTATTCAGTCACACACAGAGCAGACTCATTACAGGATTGTCAATGAGCAATTTACCAAGCAGAAAGTCAAATTAGCTTTACTGGAAAGTTGACTGTGGTGTGTTACCCTCAGTAAAAGTAGCAAGTAAAACTTTACTCACAACTGGTTACATAGGAGTAATTAAAACCATTAATCTTTTCATTGATTTTTGACTGTTGCCTACTATATTTAGCAGCTAAGATTCATGAGCTACTGGAGTGTGTCCATTGTCACAGATCTCCATCGATAGATATCCCCTAAAGAGGGCTCCAGGGTAAAAGAGCATTTATCTGATTTATGCCTATGATGTGGTTCATTCAGACCTGAAACAAATAATGGTTATGCTTTATTAAGAAGCAATATCTGCAAACTGCAAGTCTCATGAAAATTTTAACTTCTTTCATGCTACAGAAAAGTAACACATGGTAAATGCCTTTTGAGTCATATCTATCCCATTTATTTTTATATTTGACGGGGATATGGTTCTACCTGATAACACCCTAAAATGCTATAGGGCAATGTATAATTTTTATATTTAGGTGTTCTTTTAAAAAGTGAATGTTTGACCTTATTGTCCATAATTAGGTCTCTGAAGGGGTACTAATCTATCAGAAAGGCATGGCTTGGTTCACAGATCACCAATACAGTTAGTTTTAACAGATGCTTAGGTGCCATTAATCTTTCTTATCCATTCGGCTGTGATAAAAGTTAGACCCATGTGTCCAACTTAGGCGATTATTTCTACAGGGCCTTTGCTCTTCTATATAACTAGGAACACTTAGTAATTAAGACTGGATAATAAACTAGTGACCTTCACCAAGTAGAGAATTTTTAGAATTAGGCATGTAGTAACTACTCTCAATATTTACTGAGGAAAATAAAGTGTAAGATTCAGATATTTCATTCTGGGTGCCAATAAGAAGTCAATAGAAGCCTGAGGATTTGGTAGCTTGACAGCTGCAGTCTTGGAAACTGAATGGTAAGTGACCATGCCCAGTAAATAACCTCTACACCATTTCCACACTCACGTGAAACTGATCAGTGCCAATACAAATAGGTTACTCAGTCATTACAATTTTACTGATCAAAAATGCAGAAGTAGAACATGTGCAATGAACAACGGTCGCTTGAACATTGCCATTACCAGTGCCTACACACACTTAATGTTTGGGAAGAAAGCACTCCTTATGTTGTCACCTTGGTGAGAGTCAAGAATTCCATTCTTTCACCTAAATAGTTAGAAGGAAAGCAAGTAGGCTTTGCAAAAAAAGAACCAACTTGAGAGACTAGATCTTGCAAAAGAGATGTTCCCAGGGCATTGGAGGTGGAGGCTAACGCCAGAAGGATGAAGCAAGTGGGTGTCCAGGAACAGGCTCACCATTGGTGACAGCCTGATGCCCTGCTCCGTGACCCTGACTTGTTCTCAAGGTCTTAGGCTCATTCAATTCTTTTCAGTTTTCTAAGCCATGTTCTCCAGATTTCTAATCCTTTATGCTCGTCACTCAAAAACTCTGCAATAATTTATTTTCTTCTGAAGTTTACCAGAGCCCACCTTTGAGGTTTTAAATCAATAATCATGATTGATGCACCGTGTTTCTAGGTACACATGCAAATATATATGTATATAATGTCCTAACTCAATTTGCTTGATGAATTCTCCTGGCTAATGTCTATTAGTCATACATAAGATTTTTATCCTTCATGCAGATTAATATCAATAATTTTATTCATTCCTGGACTTCAGACTGCAAATCTCAAAAATGATAAATCCAGAGCTAGACATTTGAACTCATTTCTGCCAAGTATTTTTAATATTTCTTGGGCTCAAAACCTAACACTTTTTGTGATACACTAACAGAGGCTCAAAATTTACTCATTAACATGCTTTACATAGTGTCAAGAAGGGCTAAAGTTACAAATTTAGTAACTAGGTAAATGAATATGTTTGTTTCTTCTCCATTTATAGTAGTAACCAAGTCTTAAATACTTTTTTTTTGCTTCCATTACACCTAGTACTATCTCATTTTCAAAATGCTTACTCCCTAATCACTTCCTACCCAGATGACTGAATTCACTCAATCATCTAATAATTAAGTACTAATGACGTAACACCAGGCATTTGTTAATTAATGAAATACACATGGATTCTGCCTTTTCCCAGCGTACTCCTCTATGGGAGATAGACAATAAGAAAAAAAAAATCAGATAAGAAATGTGGGTGTGAGACGCAGGTTATGAAGACAACACAGTGCATGCAGAGATGGAGAATGGAGTATCAGCTGAAGAAAAGAATAGTAAGGAAAGGCCTTTCAAAGAATGGGACTTTAAGAAGGTACCCAGAAGTATGTAAAGAAATTAGCCATGAATAGGATGGAGACAGGTGTATATATATCTGTGTTGGAGAGAGAAAGGGACAGAGAGAGAAGTAGAATATGTGACAATTTCTGTAGTACTGAGAGTTTGGAATACATTAAAAGCTGACCAGAAGTCCATGTGGCTGAATTGTTGGCCGCTATGGAGGAATGACACTGAAGTGGGCAGACATTTTGTGTAATAATTTGCTGTCCATGGTAGAGTTTATCCTGAAGAGAGTGGGAAGCAGTTGAAGGGTTTAAGTCTAAGAAGTGACATAATTTGATGTATTTTTATTAAGCTGGCTAAAATGTGGAGAATAAATTGAAGTTGTTAAAACTGGAGTCAGGAAGAGCAGTAAGGATGCAAGGGAAGATGCTAGTTAGGCTAGAGTGGTGGCAGGTGAGAGATGGAAAGCAAAAGACTTTGAGATAGAAAATGCAGGACTCAATTGATTGTCGGGTGTTAAAGAAAAAAAAACAAAGGGTGATTTCAGGTCTATAATATATAGTGATTTTAAGAGCTTTGAATAAAATGCAGTTAGTTCTATGCTTTGGTACTGTATCTCTCCTCTCCTCCCTCTCTCCACTTTCT
Source organism: Neomonachus schauinslandi (assembly GCF_002201575.2). Lineage (NCBI taxonomy): Eukaryota > Metazoa > Chordata > Mammalia > Carnivora > Phocidae > Neomonachus > Neomonachus schauinslandi. Next base: position 37,786,728 of record NC_058403.1, on the reverse strand, counting down.
CCCCCTTCTGTTTATCTATAGAAAATTCAGAAAACTTCTGAAAATGAAGCAGATATCCTAAAAACCTCTCAATACAAATACAAAAAGTTCTGAACAGACCTATAATGAATATTAAATACATAATTGGGATTGCAGTAATTTAAGATAATTCAAAAAAAAAAAATCATTCTACTTGCTTTTTTGTTCAAGACAATCCTGGTTCCCTTCTGAAGGCCTTGCTTTTCCCGTCAGGCAGTTCCATATCTTCTCCCCACAGCTCTGAGCCTCTGGGAGGGAAGATAACACTGTTCTCCATGATGGCCCTTTATAGACTTTTAAAACATTTATTTTTCTTTAACAACAAATGCAGCTTTGAATCTCATGTTTTCACATGATGTTACCAACTAATCCACAATTTCCCTTTAAACTACCTAACTTCCAAGTAATTTCTTTTGATTTCTTCATGATTTTAGGTCTATTAGAAGGACTTGTTATAAGTGGTTTCAATACAGGTATAGAAAATCCTTTTCATACTATAGTCTCTCAGTTCCATTAATTCCTCTCCTTTAACGGTCTCATCCTCTCATGTACTTCAGCCACTCACTCCAATGGGAATCAATGATCTTTATTCCTACAGATAACCACAACCTCCCCATAGTTTCAATTTCATGTAGCCTTCTCTGGGAGAACTAAAAGTGGTACCATGTTAATGTTAATTTCCTGTGATGGTTATTGTGTGATTATAGAAGACAATATTCTTATTTATAGAAAAGTATTTGGAATAGATGGAAATTGATTTTGACAATGTTCTCTCAAATGGCTGGAGGAAAACACTTTTATTTGTATTATATATTTAACATTTGTGTAAGTTTGATATTGTTGCAGTTTTAAAAATACACACCAACAAATGTATAAAATGTCATAATAGGTGCCCCAGGATTCCCATAGATGAAGTCCGACCTTAGAAGAATTCACAGCCTATAATCACTGAAGATAGAATGCAACAATTCACTGTGAATAAAGTCGAGATTGCTAGAGCGAAAACGTGCAATATGCAAACTTATAATGAGAAAAAATATTTTGTTGCAGGAGCTCTACAATACACTTTCAATATAAGTCTAGATGCAACCCTCCAAAACATTTCCCAGCACAGAAAGAAATATCAGTTTCCCAAGCAGCTTTAAAACTGCTACAAGGTATAGCTCTAATGACCTCTCAACCCTCACCTTGAGTACTGCTCGTGGATGCTCCCACACATTAGCAAGTAATGTATTTCACAAATATCAAGCAAAAGGTGGTTGTTTTTTCTCTCTCTTTAAAACGTTTTTTAAAAGTTCAATAATTATTAAGCAGGAATTAGAAGAGGGAACATGGCAGGTAAGGATGTACAACTGAGAAAAAAAAAACAACCTACCTTTGTTTAAAGTTGGGGGCTCTTCCAAGTTATCTAAGAGGTCAGACTCCTCAGATATCCACGCTGCCTTCTCTGCAGTGAGGTAATTTTTTTTTTTTTCTTTTTGGTGGTGGTGGTGGGGAGGCTTTTTAAGCAGCCTGGAAATCCCAAGTCAGCAAAATTAGGCATGGGGAGGAAAACCTGTCCCGATTCAGCTCTCTGGGGAGTTGGACCAGGTCAGGTTCTCGAGTGGGTTCAGGTAGGTCCAATCACAATTCAGGAGTCCCGCATGCAAGCCCATCTTCTCCCCTGCTCAGCCTCAACAGATCAGCGCTCTCAGTCAGGCTTGCAGATGATGCCAGACTGGCCAAAGAAGCAAGAAGGGGCCCCTTTAATTTCCAGGTCGTGAAGCAGGAATGCTGGCCAGGCCATGAGCATAGCTTGATTTATAACTGTTAAATCTGCAGACATTTAATGTGTAACCTTCGTTTTGACTCTAACCCAATCCTGCAATCTTAGGGGTGGGTCTGCTCATCTCTTAGCATTCTATCAGTTTCCCTGTCCCAGCAACTCGGGCTGCTGGTTCCTTCGTGTGTCTGCAAGCCCTTTCCCACTTGAGGACTCTCACCTGCTAAACTTCTGCCCATAAAGATCTTTCCTGGCTCAGGTGTCCACACCATACAGGTCCCCTGCCAACTCCTCCCAGCTACCATACGTAAAACAGCACACCTGCCCCCTTTATTCTCTTGCTGTTTACCCCTGCTTTATTTTGTTCATATCATCTAAACTCTCTGAAACCAAAACTCTGTTTCTTATTTATCTCCCCTCTAGAAAGTAAACCCCACGAAGGCAGGAATTAAATCTTTTTCATCATGTGCCCCCAACACTTAAAGTACAGTATAGCTTCCCAATAAATACCAGATAAATGGATGAGTGAACAAGAAAAGGATATGAATGTGATTTTATTTTTAAAAAAATTGCAAACAATTTGAATACATAAGTTTGTAACATCTAAAATAAGCAAGTGTTACATAAAAGCTAAGTGTCTAAAATATTGGAAAGATCATGATCATATAATTATTTGTTTAAAAGATGCAAAAAGCATAATAAGCACAACTACATCGAAACACATGCATCACTTTATAATAAAAATTTTTTAAAATAAGCTAAATTAAAATGTTAAATCTATCATGTTAGCAGATTACATAACTGGTCACAAGGTCACACAATCACTGTCAAATTTAGTCTGGTTTGGGGTGCCTGGGTGGCTCAGTCGTTAAGCGTCTGCCTTCGGCTCAGGTCATGATCCCAGGGTCCTGGGATCGAGCCCCGCATCGGGCTCCCTGCTCCGTGGGAAACCTGCTTCTCCCTCTCCCACTCCCCCTACTTCTGTTCCCTTTCTTGCTGTCTCTCTGTCAAATAAATAAATAAAATCTTTAAAAAATTAAAAAAAAATTAGTCTGGTTCAATGCTGAACATTTTAGTAAACTTGATGACTGAAAAAAAAAAAAAAAACAACAACATATGCACAGTAAATTTGAACATTATCCAAGCCAGGGAAAGAGGTAACTATAAACAAATAGGATAAAAATATTAGAAAACATTTTAAAATATTTTTAAAAGATAAGACTAACCCAAGAATGCTGTGAGTAGGTGAATACCAAAGGGAAAATTATATTCTATGTTTAGTAACAAGTGACCTATACCAATAAATAAATACTTTGATACATAAGTAAATATAAAAACTGAATTCTAAGTAAGCAGTCATTTGACCTTAGACAAATCATTTAACATTTTGAGGTTTAGCATAATGAATTTAGGTGAAATCAGTAAATACAGTGAAAATTACATACTGAAGTTTTGTGACTTCCTCAAACGGGACAATTTTTTTTTTTTAATTTTATTATGTTATGTTAGTCACCATACATCATTAGTTTTTTGTATTTTATTTTATTATGTTATGTTAATCACCATACATCATTAGTTTTTGATGTAGTGTTCCATGATTCATTGTTTGTGTATAACACCCAGTGCTCCATTCAGTACGTGCCCTTTCTAATACCCATCACCAGGCTAACCCATCTCCCCACCCCCTCCCCTCTAGAACCCTCAGTTTGTTTTTCAGAGTCCATAGTCTCTCATGGTTTCAAACGGGACAATTTTAAAGTTGATGCATGTGTTAGTAAGGACAGTGGAATGAACAAAGAAGAAGGACTTTATATCTGCTTGCTTAAATACCATTTTCATGAGGTAGAATCAGGAGAAAATGTTACTTTCTTACAAGTACATAGGACCAAATGGGATTTCACTATCAAAAAAAAAAAAAAACACCATGATTTTCAAATACTGGTAAGTTTCAGGAATGAATAGTTCTTCACGGTAAAAAGATACTCATAATCAGTTCATGTTGAAGTTAATTTGTTTTTCAATTTTCTTTTTTTTAAGATTTTATTTATTCATTTGAGACACAGAGATAACAGAGAGACAGAGAACATGAGCAGGGGGAGAGGCAGAGGGAGAGGGAGAAGCAGGCTCCCTGCTGAGCCAAGAGCCCAATGTGGGGCTCGATCCCAGGACCCTGGGATCACAACCTGAGCCAAAGGCAGATGCTTAACCATCTGAGCCACCCAGGCACCCCTGTTTTTCAATTTTCAATTACTTAATTTATCAGTACAATAAAATAAATGGTGATATTTACACTGCATCTTAAATTTAGTTTTTAAAATCACCAGATAAATGATAATGACTGTGGTGGGCAAAATCATAAAAATGGGTCTTGCACAACTCCCATTCTCTGGTTCTTATTCAATCAAACACTAATCTAGGTACTGCTGCAAAGGGACTTTGCTGATGGAAGGAGGTTACTAAACAACTGACTTTAAAATAGGGAGAGCATCCTAGATTATCCAGGTGGGCCCCATCTAATCACTTGAACCTGAAAAGGAAAGAAATTTCTTAGCTGGAAGCAGAGATGTGGCAGGAGAAGCAGAGGGGAGGTGAATCAGAAAGGAAAATGACTCAACTAGATATTACCAGCTTGGAGATTGAGGAAAGGGGCATGAACTAAGAAATGTGAGTAGTCTCTAGAAGAAGATAATGATTCCTGGCTGACAAACAATAAGAAAACAGAGACTTTAGTCCTAAAACTGTATGGAACGGAGTTCTGCCAACAACTTGAATGAGACTGGAAATGGATTCATCTCTGCAGCCTCCAGAAAGAAACACAGCACTGCCAAAACCTTGATTTCAGCCCAGTCAACCCCAAAATCTCATCTACAAAATGTGAGATAATGCATTTTTGTTGTTTTAAGTCACTGTGTGGTAATCCGTTTTGTAAGTAAGATGCTAATGAAATGCCAGAGATCAAAACTATACAATCATTCTGTAGATTACAACTACGTTTAAACTACGTATTCTTAGAAGTGGAAAAAGATGAAATGACTTTTGGTACTTATAGAACTGATTGTTTTTAGACAAATTTCCTTTAGATTGCCTACAGTAAGCTGCTATAATATACATACTGTTGAAATAACTTTCAAGGCCCAAGGTGGAGTCACTTATCCCCAGGGTGCCATGTTAGCAGACTGAAACTTAGATAACTTTTGTGTCCCTGTAATTGCCTCTCTTGATCAGAAACACAGCATATCCAGTCAGCCAATCCCAAAACGCCAAGCCAGCTGTGAGGTCTGTATGTAATTCTTTGTTCCTACTCACCCAAAACAAGGTTGACGATGTGGTCCCAGATAACCAGATTATTTTTGTCTTTTTCTTCCTTGTTCTTTATTTTTCATCCTACAAAAGCTACCTTCTGCCCAATTCTGCAGTTCTCCAAATGGAGGCTGTCTACTCAGGATAGCCTGTTTAAAGTTTAGTTTGTATCATTAAATTTTCCTCTTTAGTCATTTTTTTAACAATACAAACACACACGTGCATATTCATGAGCACAATCTATGTAGTAAAAGAAACAAGTATTAGAGAGTTATTAATTATACACCAAAGACAGTATGTCACATATAGCCCTTGTTTTTACCCTATACTGATCTGTAGGTTTTCAAACAATGGACATTTGTACCCATGATTTCCAGTTTGATGCCCGTCTGCTACGGCACAACTTTTTTAAGTAGCAAGTGCTTTTTAATACCTCCAAGCATTATTGTCTAACAAAATGCTCCTTCACTGCATTCAAGGATGCACTCTTTTTTTTTTTTTAAAGATTTTATTTATTTATTTGAGAGAGAGAGAGAGAGAGACAGAGAGCATGAGAGGGAGGAGGGTCAGAGGGAGAAGCAGACTCTCTGCCGAGCAGAGAGCCCGATGCGGGACTCAATCCCGGGACTCCAGGATCATGACCTGAGCCGAAGGCAGTCGCTTAACCAACTGAGCCACCCAGGCGCCCAAGGATGCACTCTTAATGTAAAGATTAGAGTTGTCAGAGACTGGGCATCAACTGATAATTGCTCATTTCTCATCTGGTATTTTCTGTCTTGTAAGGAGACTGAGATTTTAATTTCTGTAAGGTCAAATTGGTCTTTGTGCAAAACTGAATCATCCTCCTAATCATAACGTTGCTGAGGAATTCTTAATCACAGGAAACAAACTGAGGGTTGCTGGAGTGGGGGCTGGGGTGAGAGGGATGGGGTAACTGGGTGATAGACACTGGGGAGGGTATGTGCTCTGGTAAGCGCTGTGAATTGTGCAAGACTGTTGAATCTCAGATCTGTACCTCTGAAACAAATAATGCAATATATGTTAAGAAAAAAAAGAAGAAGGTAGCAGGAGGGGAAGAATGAAGCAGGGGAAATCGGAGGGGTAGACGAACCATGAGAGACGATGGACTCTGAAAAACAAACTGAGGGTTCTAGAGGGGAGGGGGGTGGGTGGATGGGTTAGCCTGGTGATGGGTATTGAGGAGGGCACGTTCTGCATGGAGCACTGGCTGTTATGCACAAACAGTGAATCATGGAACACTACATCTAAAACTAATGATGTAATGTATGGGGATTAACATAAGAATAAAAAAAAAATAATCAGTTTTGCTTTCCTAACCTTGAACAACTGAATTTTCATTTCATTAACCTTTTTTCCCCTTATTACTAAAAATATTTATTCTGGCTATAATGGTAATCTAATTTACCAATTGAAATGCTTTGCATCACAGTTATTTTTACACACATCTTAGTCTCCCTAGTAAATTTCAATCTCTCTTGAGGTCACTGAGATTTTCTGTGTCATCCTTTTATAACCCCTAGCACAGGATCTTTCACCAAGTTCACGTTGAATACAAAATAGTGTTTTGACTATCTAGCACAATATTTCCTGCAAACTTTCATGGATTCCCCACTGATTAGTGGAATGGAGTCATATCCATGTTATAGTCCTCTTTCCAAGAAACCTTAGAACTCTCTGAAATAAATGGGCTATGTTCTCTGTTTTATGAAGAAGGTTAATTATAACCAAAACATTATGGAGGACATTAAGAGAAGGAAGGGAAAAGTGAAGGGGGGGAAATCGGAGGGGGGGATGAACCATGAGAGACTATGGACTCTGAGAAACAAACTGAGGGTTTCAGAGGGGAGGGGTGTGGGGGGATTGGTTAGCCTGGTGATGGGTTTTAAGGAGGGCACGTATTACAGAGCACTGGGTGTTATACACAAACAATGAATAATGGAACACTACCTCAAAAACTAATGATGTACTATATGGTGGCTAACAACATAATTAAAAAAAACAAAAAATAAATAAACAAAAACATTAAGCATGTGGACTGAGAATTTCTGGTTACTCCCATTCACCTGACCCATATGTAAAACCTGAAAAACTCATGATTTCCTGGATTCTAGTGATCAGTTTAACTGCAGTCCCTAAAACTCCACTAAAAGTTTTCTTGCTAATTAATTATAAAACCATTACCTACTTCCATTTGAAGCAGCCAGTATCCTAGGACTTGCTCTATGATTCGCTACCATTCCCATCTTCCAAAATCCATGGACCGTGCTGCTCTCATGAATGGCTCATCTGAATTTTTCCAATCCACAGGCTTTAAACCACAAACTCTTGCTGACTAAATAAGGGAGACTTTAATGGATTTCAACTGAATGGGAGAGAGGGAGAGTCTCCTTTTCCTCTTGCCTGCCTGTGGCTTCTCTCCCCCTTCAAATTACTTTCACTTACGGTGGGTGCTATAGCTAGAATCCTATTGTAGAACAACTGAGATCACAGACTCTAAAAGCCAAACATGAGTTCTAAGCTCAGCTCCACTTTCTGACTAGTTGTATAATCTTGTACCTCTGCTTAATGATGCTAAGGTAGGATTGTTACTTGGTGCTTTTGTTAAAGACGTACATGGACTGAAAGGAGTCAAGCTGAGCAACGACCTATCAAACATGCCTTTATTAAATTTATCTTTTTCATCACTTTGAATCTCAAACATAATACAGATAGGAAAGAAAAAAGAAATAGAGAAAGGAGGAATCTACTGGATGCACCTGAGCCTGCTGCTATAGGAGCAACAGATAACACCATCTGTTGTTCTGTGTCTTTTGCTGTGCCTCCATGGCAGGGAGGAGCTCCAATGGTGGAAGCTCATGGGAGCTCTATGGTATTGAGTTGTCCTCAGTCTGGTCATGTACAAAAAGTGTCAAAACCCAATTCATGATGAGCACGTTTCTAGTTTTTCTATTACATCTAATTGTGTTGAGTTATGTAACATAATATTGTCCTATTGTAACTGTACTTTCTGATGGTGGAATGTGTACTCATTTATTAATTCACTTACCCAGCCGTGAAAACCTTAGTGTGCACAGCCTGATTCACTTCACTTCCTGGCACTGCACACTAGCTATATGATGTCAAAAAAACCTAAGTCAGCACTAAGGGAAGAAAATACATTATCAAATCACCAATGTATATTATATAAGAGTGTTTCCTGTTGAAATATATATTAAAAGGGCGCCTGGGTGGCTCAGCTGGTTAAGGTCTGCCTTTGGCTCAGGTCATGATCCCAGGGTCCTGGGATCGAGCCCCACCTGGGGCTCCCTGTGCAGTGGGGAGCCTGCTTCTCCCTCTCCCTTGCTGCTGCCCCTGTTTGTGCTCTCTCTCTCTGTCAAATAAATAAATAAAATCTTTAAATGTATAAAAATAAAGTTCATGAAAGTATTACTGGCTCAAATGAGGGGAAAATGTCACGCTGAAAAGAATCAAAGGCCTCACTGACAAAAAACACAAGAGAAATATGTCCAGCCTCAACCCTGCCTCTGAAAATGACCCTTTACCATTCAGATTTATCCACTTTTAAAAATAATGTACCCTCATGTTTTACACCAAAAATAGTAAAATAGTCTCTTAGTGAGAACTATAATGTAAACTCTATAAAAGAAGCTTTAACATTGAAATTCATAATTCCTTGTCCTATAAGCACAGAAAGATTATGAAAATAGTATGTAATGATCAACTTTTGAAATGTCAAAATGCTAAATTTACATCTACCATGTATGAATGTTTCTCTAGACAGTAAGCCTTGACTAAAAGTTGATCCATGTATGATTAGCTTTTTGAAAAATATTTTTTGGAAATTCTAGTGAGGTGATATTTTAAAATATTCTCTATACATGGATAATTTACTGAAACCTTGAATATTACTTAAACTACAGGCTATCAGTCAAATATCCAGGTCAAAAAAAAAAATCCAGATTTACACTCTTTATTTATTCACATGGCGTTTTTAAAGTCCATCATCCCGGTTGTTAGAATGCTCTTTGCTTTCATAAGGTATCACCAATATGAGGTGTTGTATTCTCTAATCTCATTACCACCTATGGGCTGATTTCATGTAAACCCCACCTAAAATCATCAAGCTTCACACTGATGAGAATTTATTATGTTAATTTTATTTCTGTGCTCTTCTTTTCCTAGCTAGAGTATTAACTACATTACAAGGGGGTTACTAACATTATCAAAAGCTCCCCCACCCACAAGACAATTTTGGTAATTACTTCCATCAGCTACCAAAGGAGCATGCAGCTCACTCTTTTTTTTTTTTTAAGATTTTATTTATTTATTTGAGACAGAGAGAATGAGAGAGAGAGAGCATGAGAGGGAGGAGGGCCAGAGGGAGAAGCAGACTCCCTGCCGAGCAGGGAGCCCGATGCGGGACTCGATCCCGGGACTCCAGGATCATGACCTGAGCCGAAGGCAGTCGCTTAACCAACTGAGCCACCCAGGCGCCCCGCATGCAGCTCACTCTTGATTTCTTATTGTTTTAACCTGAATTCAACCTCATTTCATATGAAAACTCAAAAATTCAAAACAACCAAAGAGTCAAATTCTGATGATCTCTTCAAAATAACAGGGCAATGCAATATTAGAGAAATTTCTCCATGGCACTTAAGGCTAAAATAATTCATTTGTATTTTAGAAAGCATGTTAGAGGAAGTCTCAAGCAAGCAAAATTAACCAAATTCCTGTAAGAGATTAGAAAGTTATTAATTCTCTTGTTAATAATTGAATAGAGGACCCACCTTCCCAGTCCTACTTATTTCTGTTAGAGAAATGCATTCTCTAATAATAAGCATGTTTCCCTGTCCTGAGAGCTACAACTACTCACTGTTCAGTTATCAGCTACGACCACCACTCCACAGTATACTGTATCAGCAACTTTATAATTTGTGGAGGCAGAGTTGAAGGGATCAGGAAAGAACACCTAATGGCAGTGGGTTTACTTGGATTATCGGCATATGGATGGACTGAGTTCCAGATGTAAAAACTAAGGAATGAGGTCTATGAAGAAGAGATGGGTAAAGTTGGGGCAGGTGAGAGGTGGACACAACTTCTGCCATAATCATGGAGAAGCAGGAAAGGTAGGCTACAAATTGAAACAGGCATGCACAGGCAAGAGACCATAGGGATCCAGAGTGGGAAACTGAGAGAGAAGCTGCATTGCTCCCTGTTTCCATCTAGTTCCTGGTTCTACTAGACCGTCATAAAGCCAGACTTGCACTTACTGCCCCGGGGGTCTTTGGAGATAGTATTCTAAATAAGGTCTACAGTTTTGTTTTTACTAGTATGATTTCTGTATGTGAAAGTATGTGAAACTACAGAATCTTAAGTAAGGTACTCATGTACTTTATCCCACCAAAATACATTTAGCATTTCATAATTTGCTACCTATTTGTAGCTCTTTGTTTCTCAAATTTATAGTTCTAATTTGATTCATCCTATAATCCTCTTTAAAATAATAGGAATATTGCATAAAGCTTGCTATACAATTTTTTTGAATATGCTCCATGATCCCAGGTAATATGGCAATTTGAGTTCAAATAGTAAGTATGGCAAATTTATTACCTTCAAGTATATATTTTTGGAATACCATATGCTCTCAATTTGAAGACACTTTAAACTTGATTTATATCAGTAATTTACAACTAAAGTCTGAGATATCTAAGATTATAAAGAGTAGTTCCAAATATTCTATATTTTTGGCATGACTTCATTTAAAAAATATTTTAAATCACTCAAATGTATATAACCTCACATTTTAACAAACTGTTTATCTCTAATACATTGTCTTATCTCTTCCAGTTTATTCCTTGAAGGGTCTTCAGAATAAAACTTTTTCTTACTATCTCTGGGATTAAATTTGAAATCTTGGAAATGTGTCATTTTTTTTTCCTTGCATTGTTATATCTGCATATCTGCTCATGAAATTTTACAGTAGGCACATGGCATAGAGTACATGCCCCACATGCAACTAAATGTGTAAGAGCAGGCAAGTTTCAATCATTACATAGTACATAAAGTACGCATGAGTAAGTGAAAATGTAATAGGTATAAGATATAGCATAATGGTATCATCTTACATATAGTTCTTATGTCAGTTTTGCATTAACTTAAGAAATTGTTATGTATAATTGGTGAATCACTTTGTAACATTATTCCCACTACTGTGATCCCCACTTTCTGGATAGAAGCTTTAACCTTCAATGCTGAAAGTTAAAAAAAAATACTTAAAAGGATAATATAATAAATTAATAAATAATAAATAATAACAAATTAATAAATAATGAATTAAAAAATTTACCACTTCCAAAAACTTACATGTGAGTCAAAATTCCCAGAAACTGTGAAATAAATATATGAATTAGAATCTCACACTGATATGAGTTTAACTTGTTATTCATAACCTATAATTTAAGATTGGTTTATTCATCAAAATTTTATTCTCACTAACTCTATATTTATAGATTTACAGAAAACAATAGCAGATTCATTAATTTCCTTACTATCCCAAGATCAAGACAGAATGATAAAGACAAATAAAACCATAAAAACGATGAGAATAAGAAAGGAGATATTAGAAAATTACTAGAAAAGGAGACCTTTCAGTGAAAGTCTGACTATGCAGGAGTAGAAATTAATTGAATGGACAGGATAAACTGCAACCTAATGTGCTTCCAGAGGTAGGTATGGACAAGAAGCAGTTCTTCTGCCCAGTGAAACTGCAGCAGAGTTAGGACTCAGCAATGTTAGGAATAGAAAATGGCAGAAGAATCGTGACTGGGGGTTGGGAACAAGGGATTACCTAAAAGTCTTATAAGGATGACTTTCCACATTGCATGCATTAGGACATCTTTTAACCAGGTAAGGGATCAGAAAGTTCTAGAGTGGATTAACATAATGGTAAAGCCAAAATCTCCACATTTGGCAAAAGCTTCATTCAGCTCTATGCAATCTCCCTAAAGCAAAACTCAACAAATTTACTCAATCTTTCCACTTACACCAAGAAGCCAAACAACCCTTATGCTCCTTGCTGAAATACAGATGACCAAAGATCATGAACTTTTTAAGAAAGTACAGCATGAAAAACAAATCATATATAAATATATAAAAAAGATGATGCAGGAAGAAAAAAAGGAGTAATAAAACTTAAGTCATTAAATCTCTAAAATATATATGTATGGAACTGAGCCATTAGCACTATGAGAAGACTTTTGGAAACTAAAATTATGGTGGAATAAATTAATTTAAAAATGTAGTAAAACAGAGTGAAGATGAAGTCAATGAAATTTCTCAGTGAGACAAAATGGAGAGAGAAAAAATACAAAAAATGAAGTCAATAGCTCCATCATTTGACAGGTAGAAATTCCAGAAAGAAAAACAGAAAGGAGTAATTAGAAAGGATAACACTTGAGAAAGACAGTAGTATTTAGGGGCGCCTGGGTGGCTCAGTTGGTTAAGCGTCTGCCTTCGGCTCAGGTCATGATCCCAGGGTCCTGGGATAGAGCCTCGCATCGGGCTCCCTGCTCAGCAGAGAGCCTGCTTCTCCCTTTCCATCTGCCTGCCCGTCTGCCTACTTGTGCTATCTCTCTGTCAAATAAATAAATAAATAAAAATCTTTTTTAAAAAGTAGTATTTAGAGACAGCCAGATGCAGAAAAAGCATTTGACAAAGTACAACATCAATTCATAATAATAATTAAAAAAAAAAAAACCCTCTTAACAAAGTAGGTTTAGAGGGAACATACTTCAACATAAAAAGACCATATATGAAAATGCACAGCTAACATCATATCCAATGTTAAAAAAAAAACTGAGTGCTTTCCTTCTAAGATTAGGAACAAGACAAGGATAACCACCCTCACCACTTTTATTCAACATAGTAAGGGAAGTCCTAGCCACAGCAATCAGACAACAAAAAGAAATCAAGGGAATCCAAATTGGTAGGGAGAAGTAAAATTTTCACTATTTGCAGGTGATATGATACTATATATAGAATACCTTAAAGACTCCACCAAAAAACTACGAGACCTGACAAATGAATTCAGTGAAATCACAGGATATAAAATAAATATACAGAAATCTGTTGCATTTTATACACTAATAATGAAGTAGCAGAAAGAAATTTTAAAAATAATCCCATTTACAATTGCACCAAAAAGAATAAAATACGTAGGAATAAACTTAAACAAAGAGGTTAAAGGCCTGTTCTCTAAAAACTATAAAATGCTGATGAAAGAAATTAAGAATGGCACAAACAATGGAAAGGTGTTCCATACTCATAGATTGGAAGAACCAATATTGTGCAAATGTCCACAACCCAAAGCAATCTACAAATTCAATGTAATCCCCTATCAAAGTACCAACAAAATTTTTCACAGAACTAGAATATATAATACTAAAATGTGTATGGAACCACAACAGACACAAAATAAGCAATCTTGAAAAAAAGGACAAAGCTAAAAATATTACAATCCCAGATTTCAAGATATATTATAAAGCTGTAGTGATCAAAACAGTATGGTATCAGCACAAATACAGACACACCCATCAGTGCAACAGAACAGAATCGAGAACTAAACCCATTCTTATATGGACATTAGTCTTCAATAAAGGAGGCAAGAATATACAACGGGCATTAAGACAGTCTCTTCAACAAATGGTGCTAAGAAAACTAGACCACTTTCTCACACCATATACAAAAATAAACTCCAGATGGATTAAAGACCTAAATGTGAGACCTGAAACCATAAAATTCCTAGAAGAAAACATAGGCAGTAATTTCCTTGGCATCGGACGCAGAAACATTTTTCTAGATATGTCTCTTCTGGCAAGCGAAGCAAAAGCAAAATTAAACTATCGAAACTATACCAAAATAAAAAGCTTGTTCACAGTGAAGGAAACCATCAACAGAACAAAAAGGTAACCTGATGAATGGGAGAGGATATCTGCAAGTGATATATCCAATAAGGAGTTAATAACTTACACAATTCAACACCAAAAACACAAATAATCCAATTAAAAAAAAAATGGGCAGAGAACCTGAAAAGACATTTTTCTAAAGAAGACATACAGATGGCCAACAGACACATGAAAAGATGCTCAACATCATTCATCATCAGGGAAACGCAAAATAAAACCATAATGAGATATCACTTTATACCTGTCAGAATGGCTAAAATCAAAAACACAAGAAATAACAAGTGTTGGCAAGGATGTGGAGGAAAAGGAACGCTTTGCACTGTTGATGGGAATGCAAACTGGTACAGCTACTTTGGAAAACAATATGAAGGTTCCTCAGAAAATGAAAAATAGATTTCCAAGTGATCTAGTAATTCCAAAGAAAATAATTTGAAAAGATACATGCACCCCTATATTTATTGCAATATTTATAATAGACAAGATATGGAAGCCACCCAAATGTCCATGCATAGGTGAATGGGTAAGAAGTGACTTTATATATGTGTCAATATTACTCAGCCATAAAAAAGAATGAAATCTTGCCATTTGAAACAACATGGGTGGACGTAAGGGTGAAATAAGTCAATCAGAGAAAGACAAATGCCATATGATTTCACTCATATGTGGGATTCAAGAAACAAAACAAATGAACAAAGAAAAAAAGGACTAAAATAAACTGGACTCTTACATAATACAGAAAAAAAACTGGGGGTTGCCAGAGGGTAGTAGGGGATGGGTGAAATAAAGGGCATTAAGAGTACATTTATCTTGATAAGCACTGAGAAATGTATAGAATTGTTGAATCATTATATTGTACACCTGAAACTAATATAACACTATGTTAATTATACTTGAAAAAAAATAAATAAAAATTTGAAAAAATTAAAAATAAAGACGTACGGATGAAAAAGCTTAGGCTTTCTATACATGCAAACTGATAAGGAGTCTAGGGGAATTCTGTATTATCTTGGCAACCAATTTTAATTTTAAAATTATTCCAAAATACAAAGGTTGTTTAAGAAAATATTTTTCTATCGTTTGTCTATATGTTTTCAGATCCATCTCTTACTCTTCCTTTGCGATTGGCCATACAAATCAAAATGAATCTTGGTTCTTACCTCACACCATATTCAATACTTAGCTCTAAATTGGTCACAGTTGATCTTAAATGTAAGACATAAATTTATTAAACTTATAGAAGAAAGCACAGGAGAAAATCAATGTTGCCTTAGGTTAGGCAAATAATCCTTAGAAAAAACAAGTATGAAACATAAACAAATTATGAATTGCAATTTATCAAAATTAAAAACTATGCTTTTTAAAAGTTACTATTAATAAAATAAAAATGCAAACCACAAACTGAAAATAATATTTGTAAAAATATTTAATAAGGGATCTGTATCCAAAATATATAAAGGACTCTTCCAACTCAATAAAAAGTTAAACATCCCGATTAAAAATGGGCAAAAAAATTGAACAAATGATATTTCAATTGCAAATAGGGCCATGAGAAGATAATCAGTCATTACTGAAATATAAAAAGTATAATGAGATACCACTGCATTCCATCTAGAATGACTAAAAACAATAATAATTATTGGTAAAAATAAAGATCAAGTGAATTTCTCAAACATTGCTGAAAATGCAAAATGGCCAACCAGATTGGAGAACCGTTTAATGGCTTCTTATAAACAAACTCTTACCATATGACACACATATTCTACAGATGCCAATGCTTTTAACCAAGAAAAATGAAAGCACATCTCAAAACAATACTTCCACACAAATATCCATAGCAGCTTTATTCATAATAGTTAAAATTTGGAAAAAAACTCAAAAGACTATGTTGGTAAAAGAATAAACAAACTGTTATATACCCATACAATAGTAACTATTCTGCAATAAAAGGAAAAAACAAAACAAAACTACTATTACTTTCAACAACATGTATAAATCTTAAAAGCATCATTCAAAGAAAGTAAAAGAAGCCAGACACAAAAGACTGCTGCATGCCATATGATTCCATTTATACGACTGTCTGGAAAAGGCAAAATTATAGTAATAAAAAGCAGATCACTGATTTCCAGGGCCAAGTGTTTAGGACAGAGGACTGATATCAAAAGCACATGTGTGTAAATTCAATAATCTACCCCCCACACAACAAATATGTTCATATAATAATCAGCTGTACCTATCAATGTTACCTTATTTGGTAAAAGGGAATTTGCAGAGGTGATTAAGGACCTTCAGAAGGAGCTATTATCCTGGATTATCCAGGTGGGTCTTTTGTAAACACAATCAACAGTTACAAGAGTCAAGAGGGGCATAGGAGGAGTGGCATCAACAGGAGAACCAATGGGACAACCGAAGACTGAAATTAAGCGGCCAAAAGCCGAGAAATACTGACAGCCTCTAGAAACTGCAAGAGGAAAGCAACAGATTTTCCCCTGGAGCTTTCAGGAGCTAGCTCTGACAGTACTTTGTTTCTGTTCCCATAAGATGTATTTTGGACTGGGGCGCCTGGGTGGCTCAGTCGTTAAGCGTCTGCCTTCCGCTCAGGTCATCATCCCGGGGTGCCGGATCGAGCCCCGCATCGGACTCCCTGCTCGGCGGGGAGCCTGCTTCTCCCTCTCCCATTCTCCCTGCTTGTGTTCCCTCTCTCGCTGTGTCTCTCTCTGTCAAATAAACAAATAAAACTAAAAAAAAAAAAAAGATGTATTTTGGACTTCTATTGTCTAGAAGTTTAAAAGGATACATTTGTGATGATTCAAACCACAAATTTTGTGGTAGTTTGTTTCAGTCACAATAGTATACTAACCTAGAACATGAGGGAACTTTTACAGGTGATGGAAATGGTCTATATCATAATTGTGGTTGTAGTTTTAAGACTGTATAAATGTATCAAACCTCATTGAACTATAAACTTTTATTAATTATATGTAAATTATATAAAGCTGATTTAAAAATTATATTTTGTTACATACACTTGGTGCCCATTATTTCACCTAAGTTAACCTGCAATATCCTAAACTTCCCATCCTCATCCTATTGATATCTTAGCATCCTTTCAAATGTAGTTGAATCTACAAAGTCTTCCAAGATAACCCTAGCTTCTTATATGCTCCAGTAGCTCTCAAATTATCTCTCTCACATATCTCTTATCATTTTGTGCCCTGTGGTATAAATAATTGTAATAATTCATCTTCGCTGGTAAATTGAAGGCCTCTCAAGACCTAGCACCATGAAGCTTTGTGTTCAGAATGCATCCAGCACAGATCCTCCCAGATAGTATCTATTTCATAAACATCTGCTGAAAAAATACACTGATTAATTCATGCTTCTATTTAATCAGCAAACATTGCCTAAGTCATTACTATGTACTATGTACCTGGTTCCGTATTAAATACTAGGTATTAAAATGTCTTTTCTGTTGATCACAAATTTCTTTTTCTTTTTTCCACCTATAACCAGAGATTTGGTACATTTATTGTGCTAAGAGTTCCTAATTGTCCATAAAAGAGAGCAAGATAAACACAGCAGACATCTCCTAAGGTGATTAAATAGCACTCAAACAGCCCTGTGTATCTGGACTCCATTCATTCTCTCAGGTATAGAGATCCACACAGCCTGGATGACCTGTGATGTCGGTATGTTACTGCCTACAGTCCTGATTCCTGCTTTGTTCAACAGCGTGATGAGCCAGCTATTCAATTTCTTCCTCTCAACTCCAAAGGCACTACTCTGTGCTTCTAATTATGTAATAGATTCTGCTGTGGTGGCGACCGCTCCCACATTTTTACCATGTACAACCCAAGCTTTGTATCATGCAATCGCATTCAGCAACAACCTAGCTGGTCCGCAAAAGACAGGCAAATAATCTAGCCTGGATGATAACATTATACTTTATGTTAAAATTGAAACTCTGGGCTAATGAAGTTTCTGGGAAAAAGAAGATGGCCCCAGTATACACTGGCTGGATTGCATTTTTATGTTGGCATGTACAATTTTCACTTCACAGGATTCCTATGAGCCAATTTTATTCTTACAGAGCTCTGAACTAAACCTATTGTGTTCACTGGTCTCATAAAAGTTTGATATCTGATTCATCTACTACTTCTCTTATTTTTATAGAAATAGTACTAAAAAGTGGAAAGCAGTGTTTCATGTTTTTATTTTATTACAGAAAAACCTCTAAAATGTCACCTATATGGAGCTGCAAATGATACTAATTTCTCTTCTCAGAAGTTAGAAGAGATGTAGCTTTCTTTTTCTTTTTCTTTTTTTTAACATTTCCTCAATTCCAGAGGATTTTAGCTCTACTTCTTTGGCAATGATTTTTTTAAAGTCCCTTTAGCTGTCTATCAATGTTTGCAAAGTTTCTTAATTCTGGAAAAATACTAGTCATTTATACTGGGACACTATTTTTTAAAGCATGTTTCAAATCTAATATCTTTAAGCTTTTGCCCTAATTTTTTTTTCAGAAATAAGGCAAATTTGAGAGATTTTACAGTGAATGCCTGCTCTTTCACATACATATCCATTCTTCTATCCATTCATGAATCCACTTTATTTAGCACAGTTACAAGTAAATTAATTGCAGACGTCAGGTATTTTTCCTCCAAATATTTTCAAACAGAACATTACTAGAGTTCAATATTTATTTATATTTTTTCTTTTGATATAAAATTTATACACAATGAAATACACATTTTTTAAATGTTCATTTACTGATATTTGATATAGCCTACAGCTGTGTAACCAAAATCTCTGTCAAGATATATATATAAACTTCATTCCCGGACATCTCTCTAAATATCCAGTCAATATCCCCTACACTACCTTCAGGGTCAATCTCAACTCTGATTTTCCCCCACTTTATATTTTACTAGCTAGTTATCTAAATTCTTAAGCCAAGAGATTTAATGAACTTTGAGACAAAAACTACAAAAACAGGAGAATGGTCCAGAATGACTGAATAAAGACCTCTGAAAATCTGCTTCTTCATAAAAGCAAAAAGAACACTAACAAAAATGGTCGAAATCAACTTTTTCAGAACTCTGAGAATTACTAAAGGCTTATAACTATCTAAGAGGCATTCATTAAAGAAGAAAGATAGAAAGAAACATCTGAATCTCAGTTTTAAAAAGTGAGCTTTGTGTCATTTTCATCTGCCCTAATCCCACTCCTCCCTTTTCAGTAGTTTTGAAAACCAGTAGTCCTGCAACAATGGTAGCTATGGAAACCAGCATCCCAGAAGCTATTGGAGGAATATGAACAGATTTATGGGTCCACAAAAACCTTACCCCCAAAAAATGTCACTATTGACAATTTGGCAGCTTTCTGAAAGCTTCATTATCAGGCTTTGCCTTTATTTGACATGACTCTAGCAGCTCACTCTGTGGGAAAAGACAAATGCCCAAAGCATTCATGGCAAATTATCATGGCTAACTGTTTAACATTGAAACTGCTTGCTTTTAGACTACCAAGAGGCTGACCAAAACCTTAAAATGAAACACTGAGGAATGAAATGTCATATTCCTCTAATATATTCCTGGGAATCTAGAGGGTCATGTATAAAATGCAAAGCATGACCACTAAAGACATAAGAAGGCCCTAATTTCACATTTCTGACTGACCTTGAAGCTCTGCTCAAGCAATTAAAGGCTAAAGCAGAATTGTAAACTACCTGTCAGACCACTGAACACATACCCCAATACACACATGAAACCTCAGCAAAGGCTGGGAGAATTATTGGTTTAAATCATTTAAGGAAATCTCCATCCAAACATTAACTAACAACTGAACTAACCACAGACTTCAGTGGCCTCACATGAATAGAGTTCACAGAATTAGTCCAACACAGTAGTTACATCACAGTAATTTAATTCATCAGTAATTGAATTAAATATAAATAGACTAAATACTCTAACTTAAAGGCAGAAACTGGAAAAGAGGATTTTTAAAAAACAATCCAGCAATATACAGTGGATCCTTGAACAATATGGGTTTGAACCGCACAGGTCCACTTATACATAGATTGTTTGTTTGTCTTTTGATAAACGCAGTAGAGTACTATAAATGTATTTTCTCTTCTTTATGATTTTCTTAGTAACATTCCCTTTTCTCTATTTTACTTTATTGTAAGAATATAGTAATACATGTAACATACAAAGTACGTGTTAATCAACTATTTATGTTATTCGTAAGGCTTCCAGTCAATAGTAGGTTACTCATAAAGTTATGTGTGGATTTTTGACTGTGTGGGGGCTTGGCAACCCTAGCCGCCACATCGTTTAAGGGTCAAGTGTACTATCAAACAAGAGACACACTTGAAATCAAAGTCACAAATAGGTTGAAAGTACAAAGATTTTAAGAGATATACTATTCAAACAATACCCAAAACAGCTGTAGTGGCTATGGTATCATTCACAAAAAAGACCTTAAAATAAAATAAAAAAATTAGTAAACACAAAGAAGGATATTTTAAATAAAAAAGGTAAATTCACTGGGAAGACACATTAAAATTATAAATATATATGTATGTACATAACAATAGAAACCCAAAATATATAAAACAAAAAGTAAGAGAACTGAAGGTAGAAATAGACAATTCAACAATAATAGTTGGAGACTTTAATATCCAACTTGTCATAATGCATGGAACAAAAACAAGATTAATAGGAAAATGGAAAACTTGAATAATACTACTAAAAACTAGATCTAACAGAGAATTTATAAAACATTCTACCTAACAATAGCAGATTACATACACATTCTTCTCAAATGCACATAAAGCATTCTTTTTTTTTTTTAAGATTTTATTTATTTAATTGAGAGAGAGAGAACAGGGACACAAGAGAGCAGGAACACAAGCAGGGGGAGTGGGAGAGGGAGAAGCATGCTTCCCGCTGAGCAGGGAGCCCGATGATGGGCTCGATCCCAGGACCCTGGGATCATGATCTGAGCCGAAGGCAGATGCTTAACAACTGAGCCACCCAGGTGCTCCAACACATAAAGCATTCTTTAATTGGGCCACTTATTATACAATAAAACAAAGTTCAGTAAATTCAACTAAAATTATACAAAGATTTTTTCTCTGGCCATATGGAATAAAATTAATCAATAAATGGAAAAAAATTTGGAAATTTACAAATATGCAGAAATCAAATAATTCAGTTCTAGATAATGAATGATTCCAAGAAGAAATAACATGAAAAGTTTTAAAATACTTAGAAATGAATGAAAATGCAAATGAAAACAAAACATACCAAAACATAGTGAATGGAACCAAAGCAGTGTTTTGAAGGGAAGTTTATATCTGTAAACAGCTATATTAAAAAAGAAATAATATCAAACCAATAGCCTAACCTTTCATCTAAGGAATCCAGAAAAAATAGAGGAGAACTTCTTCAACTTGATAAAGACTATCTACAAATAACTTATAACTAATATTATAATTAATGGTGAGAAATTCAAAGCTTTCCCATTAAGATCAGGTATAAGGCAAGGATGTCCCCTTTCACCACTTCTTTTCAACATCAATTAGAAGTCCTTTCTCATGCAGTAAGGAAAGAAAAAGAAATATGAGGTGTACTGATTGGAAAGGAAGACATAAAATGGTCTTTTTTTTTTCATAGATAACATGATTATGCAGAACCCCCCCCCCAAACAAAATAAAATAAACCTGTTGGAATAAATGTGATTATAACAAGGTTGAAGGATAAAAGTTTAACATATAAAAGCCAATTACTTTCCTGTATATCAACAATGAAGAAGTGGAATTGGAAATTAAAAACACAATACAATTTATATTAGCACCCTCCAAAGTAAAATGCTTAGGTATAAATCTAAGAGAAAATGTACAAGATCTATATGGAAAACTACAAAACCCTGATGAATGAAATCAAAGAACCTAGTAAATGGAGAGATATTCCATGTTCAAGTGTAGGAAGATAGTATTGTCACACCATCGTTTATCCCCAAATTGATCTATAGAGTCAATGCAATAACAAAGTTCTAGCAAGTTATTTTATAGATATTAATAAATTTATTTTAAAGTTTATATAGAGAAGCAAAATACCCAGAATAGTCAAAACAATATTGAAGGAGAAAAACAAATCTGGAGAACTGACCTTACTTAAAGACTTACTATAAAGCTGAAGTAATCATGGCAGTGTGGTATTGGTGGAAGAATAGACAAATAGATCAATGGAACAGAATAGAGTCCAGAAATAGATTCACAAAAATATAGTCAATTGATCTTTGACAAAGTAACAAAAGTAACACATACAACAGAAAAAAATAGTCTCTTTCATAAATGGTGCCAGAACAACTAAACATCCACACACAAAAAAATGAACCTAGACATAGACCTTACACATGTTACAAGAAATAATTCAACATGGATCATAGAACTAAATGTAAAACACAAAACTACTAAACTCCTAGATGAAACCTAGATGACCTTGGGTAAGGGGGTGCCTTTATAGATGCAACACCAAAGACACAATCTTGACAGAAATAATTTAATGAACTCATTAAATTAGTTCATTAAAATTAAAAACTGCTCTGTGAAAGATAATATCAAGAGAATTAGAAGACAAGCCACAGACTGGGGAGAAAATATTTACAAAAAAAAAAAAAAAAGGGCACATCTGAAGAACAGGTATCCAATATACACAAAGAACACTTAAAACTTAACAAGAAGAAATAAACAGCCTAGTTAAAAATGAGCCCAAGACTTTAACAGACACATCATCAAGGAAGATATATAGATGGCAAATAAGCATATGAAAATATATCACATGTCATCAGAAAAAGATGAATTAAAACAATGAGATACTACTACACATACACCTATCAGAATGGCCAAAATTCAGAACACTGACAACACCAAATACTAGTGAGGATGGGTAGTAACAAGAATTCTCGTTCACTGCTGGTGGGAATACAAAAAGGTATAGTCACTTTAGAAGATAGTTTGGCAGTTTCTTAAAAAACTAAACATACTCTTACAACATCCAGCAACCATACATCTTGGTATTTACCTAAAGGGCTTAAAAACTAATGTCTATAGAAAATTCTGTACAAGGATGTTTATAGCAGCTTTATTCATAATGGCCAAAGTTTGGAAGCAACCAAGATATCCTTCAGTAGGTGAGTGTATAAACAAACTGATACATCCAAATAATGGAATATTATTTAGTGCCAAAAAGAAATAAAATATCAAGCCGTGACAAGACATGGATGAAACTTAAGTGCATACAACTAAGTGAAAAAAAATCTGGAAAGGCTACATACTGTGTGATTCCAACTATATGATATTATGGAAAAAGCAAAACTAGGAAGAGAATAAAAGATCAGTGGTTACTAGAGTTGGGAAGGGGGAGCGATCAACAGGCAGAGCACAGAGGATTTTAGGACAGTGAAAATACTCTGCATGATATTAAAATTATCGATACATGTTATTATACATTTCTCCAAACTCATAGAATACACAACACCAAGAATGAACCCTAAAGTAAACTATGGGCTTTTGGATATTAAGATGTCAATAGGCTCATCCTTGTTACAAAAGTACCATTCTAGTAAGCGATTTTGACTATGGGGGAGGCTATGCATGTCTCAGAGCATGGGTTATATGGGAAATGTCTGTACTTTCCTCTCAATTTTGCTGTAAAACACAAACTGCTCTAAAAAATTAAGACATCTAAAATATATATATAATTAAAAAAAATAACCCAGAAAAAACCCACTAAATCAAAATCAAAAAGAAGATAATTTTTATTAAAGACAAAAGTGGGGAACCTCTATACTGTTTTCCAGAGTGGCTGCACCAGCTTGCATTCCCACCAACAGTGTAGGAGGGCTCTTCTTTCTCCATATCCCCGCCAACATCTGTCATTTCCTGACTTGTTAATTTTAGCCATTCTGACTGGTGTGAGGTTGTTCCTCAAAAAGTTGAAAATAGAGCTACCATATGACCCAGCAATTGCACTACTGGGTATTTACCCCAAAGATACAAATGTAGTGATCCAAAGGGGTACGTGCACCCTGATGTTTATAGCAGCAACGTCCACAATAGCCAAACTATGGAAAGAGCCAAGATGTCCATCGAGAGATGAATGGATAAAGAAGTTGTGGTATGTATATACAATGGAATATTATGCAGCCATCAAAATGAATGAAATCTTGCCATTTGCAATGACGTGGATGGAACTGGAGGGTATTATGCTGAGCGAAATAAGTCAATCAGAGAAAGACATGTATCATATGATCTTACTGATAAGAGGAATTCTTAATCTCAGGAAACAAACTGAGGGTTGGTGGAGTGGAGGGGGGTGGGAGGGATGGGGTGGCTGGGTGATAGACTTTGAGGAGGGTATGTGTTATGGTGAGCACTGTGAATTGTGTAAGACTGATGAATTACAGACCTGTACCTCTGAAACAAATAATACATTATATGTTAAAAAAAAAAAAAGTAGAAGAAGAAGATAGCAGGAAGGGAAAAATGAAGGGGGGGAAATTGGAGGGGGAGACGGACCATGAGAGACTATGGATGCTAAGAAACAAACTGAGGGTTCTAGAGGGGAGGGGGGTGGAGGGATGGGTTAGCCTGGTGATGGGTATTAAAGAGGGCACGTACTGAATGGAGCACTGGGGGTTATACGCAAACAATGAATCATGGAACACTACATCAAAAATTAATAATGTAATGTATGGTAATTAACATAACATAATAAAATAAGAAAAAAAAGCAAGAACAAGATTAAAAAAAAAAGACAAAAGTGGGGAAAACAAAATAAAGAAAAGGAAAGCAATAGAGTAAAATCAATGGCACCAAAAGTGGATTCTTTGAAAAGAGCAACAAAACTGGTAGGACTTTAGTTTTACTGATAATGGGGGAAAAAAAAAGTATCACATTATTAAATAAAAATTAATTAAAAAAATAAAAATTTAAAACAAAAATTAAAAATTCTACTGTTGCATAAATAAAAGAAGATGATTATGGGAAGATACTATGAACAACTGTATGCCAACAAATTAGATAAATAGATAGCATGAACAAATTTCTAAAGATGCAAATTACTGACACTGACCCAAGAAAAATTAGAAAATCTAAGTTGGTAAATAACTAAAGTTGTTGAATTAATAAACTTACTGCAAAGAAAAGCTCAACCCATGTGATTTCGCTGATGAATTATATCAAATGATTTTAAGAGTGAAAGTCCTTTATAAACCTTTAAAATACATAGAAGAGGAAATGGCTTTCAATTTTTCCATATGATACCAAAATCAGAAAAAGACACTCAAGGAAAAAAACTGTAGGCCAATATCCCCTGTGGATATAGACCAAAAAAAAAAGAAACACAAAAAAACAAAAAACAAAAACAAAAACAAACTTCGAACATACTTGCAAAAAAGTCCAGTAGCACTTTATAGAAATAATACATCACAGGCAAAGGGATTTATCCCAAGAACGCATTTGGTTTAATATATGAAAATCAATCATTGTAATACACCAAAGTAGTAAAATAAATGCCAAAACCCACACAATCATCGCCATAGACAGAAAAAGCATTTAACAAAATCCAACACCCTGTCATTGTGAAAACACTCAACAAACTAGGAACAGAAGAAATCTCTCACTCTAATGAAGGGCAACAATAAAAACCCACAACTCTTATCATATTTAATGGAAAAAGACTGAATGTTTCCCCCCAAAATAATAAACAGTAAGGACACCCATCATTTGTATGCAACACTGTACTGGAAATTTTGCCAGAGCAATTAAGCAAAAAAAATAAGTAAGTGCCTTCAGATTGGAAAGAAGAGGCAAAACTGTACTCAGATGGCATGGTCTTGTATATAGAAAATCCCAAGGAATCCAAAATATACTGTTAAAACTAAGAAAGTTCAACAAGATTGCAAGACACAAAATCAATGTACAAAAGTCCTTTGTATTTTCATATACTAGCAAGGAAGAGTCCAAAAATGAAATTAAGAAAATAATGCATTTTACAATAGGATCACCAAAAAGATTGAAATATGCAGGAATACATTAACAAAAGAAGTTCAAGACTTATACACTGAAAAATCACAAAACTACTGACAAAAAAATTAAAGAAGGCCCAGATAAAAGACAAGCCAGTGCCTGCTCATGGATTAGAAGAATTATTATGATAGGAATACTCTTCAAATTGACTTACAAATTCAGTGCATTCCCTTTCAAATCCCAGCTAACACTTTCTGCATAAACTGACAAGCCATTTCATATGAAAAGACATATGAAAAATCATATGAAAATGCAAGGAAATCTAAGTAACCAAAACAATCTTGAAAAAGAAGAATAAAGTTGAAGGACTTACACCACCCATTTTTTGCATCAACATCACTGCGACTTTGGAATCAAGCAAAACCAGCGTAGATATTTACTTCTAGAATCTAAAATTCTTGCTCTTTTTTATCCCTAATCAATCACATTTCCTACTCTAATGCAAATATATATGGTTTTATGTTTTTGCCAGATATATGTTAACATATATACATTTATAAAATTACATGTAAATTATTTTATGAAATATTTAGTTTACATTACAATTGGGAATGGAAGAAGACCTGCTCACTTATCTCTCACTCTTTCTTCCACGTTGGCTAACCATAATTACCAAATATTCTAACCAATTTTACAGGAGACCCTGGAAGATACATAAAAGTGATTTAATGCTATAAATCTTTAAAATATTCCTCTGAATGTTTATAAAGGTAATAATGCCTTAAAATCATATACAATTTTAGGATTTGCAAATAACATTATGTTACTTGATATAAATATGGGTTTATTAATGAAATGATGAATAATAACATACATTAAGCCATCATATAATAGTTCTATATTTTATAGAGTGTATCTTCATTGTTTTCTTTTAAGAATAATCTTTGTTGGTCATATAATTATTTGAAATTCATCAGTCTAAGCAAAGAAATGCAAAGAAATTCATTTTTATATTAATGAAGTTTTACATACTGAAAGAATTTAGAATTCTGGAGCTATCAGAGATATTGATATTGTCTAGCCAACACCCTCATTTGTAGTGACAAGGTCACACAGACATTTTCAGTTCAGTGTTCTATTCTTTGTGTAATGAACACACATACACACACACACAATTAATAATTAACACTGCAGGAATAATGTGCGAATGAAGTATACCTTTTCCCAAAGATTTTCCATCCTCCCTTCCATCCTTCTCTCTTCCTCCCTCTCTCCTTCTCTCTTACCCTTTCTTTCTCCCAACTTTAGTTTTATAGGATTTTCTCTTCTTATTTTTTGATAGTGATTCTAAACTTGAAGTAGTTAGAGCACAAGGATATATTATTTAAGGAAATATGTGTGTTAAATGCATTCTTGTAGATATTAGTCCCCAGGGAGACCCTTTGGAAAATTTTGCTTAGTGGTTAGGCCTAGAAATATACTCTAAGATGCATCTATATTTCCTTACCTATCTCATACATAATTAACTACTAGTACCTGGCTTGTGTTCTACTGTCATTAATTATTTGAGAATTCACATAGAACCAAGGTTTATATCCTATAACTTTTTAAGCATTTAAATGAAATTAGACATTATTATTGACAGACTAACTTGGTGGCTTTTTTTTTTCTCCTAATAAAATCAATCATTGCTTCTAGGAGTAAGTCAAACTTTGAATTCGATTTGACCATGCAGATTTTACAACTTACTTGAACTATTTTCCTGGTGCAAAGAATCTCTCTGTCAGCCATTGCTGTAAAGTTTGAATTTGGCATCTTTTGAACCATGAAGACAAACATGATAATAAAAGGATATGACTAAGAAGCTAACAGCTTTGCATTAGTGTTTCTCACATCAGTGGTAGTTTAGCAGATTCTGTGTAATTTTTACTTGGGGGTAGAGCTAAGTTAGGAATATGTCTTTTGAAGTTAAAGATAAAGGTCATCATTTTGTGGACAGGAATAGATGAAAGGACAAATTACAAGATACCAGTAGAGTTGAGAATGGCATAGGACCTCAAAGGGTTTTGTTGAAAAAAAAAAAAATTGGACAAATGTACCCTATTACTGGTACACACGTCATTTTTTCTCACATTCTTCTACAGTCTCATACATCCCAAAGAAATAGTTTTATCTGGGTTGGCTATGAAACCATCTTATTTTGATTCAGTCATTTAATGGATCCAACCATATGGTAGAAGGGTAGGGAAGTTAGATGGGAAACACAATAAGAGATCTGGGTTAGAATCAATAGGAAGTGTGTGTGTGTGTGTGTGTGTGTGCATATATATGTGTGTATAAACAGATTATAAGGAATTGGCTCATGTGATTATGGAGGCTAGGAAGTCCAAGATCTGCAGGCAGCAAGCTAGAGTATCAGGAGTGCTGATTGTACATGTTGAAATCCAAAAGCTGGCAGGCTCAATACTCAATAAGAACCAATATTTCAGTTCAAATCTGAAGCCAGAATAATGTCTCAGCTCATTCAGTCAGGAAAGAGGAGTTCCCTCTTATTTATTATTAGGCTTTGTTTTATTCAGACCTTCGACTGATAGGATGAGGCCCACCCACATTTGGGTGGGCAATCTGTTTTACTCAGTCTATGAATTCAAATGTTAATCTCATCTATAAATTCTCTCACAGACACACCCAGAATAATGTTGGGCAAAATGTCTGGGCACCCTGTGGCCCAGTCAAGTTCATACATAAAATTAACGACCACATAGGCAAAATAGGAGTTGATTATTAAAAGGAGAATGATCAAACTTCAATCACAATATTTTCATGTAAAATTCAGAAAAGTGAATTTTGGTACTACTCAATGAAAGGTCATCCTTTAGTCATCCTGTCTCTATTCAAATACATCATACTCTTGCAGTTGCTATATATATGATTATATCATCCACAGATTTGTGAATCCCTTAAAGCAGAGCCTGTTTATATCATTCTTGAGTGTCCAATACAAAGCCTAGAACTTCTTATCCCTTTAATATCTGTTGAATGAATTAGGTGACCAATATCATCTACAATTTAATAACTCATATCATGTATCATTTTAGACTTGTCACAGCATTTTACATGCTTTATCTCATCAGAGCATTATGATCCTAATTCCATCAATGAAAAAATAAAGTTCAGAGATAATACCGACTCACAACTAGAAGTCAACAAAACAAGCCCTTGAAACCAGAGCTCCTAAACCCAATCTATATAGCACAAAAAAAGTAAGGAAATGATGGGAAAAAATGACATAAACTGGTCACCTTTTAGAAGTTAATATAATTATAGGTACTATTTAAGACTATAAGAAAAAATGGGAGGGGGTTCAACATATATTACCTTGTTTAACAGTGGCAATAACCAAATGAGAGGGATTATCACTATTTTACCCATTCAGAAGCTGAAGATTTAGAAGCCATATAAACTACACAAGATTATATAGGTAGCAGCCATTAGAGCCAAGTTTTCTACTGAGGTCTGGCTAATCCCTAATGCCTATGCTATTAACCACTCTTTTTTTTTAAAGATTTTATTTATTTATTTGAGAGAGAGAATGAGAGAGCACATGAGAGGGGGGAGGGTCAGGAGGGTCAGAAGGAGAAGCAGACTCCCCGCTGAGCAGGGAGCCCAATGAGGGACTCGATCCAGGGACTCCAGGATCATGACCTGAGCCGAAGGCAGTCGCTTAAACAACTGAGCCACCCAGGAGCCCCAAAGATTTTATTTATTTATGTATTTATGTATTTATTTATTTATTTATTTGAGAGAGAGCGAGCACATGAGAGGGGGTAGGGTCAGAGGGAGAAGCAGACTCCCCGCCGAGCAGGGAGCCCGATGTGGGACTCGATCCCGGGACTCCAGGATTATGACCTGAGCCAAAGGCAGTTGCTTAACCAACTGAGCCACCCAGGCGCCCCAGCTATTAACCACTCTTAAATACAATGATTTATTCTTTAAAACACTCCTACAAAGTATTTGTAACAACATTTTTACAAGTAAAGAAATGGAATCTCAGAAAGTTTAAACTACTTATCTAGACCACAAACGCAATTAGCAGAGCGCAGATATTGAAAGTGAAGTCCAAAACCTGTTCTCTTTTTCCACTGATCTCAACCTCCACTGCATTTCAAGCCCTTTGGTATATGAGACAGGCACTGGGCCTGCACTCACAAGCACATTCTTTAATAGAAAAGGTTACAGAAATACAGTTACTGTATTATGAATTTACTTCTAATTTGGAGTCATTAAAAAAACCAAAATTTCCCTATGGATTGTATATAAACCCTGAAAAAAGAAAAATCCAACTTATATTAATATAAATGATAGAAATATAACACTTAGCAAGATGAGTGAACAAGGAAATCTGACAATAAATGAAGAAAAGGGTCTGTACCATGAATAATGTATAGATACTTCATCTACAATTTTTGGCAAATACTTCCACCAAGTCCTCAAAGAGGATACTATTATAATCACATTGGGATATTCCAGTAGTTTCTTTTTTTAATAGATGGAAAGATAGGTAGTTTGAGACAGATATATAGACACGGAAATACAGGTATATGTAATTCACATGCACTTGAGGTAGCTATTTGGAATTCTCCATATAGTTTATTCTGTAGGGAGATTTTAGTGTCAACCTTTCCTATGTTATTATAATAACCCTAATTTAGAGAACCCTACCAGATGTTCCTAAGAACCATTTTGGTAGAATAGAACTAAACAGACATTTGAATGTAAGAATTTGGTTAGTCAAGTGAGCTATATGTTAATTGTTTTGTATTCTGCCTTCAAATTATAAGGTTCTAAATAGATTAAATTAATCCACAACTTTAAGGAATTTACAGTGTATTGAGAAATAAACCATGACATTTAGCCTATTATCCAAAAGAGAAGAAAAAAAAAAAATCTAGTTTGGGAAGAAAAGGTCTAAGTTCAGTTTGAACCCATTGATCTTGAAGATGACCAGGTTGGGATGCTCATCAAGCTGTTTAAGATAAAAGAGATCTCAGTAAGTAAATGCAGGCCAGAGATAAAGATTGGGAAGTCAGGTATTTCAAATTAATTATGCAAGTTTTAAAAATGATTGTAATTTTATCAAGGAATAGAATAAAAATGACAGCAAAATCCAGAATATTGGAGTGTTCCTGCCATCAGTGTTAGAAAGAAGGAATGGGGACAAAAGAGATGCAATTCCAAAAGAAAAAAGAGAAGTCCCACTACTCCATAAAAGACTCAGGAAATAACACTTTAGAAAGAAATGTTGGCAGACGACACTGAAATATATTGAAAAAAGCCTGGAAGAAGAGGTAACATGTGGAAAACCTGGATTTCATTATTAGGGAATTTTCGGTAACCTTTTTCAAAGCACCTCAACATTGGGTGGGACATAAATCAAGCAAGAAGTTATAAAGAGAAAATGGCTGAGGAGGATCAGATATTGATCTCATCAAACTTCAGCTTTTCAAACTTTAATGAGCATATAATCATGACTTTAAAATGTAGATCTTAGTCAGTAAGTCTGAAATGTAGACTGAAATTCTGCATTTTTAAAAGCTCCTTGGGGGCGGGGGCGCGTGGGTGGCTCAGTCATTAAGTGTCTGCCTTCGGCTCAGGTCATGATCCCGGGGTCCTGGGATTGAGCCCCGCATCGGGCTCCCTGCTCCGCGGGAAGCCTGCTTCTCCCTCTCCCACTCTCCTGCTTGTGTTCCCTCTCTCGCTGTCTCTCTCTCTCTCTCTGTCAAATAAATAAAATCTTTAATATAATAAATAAAATTTAAAAAAATAAAATTAAAAAATATAAAAGCTCCTAGGTAATACCACTGCAATTGGCCCATGAACCAAACTTACGTAGCAAGATTATAAAGTGCTTAAGTTGACTTAGTAACAAACAAATAAGAAAGTATTCTTATTATTCAAGGGATTGAGGGGATAGAAGGAAGATGGAATGCTTTGAGCTCAACGGAAAAAGGTCAAGCTAATTGGAAATAAAAAAATTAAGCAAGGATGCATTTTTGGTAAATCTTCCTCTTGATGATACTTATTTATCAAGTGCTCTTACAGGTGCAGGTTGGAAAAAAAATAACCAAAAATATTGGGTAATAGTATTGTACTGATAGACATTAGGTTTTGCTTGTTCAATCCTGATATAGATGGATCATGGAAAAGGGTAAGCTTTGACTTTGATTTAGTAAAGCAACACTGTGAAAAGCAGTTGAGGCTTTTAGAGATACAAAAGCAACCTTCTTATATATACATATTCTCCAAAATTCAGATTTAATTTTCCCCTTACATTCGAAGATGTTCTTTCTCTCCCTTTTATATAAAGCATGTACAGCTTGTAAAACAGTAAGAGAAGATATAAAAAGAGCTAAGCAAAATGTATATTACCAGGTTAACCCATCCCCCCACCCCCCTCCCCTCTAGAACCCTCAGTTTGTTTTTCAGAGTCCATAGTCTCTCATGGTTCGTCTCCCCCTCCGATTTCCCCCCCTTCATTCTTCCCCTCCTGCTATCTTCTTCTTTTTTTTTTTTTTTTT